>NW_008824051.1:1117223-1127886 GCF_000699105.1 Pygoscelis adeliae
CAGCAGAGGAAGCACTGAGATTAGTTTTTCAGATGTATTCGTTGTAATGAGATGTTGAAGTTGCGGTAAGCTCAGAAACCAGTTCACCAGAATCCAACAATGCTACAGAAAGTTGACCACAAACAGGTCTACAATGATAGCTCACAGAGTGAAAATTAGTATGTGTCCTGTAAATAATTGCCTTCATGCCTCATTGCAAATGCAGTAGTTAAACATTCTTGTCTTGTGAGTAATTTCCTATTCACAGTTTGTGGGAAGGCATAAATGTAAAGAAAACAGGTTTGGGGTCCTTTTGTTGGGTTTTTTGTTTTGGTTTTAAGTCTGCTAATTTCAATTCACGAACACCATGGGAGCCTGCAATTCCAATTTTCTTTTCACAGTATTAATGAAAACTGGGCACTGAAAATAGTCAGATTTTTCCCTTTAAATTTTAAACCACTTAGAAATACATTCAAGAATAATAACTTTCTAATCCATTATTACACAATGTAAAACTGTGCTCAATTGCTATTATTTCATGCAAAGTTTTTCGTAAGTGGTAGAACAGGCTTTTAAAAATCAGTTTCTTCTAAGCTGGTCTTTGAGGCAATCCAAAAAGGCTGGTTGTGTGCTGTTCAGAGGAAGAGTTGTGCATCAAATAAGTTGTTTTTAGAAGAGATCGTTGCACAACAAGATGACTTTTGTTTTCTCTCACTGTTATGGCATGGTCTGAGCATAATCACAGTCTTTATGATTTTCTCTTGTTCCTAATCAAACTGTCCTCAACTTATTATAGATTGTTTCAGGATTTTTTGGGATGACTTTTTATTCTTAAAAATCGGGGTCATTTTTATGACATTTAATCTTAACATTCACCTATAAGGTATTTAGCTTCTCATTTACAATAAGAAACTTTATATGGCATGAAGTTAGTGTCTTTTTGATGCTGCAGACACTAACAGAGACTGCAACCGAGTAGCAGACAAGGTTACCCACAGACATACCTCTGCTGCTATGCCCGGAGCCAATGACTCTGCCTGGTTCAGCTACCAAGATGCTAGGAAGAAAACTGCATCATGTGTTTCTCAAAGAGTTGGGAAGCAAAAAGCAAGATTTCTGTAACCTTATAACCTTCACTTGCTCTCCATTGAGATCATCTGTGGTCCCCTGCAATAGTTCCTGTCTTGCAGGGGAAAAAACTTGCAGGTAAATTCCCCTTGGGTACTCCACTCTTAGATAAACGTCCTACTTAAATAGAAGGCAGCTGTTTCAGCAATGTTATGGATTTCAGTAGAAGTGTAGGCTGGCCTTTTCCCAGTGGCCTTTTCCTCCTTGTCTCAGAATAGGACACTTGCTTCAGCATGTGCTCCATTAGCCTTTCCTACCTAAAATGCTCACAGACAAACCCATGTGCTTTGTAAAACTTTCCTCTTATTTCCTCCTCCTTCATTTGTCTTGAGAGGCCCTGCTAGGTTAAAAGAATATTTTAATGTAAACAGAAGAAAAATAGCAAGAAGTCATTTCCCTTGCTGAAGCGTTCCTTTTACAGAAGTCCAAACAAATGTAACAACAGATGCTTTGAAAATGTTGTAAGTTTAAATAACATTAATGTAGTGGTTGAATATTCCTCAGACAGATGGGATAAATGAGATAATTGTGAAAACATTCTTAAAAATACAAGGATGCCATCAGGTGAAAGGCAGGAGTTTAGGTAACATTGAAAAATATTCCTTACATGTTTTTTTAGGTTGCAATGTTAAAAGAATGTTTTCCTCTGAGCAAGCTGTTAAGTGTCATTTAGTAGACATTAATTGTAAAGTTAGTTGATGGCATTTGGCCCAAATGTCTCTATTTTAAAGAGAAAGAGCAGCTGTTTTTCCATCAGGTATTGATAGAGTTTATTCATTTGCTTCTATTATTTCTCAGACAGAAATTAATTTCCTGAAATCATACACAGTAAGATAAGACTTTGTCTCATTTTCATTCACTATGGAAATACTCAGGAGTCTTTATTCTGCAACAATGCATTGTCTCTTGTAAAACAATAAGTGACACCCTATGTGTAAAAGAATTTCCATTTTCTATAATAGCTACAATGAAGAAACAGGATCTAAAACAGTCACTGACTACTTTGAGACAGACCACATTTCTTAGTAGGGTGGCATCTACCCTGAAATGACAAAAAATCTTTGAGCCTTCTGAAGCAAAACTTCAAGATCTCTTGTGTAGTCATAGAAAATACCAATTGTACCAACTCATAACAACTAAGAACTTTCAGAGGGGGGGGTGGGAAAGTAGTTAAAATAACTATTTGACACGAATGACAGTTGAGTCTTACTGTGGTGCCTCTGTTCTTTCAGCCAAATAAAATGTCACCTTCTTTAAACCTATGTAGGATAACTGCCAGGAAGTGGTGTTTCAACAGTAAGAACACAAATCACCAATAAATAAATGACGAGTAGTACCAAGGTGGGGAGAGAACTTAGTTCTTTTTGGGGTTTGTGGCTTTTTTGCTGCATTTTATTGTTCATAGGCCAATTGTTGGTGTCTGTAGCTGTTGGCTGCTTTTAATTCTGGTTGTCCAAACTTGGCCTGATAAAGCTAACATTATGAATATATTGTAAAACTAGTGTTTAATAATATTTTTAGTTAACATTTATATTTTACTGACTGCATTTTTAGCCATGCATAATGATTTAAAATGCGGTTTCTATAAGCCAGCCTGGATGCTTAATGAGAGTGTTCTGCACTGCTCAGTGGGAAACCCTGGTTCACTCACTGCTCTTTTCTTGCTCCTGAGCTCAGCCAACGCTGGCAGTGCTGAGGGTACACAGCCTCTCAGGAGTCTGGAAATGCTGGTATAATTAGAGGAATATTGCACAGACCCAGGTCACTTCATTTTTGTCCATGACACTTGCTAAGTTACAGAAGAAGATCCATCTCAGCTATTGCCACTTAAAGAGATTCTATACAATGATCTGCCTCTCCTCCTTCTGCAAAACTCAGTAAAGAAAGGAGATAATGGGAAATGCATAAGCATTGTGTGTGCTGTGAGCATTTAACCTAGAAATTCCTCCTGGAATTAGGCTTTCATTGCACAGGGCTGTGCAAGGGGATAAAATGTGCCAGACAACACAATAGTTCCTGTCAAGAAGACTTCACAGTCTGAAGACATAGGTCAGTTCAGTTCATATCACAACTGAAAAGACCAGAGTCTGGCCTGAGAGGTGGGTTCTTAGAAGGTTGAGGCCTTGCTCTGTGCAATTTGAGAGGGTTTTTTTGGGGCATAAAGCGTTCCTTGAAGGAACGTCTGGTATTGGCGTCAATGATGAAAAGAGGGAATGGGAGAAGTTGAGTGAAAAAGTGCTCTAAAGGGTAGCCATATTCAGAGAAGACTCTGTGAATTAGAAAAGAGAAGGTAGGGTTGGATAGCTCTCTAAAAGTAATAAAAGTAAATATAATTAATGTGGAAAAAAAGAGAAGCAAAAAATATTAGAAGGAAAGGAGAAATTGAGAAGCTTGCTGAGGAAAGTCTAAAGGAGAGCTGAGGATACCTTATTTGTAGCCATCTTATTGGCTGCTGTCATTTATTATTAGGGGGAATTTTGATTTTTTTCCCCCATTCTGTTTGGTAGTCTGTCTTATCATCACTGTCTTCTCCGTAAGTACTGTAGTGTCACTTTTCGTTCTTTACTGAAGGCAAGGAAGAGAGAGGGAGGGAGTGGGACAGGGAGATCCTTTCCTCCCAGATGTTCGTATTTTGGCATTTAAATTGTGGCACACCTGTTATTCCAGATTATTTAGGCATTCTTTGCTTAATAACAGCATTTGGAGAAATTATACTTTTGAAGGCTAAAATGAGATTTTTCCTTGCTGTCCTTTTCCTTGTTTAAAACTTGTGCTGACAGACATGAAAATGGAATCGCCTGCAAACCTACATGTTTTCAGACTGGTAGAGTAGGGTACGTTAATAGGCAGTCCTGACCTAGAGAGTGCAATTAGGAAGATGCATGTCTGTAGCAGGTAGATATGATTAACTCCTCAATGTGCAAACTCAATAATAACCTCTCCCTTATTTCGTTATCTACCTACAGCAAATCCTACCAGGGCAGGAGGAGGAAGGGAGTACCCTGGCTCATCCGAGGTGATTCGTGAATCCAGCAGCACAACAGGCATGGTAGTTGGGATCGTGGCAGCAGCGGCGCTGTGTATCCTCATTCTCCTGTATGCTATGTACAAGTACAGGAATCGAGACGAAGGATCGTATCATGTAGATGAGAGTCGAAACTACATCAGTAACTCAGCACAATCCAATGGGGCTGTGATCAAGGAAAAACAGCCCAACAGCGCTAAAAGTTCCAACAAAAACAAGAAAAATAAGGATAAGGAGTACTATGTCTGATCTCAACATCTAAAAGAACGCTTGTATAGAAATAGTCTTCATTTTATCTGAGACATAATACAAACTTATTTACTTTACTTTTTATGAAGCACATTCAAAAATAAACAAACAAAAAAGACAGGGAATGCAATCAGAAAGGAAAGACTGTTTTTAAAAACAAGCATTTCATGCTCTTGTTTTTCAGAAACAGGAGCTGATAAATTCCCTAACATCCACAGTGTTTTCATTTACTCTGCCTGTCTTTATGTTGCTGGAACATTTCTGAAAGACAATGATGACACCACGCATTCATAAAGCAAGGAGTATTACTACAGCATCAAGGCACAATATGAAACAAAACAAATTAAAAAAACAAAACAGGAAAAAAAAAGAAAAAAGAAGCTACCTATGATTCTGGATTTAGCCAAAGTGCTAGTGCTTTCTTGAGAAGTAAGTTAGTCTTATTGTCAGAGAAGACTGTCATTATATATGGTGACTCAACAAGCAAACATAAAGAGTTTGCCGTCTGGTGCAGTGAAGCAGTGATTGGAAACTTGCATTTGAAACAAAGTGCTGGCTTTTCTGAAGACTTACGTAGAAATACTTTCAAAAAGCCCCTTTCTGGTTGTGAGGAAAATAGTACGGAGGCCTTATTTTCAAAAACAAAAACAAAAATCTGGAATATAAGGCACATTTCCACAAAAAAAAAAAAAAGAAAAAAACAAACAAGAGGGCATAGATGCAATCATTGGGAAATTTTCATGCACGCTTAATATGTTATTACATATGTTTATATAAAAACACATCTATATGTGCTTTCTGGACTGTGATAAGTGATGTTTTATAGCCTGTTGTATAGAAAATGCAAACTATATCTGCTCTTCAGCCATTTTTGGTAAACTCAATGTTATAAGTGTTGCTAGGTATAGAGAGTTTTATGACATCTGGAGCAACAGACATACTTCAGTTTTTTTGCAGCCATTATAAATTGTCCCAGACTTCTCCCTCCCCCCCCCCCCCCCCCCTTTTTTTTTTAATTTACAGTGTAGTGGTTATACTAAGGAGGATGTGTATGAATGTATATAAGAGTCAGCTAATTTTTTTCTTACCTGTACAGCCTCTATTCTGTTGCAATTAAGTTTTAGTAGTTTGTATGAAAGAAGTGGACTAGAAAGCAAAAATATATCTCTACTGTAATTTGTCTTCTCCCTCCTATCCCTATCTCTTGCTCCTGATATGCATCAATGAAGTTGATCAGAATGGCCAATTTTCCTAGAAATATACATTCATTAATTAGCTAAATATTTAGTGACTTAAACTGGCCTTTGGCTTCCAGTCAAAGCTTCACTATTGGAGAGCATGGTTTGCCTTACAGAAACCTTGTTCCTAAGAAATTATGAGAATGATGAGTTTCTTGAGAATCTTAGGAAGTATCATATAGTGTTTATCTGGCATTCAGTTACATGACAACAGCTACTACAGCACTGGGTGGTAAAAGATCTAAAAAGACCCATTTTAATTACCCAGGCTGATTCTACTGCAGAATTTACCCCTTTCTCCAAAAAGGAAATAATCTTGAGGTGCACGATAGTATTTTTCAATGGTGGGCATTTTGACATATGAAAAAGTATTTTTAGCTAAGTTGATTGTGTAGTATTGCAAGACATCATAACCAGACAAATAGAAGTTCATCATGTTTTAAAGTAACACATAACTTTTCTTGCATATATAAAACATTAATGCATTTTAGTTAAACATATTGAATATAATGCTGTAATTCACATCTTAAGGTTTTTTTCTAGTCTTATTTCATTAGGTTCACAGCAATAAATCATAGCGTAACATTTTATTTACACGGAAGTTCAAAGGGAATACCTTAGACAGAAAGAGGGTAGTTCAATAGAAATCAACCAAATCATTGGAAGGCCTCCTGGGAGGGATATAGTTGTTCACACCTTACAGACAGGAAGGAAGAATTTAAAATTAGCTTTAAACAGCAGGCACAAAATATTTTACTGTGTATTTTTCACTGTAGCTGATGAAGAAGGCTGGAAACTGGTACAGCTATCTATCTGGGAGTCAGAGCACTTTAAAAATACATGTAGCTGACATGAAAACACCTCTCTTGAAGGTTGCCAACCACATCGAGGTGTGTCATGTTTGTAAAACAATTTTTTATTTTCATTAGCATTTGCACAAAAATGAGAACAGGTTCACAAAATCCATCTGATGTTCATTTCTTAGATTGTTGTTCACCTGTGGCATTCATAATTTCTCCCACCTTTACAAGACAGCTGTACTTAGGGAACAGCAGGGCCGAGTATACTGGAGGTCATTGCTGGAAGTAGGAGACTTCAGCTGGAGGGGGGAAAGAAGTTGAAAGCCAGGTGGTGTTCAGATTTCAGTGCTTGAAGACACGTAGAAGAACAAGAATAATCTGATGACAGGAGACTGGACATGACAGAATATGGTTTGGGCAAGATGAAATGGTCTTTTCTGCTTGGTATTGATTGCATTAATGAAATAGCATGGTCAGGTCAACTTCCAGGCAGTTTGGTAGATTAATCTTTAACTAAATCCATACATCAAGGAAAAAAAATACCTGCTACTATTATAATAAGCAAACACAATTTTAACACTGTTTCTGAAGGTTCTCTTTTTTCCTCTTTAATTTCATAATTTAACAAAAAACAAATATGGATGTATCAGAAGTGCCAGCAAGTGGATTTAAAATTCCTTTGTGTTTAAAAACAGCAGCAACAACAAACAAACAGACATAAGCCAACTACCTAACATTAAATTGGATCCTTTCTCTATAATAACCTAATTTGTTTGACTGAGATGGCTTCATTTCTATGACTGTATTGTGTTGCCTTTTTTAACAAAACACTAAATAACATGTGAAACTTTCAACCCTAAGACATCGAAGAGAGGCCCAATGCCCCTAACCTTATAGTGCTTTCTGTGATAGATATTTACGATTTTTTTATTTGTTGCAAGGCCAATTTATTCATTATTGGAAATGCTAAGCAAGTGGAATTTACTGTTTTGTTAATAAAAATGTTTCTTAATACAAATGCTGGCTTGTTTCTTCTCTTGCTCTTAGATCTGGAGTACCTGTTCATCTTAAAGCAGTGAAAAGAAATGGTAAATTCGTATGTAGTTACAGACATTCATGTCAGGAAAAATTGTCCTCAGAGCTCTTTGTACACTTAAGTGAAAACCTTCTACAAGTCTTGTGTTCAACTGACCCAGTTAGAAAAGTATGAATTACATTAATGCATTGTTTGGTTTTGCATACAATTACTTCATTTGAAATTTTCTAGCTTTTTTTTTATATCAAGACATTAAAACTCGATGTTCCCCTTCCCCTATGAATGAAAAAAGAATTCCCTTCCTTTTCCGCCACTTTTTTTTTCCTGGTGGAAAGAAGATGGCAGAAGGTAAGGTAATTGGATGAAAAGTTAAAACTGAAAATATTTTTTCTTGTCTAGAAGATGGTTTAAAAATTAATGGAAAAATGAATGTATTTCAGGTCCTTAAAACATTCCTAGATAGTAATTACAAAATTTCAACCGGAGCTAATCCATTACATAAGTACTTTCCTATTTAGCATGGCGTTTAAATTCATGGGTAACTTCAAGCAAACATCTAATCCTATTGATTTAAGCAAGTGTCTAAAGTTGCCTAAATGTATTGCTGAATGGGGATGGAGTTAAGCTTTTGGATCTAAACTCCAAATAGAATTTAAGTATGTATCTTCTTTAATCACATCAGTAGCTTCTTTGACTTCAAGGGGATTTATTCATCTGCTTAATTAGGTATAGACTGAAGTATTTTAGATAACTTAAGTTGAGGAATATCTGGAGAAAACAGCCCCTATCTTCCATTGGTATAAAACAGTTTATAGTTAAACTTACTTTCTAAACCGCTTTATACTGGGATTAGTACTTTTGTGTGTGTGTGTGTTTTAAAATAAATACTGAACATTCCATTTAGGAAAATGCTTTATACACATTTAAAGGAGCTATAACAATAGCGATTTTTGTTCTACTACAAAACCCCCACATTTAATTATACACTTTTTAATTCTACACTGTATTTGTTCATTTTTTTCTTACATCTATACTGTGGTCTCCCTTTCACCAAAATCCTAATGGCCTCTCAGTACCTGCATCATCCATCATCAGCTAACTGCTTTAAGTGGTGGCCTCCATAATCAGTCATCACTGTGGCCAAGTAGCTAAAAAACCTTCACAGGATGAGGAAAAAAGAGAAAGAACTAAACAATCCCCCCAAACGCAACTTAGGGAAATAGAGCACACATGTAGGCTGTAAATGACAACTGTGTTTGTTAATTCCCCCGATATGACTTCTTTATAGTTCAACAAAGCAGTTTTAAATTGGGTATCTAGGTATGACTCTCTCATTGATTATAGAAATTTGCTTCTAAGTTCAGTACAGTCATGTTTAGAGGTGCTTGGAAGGATTGTGCTGGGGGAAGCCAGATTTGTCAGTACAATTTGATTTGGAACGAAGGCTATTTGCTTTATTTTAAAGCCCCCACTTTGTTAGAGTCTGTAAGTATTTCAGCATTAAAATGTTTCTGGCCCTCATGGAAGTGGGGAGAAAGAGAAATCAACACTGCATTTATATCCATTTATGAATTGATAAACGCTTGGGGATGATAAAATAGCTTGCCTGCCAGCCTCCGATTTCTCTGGATGGTCTATTCCTCCTTTGGTTGGTCATTGCTCTCCATGAAACCAGAAGTATCCCCCGCGGGTTAAGCTTTGAGCTAGAAATTCCAGAAAAGAAAAAAAAAAAAGTCATTGATACAGGTCTGCTCAGTTTTGTGAGGTGCAGGGACAGAACTCACCCAGACCTTTACCCGCTTACTTTGGAGGCTTCTTCCTACTCAAGGTCTTTGACAGACTTCAACCATCAACTCTGACTTCTGGAAAAGAAAGTATGGCCCCTCACCTTTCTCAGTTACTCACTACCATACAAATACCTTCATTTGTTGTTCAGAACAAGATTTCCATATGACAGTGCTCCTCCAGTGGGGCTGAATTATGGTAGACTTTGGGGTTTTTTTAAAGAAAAACCACGGTGACATGGGGGTAGAGTTATTTCAAAGAGCGTGGGATTCTCAGTGAGTAAATTGCCTTTAAGGACAGTAATTTCAGGCTGGCATACACTTGAGAGGTTTAAAAATCCAGGCCAGTAATCCTCAACAACATCCTTTCGGTAAACAATAAAGACATTAGCTCGTTTGTCAGTGAGCACAGGAAACGACAACACGGCTATCAAAATGTGAACGCATTGGTCTGGTTGCAGCAAATAACACAGGAAAATGGAATTTGGGCAGCCAAAAATAACCGCTGGCACGTTGGCTGGACTCTTATGACCAAGTCTGATTACAAGGCAGTAAGCATTTATTGGATGATAAATAGCAAAATACTTCTATTAGCCATAGTTGGGGATGAGGGAGGCTGACAAAACACAGGCACGGCCTGCACGGCCACATTGGCTTTTTCAGGCCCAGGGGCCCTATGGCTGTTAAGGCGCCCTCCAGCTGGGGGGACTGGGCAGGTTTTACACAAACAGCTACTGCATGCCAACTGATCGGCTGTTTCCAAATAAACCTTTCTTTTCCCTTTGAAATTAAAATACATTTTCTGGGAAAAGTACAGCAGATGATTGCTTTGTGAGACAAATTAAGTGGCTCCCAAAACATGTCGCAGCACAGCCAGCACTGTATGAAACATAAACCAGACTCTGTGGCTAGGAGCAGGCTGTGTGGCTGCAGGTCTGGGGGAGAAACCTCCGTCCTGCTCAGGAGAGCCCTGGCCTCGGGCACGATGGCTGAATGCGGTCCAGAAATGAGAGGTCCCACCTCACACTGGCAGCAGCCCCTGAGCGCAGCAGACACCTGAGCTTGGCAGCGGCTTTGTGCTCACCATGCACAGCGGTGGCAGCCGAGGGCAGGGTGGTGGGCGAGGTGCATGGGGAAACCCTGTACACCAGGACGGGCTCAGCTTGTGCTCCGGGGAAGGATAGCAAAGGCCAGGACATGAGGAAGGGCTTACGGTCCCTAATGTTGTCCCCAAAGGGCTGCCCTTGCTTTCACTCCCACTAGGCCCTGAGTTTATACTCTGCCAAAATGGTGGGTCAGCGTGTGGCGGGACCCTGTGGTTCCAGGGCCATTTTTGAGTCCACAGCAAGCAAGGGACAATGGGCAGCATCCAGCCAGTGTGTGGTTGTGCATGGCCCCTCCAGCCAATGCTTGAGACCAGGTTG
>NW_008824051.1:1127923-1150513 GCF_000699105.1 Pygoscelis adeliae
GTTTTTTGTTTGAGCTCCTGCAGCTCCTACAGCTGTGGCAGGGCTGAGGCCCTCAGAGCCCCATTACCCCAGCAAGCACGGTGTTTCGGGAGCTGATACGACCCCCTGAGGATGGGTGGCTGTGAGGAGGGAAGACATGAGGACTGCAGGCCCCAGCCCAGTGTGACTACAGAAATGGGGGAAAATTCAGCTGCGAGGGTCTCACAACCAGGACTGGATGGGGAACTTGCCACAGGGCTCATGGCTCGGCAAAGCTGGAGCAGGCCCAGGTTTTCCTTAGCTGCCAAATCCCTCAAAGGGAAAGGAAAAAAAAAGGTTTCTCAGAAAGGTGGTGGCATAGAGAGTTCAGGAATTTAATTAGGAGTTAGTTTAGTGTTTCTTTAGAGCTTTACCTGCCTGTGCTTCATGCCAGAGAGGAGAAGCTCAGGCCTCCTGTGCCTGGGGAAGGAGGCCAGGCAATGAAAGCATCCCACAGGTGTTAAACTCACCCCACAGCAATAGGGGTAGCCCTAATTTTCTGGGACACTGGATCTCAAAGATTTGGACCAGAAAATTCGCTGAAGGTGAGATCGAGCAAGACACTCTGTTAAACCACAGGGAGAGGGACAAGCTTCAGCACAAGGAGATGTAAAAACCTTAAGGAAGAAAATAATAACAACAAAAAAAACCCAGCTCCCCTGGGTAATCCCACCCCACCTCCCAACCATCTGCTACTCAGCTTTTCAGGCTCACAAGTGGGTTTTACTCCTTGCTGATTACACATGGAGCAGTAGCAGGCTTGTTACATCTGCCTGTCAGTCCCACCTGGCAGAAGGGTTGCCCTGCTGGCGAGTGCAGAGCGTGCTGTAGTTACCAGACCCTTCACACCACGTGTGAGCTAATTGTACAAAGATTTTCCTTTAGATTCAGGCATTGCTGGCAGTCCATACAGAGCAAGGAGTCACATCAGGGCAGAATTTAAAGGCCAGAACCACTTTCTCCCATGCCTTCTGGGTTTTTACTGACTGCCATTTGATATATGGGCGAGATCCAAGGCACAGGATAAGCACATACTCCAGTGAGAGAAAGAGGGGTGGGGAAGGCAAGCAGGCTTTGTCTCATGCTGTCCAGCAAATCCCCATACAGTAAGCGTAAGAATTTCAGGTAATTAATTTATTTAAATCTTGGTTTGTTGGTGGATGGTGCTTGGGAAAGGCAAGTTTATGTTCAGCTTTCCTGAAGGCTAAGTTTGGGAGCTTGTTTATATCTGTCTGCAGGCTCTTTTTAGGGAAGTCTTTCAAAATGCTGATAGCACAAATATAACAGTCATTACCTAGACCAGTTTCTCATGTATTTTAATAGCTTTGCCTAAGTAAGGATTGCAGGATTTGACTCAAAGTTAAGGCTACATCTGCACCAGCAAGTATGGCTCAATAAGAGTAAATTTACAGGGCCAAAGCAGTTGGTGCTGAGGACCTGACCTCCATGTTTCAGGACTTTCTTTGAACTACTTGTAGTCTGGTCCTATGTACTGAGTGCCAATTAGTGGTTAGGTGGCATTAGGTGCATTCATGGAGCTCATCTATTTAATCTGGAAGGTGTCCAGTTCCTTCATGCAGGGTGCTCTGTGAAGTTAATTGACATGTAGTAAGTGGGAACAGCAGGAGTTGCTTCAGAACTGTACTCCTGATCTTAAATAAAACTTTCCTGTTGAAACACCCTTTGTGCATTGCTATATGCCAATGTGCTTGTACCAATTCATTATAATAAAACTAGGGTATTTTTAATATGAAGTACCCAGCCCCAAATGAAAATTGCTGCTACACGTTAAGGCCTTCCTGATATTTTTATAGGACCGGTGTCTTTGCAATTCTGCCCTCATCTTCCTTTTTAACCACCATCCCCACTTCCTGTACCCTCTTCTTTAAACCTAAAGAAATAATGGTTTGAAAGATTAGTTTCCTTTGAATAGGTTGAGATAAATATGGAAGTATTTTTAGATAGGTACTGTATGAGGAAGCCATGTTACCAACACTGAGATCACCAACAGTGCAATTGCTAACTTGTAGAAATATGCTGTAAGCAAAGCTGCCTCTGCTGGAGCTCTAGGTGCGGTAGGTGAACTGAAAGAAATGGCTGGGGCAGAGCTGGGTTTGGCCACTGATGAAAGAGGCAGAACCACACTGAACAACCCTGGTCTTTGGGAAACTATACATCCAGATTTTGCAACACAGATCTGCTTTTAACCAAAGTTTTGACAGTCTTCTCTAACCTAGCTCTCACCAAAATCAATTCTTTCCTGTAAGGGAATTAATCATAATCAGTTTCCTGATCTAGTCAGTATTAAAAATACCATGAGAAACCACAAGAGATTGGGCTACGTATTGAGATCTTCGCTTGTATCTTCTGCAGACAGGAAAGCTGCCATTTCCATTAAGACTGAAACGTCATTGTTGCTTTTAACTGCAGAGTGATTACGCTTCCCTCTAGCATACTGCATATTATGAGCATTTCATACAAGTATTCTGAATAGTCATCATTAATTCTTTTAGATTTCTAAGTGTGAGGCATCAAAGACTAATAATAAAAGATTTCTAAATCTGAATTCTTGTAAATGGCCGTATTTGTGTTTAAGTGGCTGCTTACAAGTTTTGCCGAAATTCCAAAAATCATCTTGAGAAGTCTATTTTTATTATTACATTTTAGCAAAAGTTGATTGCTAAATATAGAAAGAAACAATCTCTGTTAACATAAGCTTGTTCAGAAACAGTTTGGTTTCAGTTGAGAACAGTTCAATTCTGCAAAAAGAATATGACTTTAGAGTTTTTAGACATATTAAGTGAGCTCTTGGTATCATCTAAGCTAATTTAGAAATTTTAGAGACTTCAAATTCAAAAATAAACTTAGAATTATTGTTGATCTGAGTCTTGATGGGAGTTACCACACATCCTGGATGAAGGTTTCAGTGTGTATATGGCAACAGCCTGGCACCTGATCTCACACGCTTTGCCAGACCTGGATGTGAGCACGGTCTTTGCCTGTTATGCTGCTCTGCTCCCCACATGAAAACTTTCAGTGATTACCCATCCATGGGAACCATTACATAGAGGCTGCTGTGCACCAGCAAAGTCCCTGTCTCAAAAGCAGAACTTGGCATTAATATATACTCTCTTTGAGGCAAAACTCCCATTAACTTCAGCACAAGCAGGGATTTCATCCTGAGTATGTAGCACCCCAAACAAATCAGTATATTAGAAAATGCTACAGAAAGCAGATTGAGATGAAGGATATGGCCCTGCACAAACATCCTGAACACAGAATATAGAAAAACTAATCCAAAGAACCTAAAACCAATCTGATTTCCTAAAGTGGACAATAGGCTGCTGTGGATACATAACTTATTTTTGCAAAGTCCTTAATGGCCTTTCATAACTTGCTTTTAGTTCGGCAGACTGGTGAGGTGTGAAAGTCCTGATGTTACAGCAATAAATAATGCAGCCTGACAAAATGGGGACTATACAAACAGGACACTTCAATTTTCAAAATGTTTTCAAAAATTGTGCAGATGCTATGTAATAAAAGTGGAATAAAAATCCAACAGTGGGACTTTGTGATAATAGCAAAATGATGAAGGTCACCAGCCACAGTAGTTGCAAGCATCTGGGAAAATAAAGAGGAAAGGAGCCAAACGGCTCTGAATATCCCCGATCAACAATGAGATTTTGCTTTTTTTGTACCCTTGTAAGGCCCTCAGGTCTCTAAACATTTTGGGGATGTTTGCAGTGCTCTCAGTTATGACTGCTAGATAGGGAACTAAGACAGCCTAGGATTTGTAGTGGTGTGGCTGTGGCAGCCCTGAGCTCGGTGTAGGTTAGGTGCTTCAGCAGCTGCCCAGCTTCTCTTGCAGCTCTGTGGTGCTGCACCCATGCAGCCGTCCGTGCTTAAGCTGGCAAGTGTAACGTCAGCTCAATACCTCTATGCAAGCTGCAGTGCAGACACTAAGGCCTGTTTGCCACGCTCCCCAGACAGAAGATGCACCATGCCTGCCTAACCTGGCCTGTGGGATGCGGTGAGGGGGAGTAAGGGTCTGCCACAGGGAGAAAGGCAGAACTTCTTTAGAAGCAATGGCAAAGCACTAGCAATTTCATTCCTATGGGGCACGTTCAAACTCCGCTGCGGGGTGGTCCCAGGGCTCCACTTGAATTTGATTCATGAGGTCTCATCTTCCTTCAGATGCCTATTGAACACTGTCAGCTGCAGCTTCTTCACTGAACAGCCACATCTCTTTACTACTCCCACTGTCATCCACCAGGAATTTTTGAAATGCAGAGAAGTGCTTTTGTCACTGCGTATGCTTTTCCTTTATGTTTGGGTTTTGGTTTTTTTTAGTTTTTTCTAAGGCTGGGAAAGAACAATCAAATGATATCCATTTTGAGTTGTCACAATCATCTTTCAGCTTCTTATATGATGCAAACACTTAGGTTTCAAATAATTGAGCGTTAGAACGGTAAATCATTTTAACTGGAGTTTTAAAATAATTTGTGAAAATTTACAAAAAAAAAAAACCCAACAAACCAAAACCAACAACAAACCTATTAATACTGTCCAGTCACTTTCCCTGTTGCTACAGTGGTGTCCATTCCAAGCACTCAAAGTACATGAACCAGACTACAAAGCCTATGACTTTCATTAAAATAACAGTATTTACAACATGAAACATTAGTGTGAGTAGGGGGAGGGAGAGTCTCTTCTTCCAAGCTTGTTGTCCTAGTTAAAAAATGAAATAATTGTCTGGATTAATTTCACCAGCATATTGTCATTATTGAGTATGATTTTGCCATTTAGAGAGCATTTCTTTTCCTAATATAACTATACCCATGTAAGTATAAATGTGGAAAGAAATTATCATTTCTAAAGCATCTACTGCTTGAACTGATCTTGCTTCCTGTACTAGCATATGTCTGTCTAAGCGCATACAAAACCCTCTGTGCCTACAAGTGTAACTGTAGCCACGCTGGTATGTTCAGTGGGAGAAAGGAAGGAAACAACCACACTATAGTAAATACTTAAGTTTGAGCTTGCACATTTCAAGAATAGCAAACTTCTTGATTATCCAGTTTTCCAGTGTATGCAGTAGGAAATGAAAGTAGGAATGAAAGGAAGATGTTCTTGATCAACAAAACTCCAGTTACAAGCCCATGTTTATATGCACCACTGGACTACTACCAAACACCAGAGCCATAACAGAGGTAGACAGTACTGTGTCAGGGTGGGCCAGGATATGTGTATTCAGGTTAGCCCGTGAGTATATAGCTGTTACAGAATTTAGTTGGTTGGATTCCAGCCTTGCTCAGAGGCATTTTATGTCAGCATAACTCTGTAGACTTCATTGCAATTTTTCGTGATTGTACCACCGTGAAACTGAGCCCAGCAGTATACTTCCATGTCACTGGGATTTAAACTTCAGACCTTCCTTCAACCTTGTACAATGGAGAAAGCCCTGCTTTCTCATATTTTTATTCCAGAAGGAACGTTAAAGTTCCATTGTTACAGCACTACAACACAAAGAACGATAGATGTAATCAAAAGGGTCTTTTATCTTTTTTTTTTTTACCTTATTAGAAAAATCAGCAGTTCTGCAGCACTGATTCTTGAAGGTATATAACACTACTTTGTTACTACAGCAACAGACAGCACTGACAGTACCCAGTTACAGACGAACTGGATCCTTTTGCAAGACCAGATCAGAACTAAAACAGTCGTGATAAATCTGCTGTATGTAAAGTTGGTGGGATTAAAAGGTAACCAGGACAAATACAATATAGGAAAGTACCTTATTTTACAAAGAAGCTTCGGTGGTGCTTCACAACCTCTCAGGTCAAAACAGATGGGAATGCGTACCAAATCTCCAGCAATTAAATCAGTCCTTCTAGTTTTGTTTTGCACTGTTCCACAAAGGTTTGGCCCGTCTCTCATTTAGGGACTGAGGCAGATCTCTAAGCAAGGGGTAGCAGGTAACTGTTTCCACCGTAGTAGAAAGGGCTGTGCCTAAGGGAAGGACGGGACTTACCCAAGGGTCTTGATGTAAAAAAGATAATGTAAACTGCCTCATCTTGGATCAGCTGCTTCCTGCCGGCTTGCTCTGCTTTTTTCTCCGCTTCCTTTGAGGATATGTGTAAAAGACACAAGGTATATAGGGGAAAGAGGGCAATCTCACCTTCCTCTTTCCTCCTTGCCCTTCATCCCTCCTCCTCCCTCTATGAACAAGACAGGATCTCTGTTCTTGCTAAGTCACCCTCAGAATAAATACGGGATTTGAGTTATTTCAAACCCTGAGCCCATATAGACACCTTAATGCAGTCCAGCTTTCAAAAGCACACAGCGATGTGAGCTATTATGTGCTGAGCTCCTTAGAAAAGCTCACCGTAAGTTCTATTTTATTTAGTAAGACCCAGTCCATGCTAGCATTTGTGATGTAGAAATACTTTCATAAATTGTGCCAACACATTTCCTAGCAAAGAAGCTGCTTATACTGGGCAAAATGTGCTTGTGGCAAGAGAGGTTAAAAAGAAATGAGGGATAAAATAGCAAGCACAAAGCATTATATTAGTGTAACTGTATCTAATTTAGCTCCAATTGCTGATACTGGGGCTTCTTCCTTTCTGTCTTCTTCTCTACAGGGTGAGAAAGGAGCATATCCCTAGAACAATACTGCTCTGTCAAGAACAGTTTCATATTGGCTTTGCCTAAGCAAAAGCAGGATGAAAGCTAGCAGAGCGGTGATGAATAACTAAATTACTGAAGTACAATGCCAGTCTGTGTTGGAGTAAGGCCATAGGATGGGATTGAGTTACAGAAGCTCGTTAAAGCTATTATGTATTAACTGAGCCACCGTATCTACATGTGCGCATGCTCTCAGATTGCCTGAAGAGTTGTGTGTGTGCTTAAGCAATAATGAATGAGGTTGAGGCTCGTGCATTTTGCCTTGACTTCAGGGAAAAACAAACCTGTGATGGAGAATGATGTCAGCTGAGGAGACAGGTGGTAACTTATTAAGCCATCCTGACTCATCTATGTTAAATCTTCTGCCTGTACCCTTAGTTGCAGCTAACTAGACTTTTAGGCAGATAAAGAAATAAACGCAGAGATTGTATGAGAAAAATAGCTAGCTCTCTAAACACACTTAGTTACTCAAACATGCCTGGAAAAAATGCTCAATTAAGAGAGAGACCTAAATAATTCACTAACTTTTTAAAGTTTTACACTCTGTCATTGATTTCTGACTCTCTGGCATATTCATCATTATATGGCATATTATTGAATTACTGACTCTAGCTAAACTGAAACAAACTAGTCAATTCTTTATGTGCTTAAGGAACAACAGAAAAACAGAAAGAGGCTGATCTCTCCATTATCTCTGTCATACACTTCAACCATGTTTTCTTTGTACTTTCAAACTGTTGCATGTTATTAAAATGAATATTCAGGTGTTGAATACCTCCAGCTTTCATTCAGTTGTCAGAGTACTGACAAAGTTAAACCTTTCCATAGTTTAAGGTCCTTAGAAATGTGGAAATAAACACACAGATTCTTGGAAAGTAGGATAGGATTCATTTCACTGAAATTTACTGTATATTTAAATATCTACGTGATAGAAGTCTAATCTAGATTATTCTCTAGTCGTCTGATAGAAATAAGCCCTTTCAGAGGGTAATATATAAATCATTTTAGATGTTTGCCTTCAGAAAAACCTAAGTTCTGCTCTCCTCTTGAGAGAGTCTGGACAGCTTTTTTGCCTTTTTTTAATTAAAAAGCCCTACTTAATTGTGGCAAGACTTTGCATATACCCAGCATCTTCCATGTGGAAATTCTTCCATGGTTAATACATAACCCAAGCTGAAGAAGGAAAATAATTTGTCTCCTATTTTATTTGAGGCACAGAGGCTACTTCACCCTTTCTTGTAGATACACTCATCAAAGGGGCATTCCCTTAAACAATGAAAATGCTAGCCCTATGAATATCCTCAACTCCCTCGTTACCCTAAGTGGCCAGAATGTGTTTCGTTGGAGGCTACTGGCTGATTTGATGGGGATCTTTAGGATCTCTCTCTGCACCGGCTCTGGTGGCTCCCCCCGGTTCCCATCTCCTAGTCCTTGGCCCCTTCCCGATGCTCCTGCTCTCCAGCCATCCTTTCTCATTCACAGCCCTTCATCAGAGAGCTCTTGGTAGTGACTGAGGTAGGAGATGCTGCTGCAGAAAGAAACCATTTGATAGCTATGTAAAGAGCGTTTAAGGCCAGAAAAAGCATCCACACTGTGTCATTATGTTTTGTCTGAAGGAAGCCTATTGCAGAGCTGGTCATCACATGCAAGTTTCCTGAGCCTTAATCTTAATTCCCACAAATCTTCCCCTTTCTGTGTAGTGTGAATACCTGGCAAAATACTGGTGTGTACAGAACAACGGCCAGTCTTCTCTTCTAGAGAGTAGAGAGGCAACAAAAAAAGCAAGTCTGTTTCTTGTGCATAGGAATTGTTAACACATACAACCTGTAATCCCAAGTCTGATTTAAACTGGAAAGTTCATAAGGCCTTGATCAAAACAAACAGCATTTCATTCATCGAGCAGCATCACTGGAACGCTCTGAACTGCCATTTATGTGATTATGGCAGCATCTGGATTAAACATTCTGGCCTTGAACGTTTAGGATGTTAGAGATGGAGGAAAAAGCAGAGGCAACAACACCCAGTAGGATATAGAGGGCAGGACAGCTTTTTGCATTCTCCTCTTTTCCTCCCTTTTATAAAGCTTCTTCCCTTCTGAGCTTGAAATATTAAAGACTACAAGCTCTTCTGCATAACAGTAAACCTGCAGCCAGAAAACAATGTAGATATGCTTATGTCAGTTATACCTTGCGCCATTCAGTAAACATACCCAGTTAAACTGTTTTAAACATACCCAGCTTAAATGTACCTGCAGTAAACCTTTTCAGTGCTTAGGTTGTTTCACTTAGTTTTAAGCATTTCTGCGTTACAGAGCAACCTTGTGTTTTTCTGTGCTATAAATACCTCATTCATGTCTTTGCATTATCTATTACTATTTAGCTCTTAAAGAAGGAAGATGGAACAGATCTAGTGAAACTTACAGTTGCAGAGTAAATAAACATCTATTGTGCATTTCTACCTCAAATTTTATGGGCTGCTTCCATGTAATTAGTACACAAGATAATTTTCAAGGTCTTGGTTTAAAAAAAAAAGAAAAGAAAAGCTTGACAATTGCAAATAGATCTTTTCAGAGAAATATGAGAGTCATAATTTTTCTACCACCCTTTCCAATAATAACATAGACTATGGAGGCAAATGTGTCCAGCATTTACCGGTAGCATAATATGATTAGTAATATCCTTTAAACTCCCATCCATAAAAAGCAAATGCGATAAGTGAATTCCCACAGTACTTCCTGGAGGAGAAAGGTCTTAGGTCTCCCCTCCTAAATATAGACCACACAGCTCTAATTTTGATTTCACACTGGTGTAAATGATACCGAAATACTAAGGAGACATACGTTTGTTTTTTTTCGAAGCAAAGTAACTAAATGTTCTGCAGACTGGACATTCCATAGATAAAAGGAATCCTTGAAGCTCTGTGTACAGGGGTGGAATGGATAAGGAAGTTATGCTGAAATCAGCTACTGCAACTAGGTGAAAAGACTGAGTTCAATTAGCGAACACAGTGAGGAAGACTATCGACGACCACCAGAGGACCCTGGAAGACCACCAACAAACATAAGAGCGCATGCGTTAATGACTTTTGCATATGTTAATGAGTTCCAAGAAATAACATGATATGCTAATCATTTCTCAGAAATCTAATGAATATGTATATTTTGATTGTACATAACTCCCATAGTTGAGCAGTCCGGCGCGCACATTAGGTGGAGCGATCCCCTGTGCGCCCGGCGCCGCAATAAAGAATGCCTGCTTTCTAAAACTCCAAATAGAGTCTTAGAGAGTTTTTCACCTGCCTACTTATGGTAACAAAATGACCAGGTCGTCTTTCCAAGGTAGCTCATTCTTGTCTCTTTCAACACCCCTAGCCTGACTGGCCATTTCAAGCTCATTTGCCATTTCTGGATCCCCCAAAACTGGAGTCATCTCCTCTGGTGCCCTAGCCACCTTGACCTCTCCTGTCCTGGTGTCCCCCACTGCATCTGCTCTTGTCCTAGTGCCCAGCCAGCACCACCCTGTTGCATCGTGCTCTTCTGAAACTTTTGGCATACAGGAACTGCAGGGAAATAACCAAGTGACAGTGCTTACCAAACATACCTACCCAAAGAGTCCTAGATATGCATCTTTCCTCACTACTCGAGAGCATATCTGATTCAGCTGATGAAACTGCACAAGAACAAATGAGCTCACTGAATTTTGAGACCAATTTTGGCTCTAGTTCTCTCTGCAGTTTCTCATGTCTTGACTGATTGATTGATTGATTGAGTCATCATTAACAGCCTGAACCTTTGAATGAAACCAGTGGGAGTCTTGCCACTTTTACCAGCAAGAACAGGCTGCTGCATAAGTTTCCCACATGAAAGTACAATTCACTAAGATGTAAAAGGGTAAAAAAAAAAGATCCAAAAGACTGAGATCACAGCTCATAAGTCAATTTAGTATAGAAATCTTGCACTGAGGCAACTGTTGGATTACAATAAAGAAATCTGTGGATGGTTTTTATGTTTATTTTTACACCCTGATTTCAGTTTGTCTGACTTCCTTTTTTTGCTTGATAAGGTGTGTGTGTGAACATAGGCAGGGGTGCTTTTGGCATACCTTGAGAACTACCGCATCCCTCCATTTTTTTCCTCCTATGGTCTCTCTCCTTTCTCACCCTCCGCACCATCTCATGTGGCACAGTTGTCCTTGGGACCACTGAGGGTAGGACATCTTCCCAGGGAGCCATCAGCGCTCTGATTTAATTCTCAGTCTGTGGGGTATCTGTGGAGAGATGCGTGGTCTGTGGCAGCAAGCACTGGGCGAGCTGTAACAGAATCACTGAAAATACAATCTGAACCTCTCACCTATCAGAGAAAGGACCTACCACTAGGTTACTGAGGCAGGCTGACCAACTTCAGCATGATATATTTGTTTTAACCCCTAAAGTCCCAGGCTAGACTTGAACATAGAGGCAGACTTTTACAAAGGCCCTTGGGAGTGCACTTGGTCTCATACGTTATACTTTAGTAAGCATCATCATTTCTTGGTCATAATGTCAAGGAAAGATATAATTAGATTTACATTTATGTGCTTTTTGCAACATATAGGGTTATTTTCTGTTTATGCTATTACTCCTTTGGGAGTACAAACAAAACTGACGAACACATTATTATACCTTTATGAGGGCAAGTTATTCAATGCATGAATGCTAGTGACACTTTCAGTACTGTGCTCACAATGCTTATTCTGATCAGAATGGTTTAAATAATACATGAACTCATGCATATACATATTGCAGCTCAGCTCTTTCATTAGGAGCCTTGCTAAATTCTCTCAGCTAGTCCTCCCGATCGCTCACATGTTTTCAGGGTGAAAGTCCTTTTATTTGTCGCAGGCAGGTTGCAAAATCTTGCTGAGATATCATTTTAAATTTGTTTGGCTGTGCAACCTAGTTTAACAAGGGCAACTTGCAGCCTTTCCTTTTCCTATTCTTCCTGGGAAAAAAAAGAAGCTTATGTGAAGTGTTTCAATGTATGAAAAAAAACATGTGAAAGGAAAAGTGGAAAATTGGATTTGGTAATTAAGATTTTGTGTTGGGACTGCAGTGGTCTCGGTTCAGTTCCCTAGATTTTTCTATATGACCTTGGGCAAGTCATGCTAATCTTTCCAATTGTCTGTAAAGTGGGGTAACAGTTCCTTCTTTTCTTCCCCCTATGTCTTGTCTGTTTGGCTCAGGTACAGATTCTCTTTCAGTGCGTTTATACGGTGCCCATCATACCATGGCTTCAAACATATTTGGGAATTTTTATACAAATCAAGTACTAGTAGGGAAAATACTTACAAATTTATATCTTTGGCACTCCAATTCAGGATAATAACTTTAAACAAATATGTTGAAGAATGTGTATTTATAGAGAAAGCTCCTGCTCCCTGTGTTTTTGGGCAGAAAAGCAAGATTCTGTGTTGAGAGCAGGATGGGATCTGTGCATTAAATACAGCTGGTATAGAGGAATGAATCCATCTTTCATGCCTGCTCTAGGCTCTGTGTACTTTGGAAGTGCTGCAAGAGAGTGAGGAGAAATTCTAGAGAGAGGCCTGATGTATGGCAACAGAGCAGGACTTGGAAGTGATAAAAGACAGAGAGGAATGCATACAGAGGATCCCTACTGGGAGAAGAAGTTATAGTTGATTATGTGTCTTATTTGTAAAGGAGCGCAGGCTCGTGTGGCTCTCTTTTTTAGGAGAGTACCTGCCCTCAGTGTCTGCAATGCTTCCTGCACTGAACCTAAATGTACAGCTTTGCATTGGAATGGCTGTGAGGATTACTCCTTCCTTCCTGCAAACCACTGCATGGTATTTCTGCTGAAATAAAATGAAAGTGTCTGAAACAAACCAAACACTGCCCCCCACCCCAGCCAAATCAAATTACTTTAATGAAATAGAATTTTAAATCATGAATCATACACCAGCACCTATCAGACCAGGACATTGGGAGCTGCTAATGAAGCACTGCTGTTCATCACCTGGTATGCATGCCCAGGTTCTTCAGTTCAAGGTGGTCCATGCTCATCACTTCCACAGATGCTGCTGTGATCTCAGAAGTCCTTCAGGGTCTGCAACCGTGCATGGGGGTCATTCACAAACAGGCAAAACAAGGCTGGGCTGTTTTTCTGCATACTGCAATAACAAGTCTGTACTGCTCCTCTAAATCCACGAAGAGGACAGCACAGGGCACAACTGGGGGCTGTGTTTATGAAAGTGTCCCTGGTTCATTAGCTCTGATTGCTATGTTAGATACACCTGCATCCCCACCTACTCCTGACACCATCTATTAGGCCAGAGTGACCTCCCTGCTGGGCAACAATCATTAGTCACTCTGCTCTTAAGAGAAGTGGGTGGCGCTCACCTGGGCTGCTCATCAATTTCTAGTGTCTTTTCTGTTGTTCTGTGTTGTGAGCCATGCTTTTCCCGAGAATTTGCTGTTTCAAACCTACAGCGGCTTGAGCAAAAATGGGGAGTAATCCTGTAACTGAGGAATTTCCAGTCTATTTGCTGTCACTGGTCACCCTGCTTGAAGTTGTACAAAATCTGAAGAAAAACATTAAAACAAATCTGCCTTGCAGCTTCCTTGCAATCCTCTGGCAGGTCCGTGAGGATTTTATGTCTTGAGAGCGTCACTGGCACTGAGACTTCCGTTAGAAAAATTCCTGTATCCAATCACTCGTCAGGATCCTGTCACACTGACAGACTCCAGGAATAAAATGCAATCCTGTAATCCCCTGTACCAAGAGGGACTGTGAAACAGTGAATCCCTCAGGGCTCTAGCTGATGCCCGAAATGACCCAATGTCTGGCTGCTTGTAGGGTCCAGGGGGTTCAGGAGGGCTGGAGACCAGGAAATGTTCCCTTGGGTGATTAATTTTTTTTTTTTTTAATCATGCGTGTCTTCTTAGTGAGGTTCACACAATTCTGTACCTGCACATTAAAGAACAAGAGGTTTTGAAATATCAAATCCACAGTTAATGCATTTCTCCAAAGAGTTTCCAATAAAGCATATTTCTGGAAATAGTCAAAGAGCTGGAGAGGAAACATGAGAACTTTGCACGGCATTGTTATGTTTAGAACAAGGAGGCTGCTCTAGCTGTGAGAATTTCAGATTGTTTTTTGTTCAGGACAATCTGGCAGGGAGAAAGACAAAAATGATCAAAGGAAAAAAGCGAGACAGTTGTTTGTAAGGAACGACTGCTATCCTTCTTACCCTTGTTGGCTGTGGGTCTGGTCGTGCCACTATTGAAGTTGATAGCAAGGCTTGAATGACTTCAGTGGCAAAAGACCCTAAAGGAGAGTACCTGTCTCTTTTCTTTTTATCTTTGTAACAAATTATAAAGTGTTTGAGCTAGATGATCACTCTGAGCTATTTTCTGCCTACCCTCCTGCCTTCTACTCTTACCCTCCGTTTATGTATAAGCAATGTTCAGGAAGCTTGTTACAGCTGATGTAAGGTAAGAGAGGCTCTGCCATCCAGTCTGTAGTTGCCACATGTCATCCTCTCCAGGCTTTTTATGTTAGAAACATTTCTTTTTAATACCTCAAAGAGAAATACTCTTGCAATTATAGCAGCAATTTCCTTCCTTAGCTTTACTGTTTCTTCTCTCCTGTGCAGATTATTTCATTTAAGCTGATATCCTGAGCAATTACAGTACAACATCATTTGAGACGTAATCACCTCTGGCTAACCCCTTCAGGATCCCTTGGATATAAATGTGTTGATGTCTAAGCATCCCAGTGAAAACATTTCAGTGAGAAAAACCAATATGAAATCTAATATTTCCTAGGAAACTTGGTCAGGAATAGAGCAGAACAAGTGCTCTCTGTTAGGGAGAGGCAAGGAATATCAGAAGAAGATATTACATTGATTTTATGGCTAGAAAGAATAACTGTGATCATCTATTCCCATCACCTGCGAAACGCAAGCCAAGATTTTGGCTGCAGCCAGTGCTACTGGCTGTAATGGGCCACATCCAAAACCCTGTGCAGTTGCTGGAAAAAATGCTATTGATTTCAGTGAGAGCTTTGGATCAGGGTCAGTGTGAACAGAAGCCCAGCAGTGCAGCACAGCTGTGGGGAAATCCCTGGCTCGTACTGAGCAGTGATCATCTGCCAGTAAATGGGGAGTATCAGTAGCTTCCTAGAAGCAGGACAGTGCCTCTTCCAGCATTTCTTCCCTGGCTCTGTGGCTGTCCTCACTGGGGTGGGAAGGACACTCAGGGAAAATGTCCAGGGAGGAACTACTTCTCTCTACATCCCCACTCTGCCTGTGGCCACTGCCCCTAGGACTGCTCTCAGCAATAGTTCCTGTTGCTGCTGAACACCTGCCGAGAGTAACTTCTCTGTTCCCAGTTGTGGATGATATAATACAGACAGCTGGAGTCTGGTGTGCTCATCTAACGTTTGGGTAAAAAAAGAGCTATTTAATTCTTTGGTTTAGGAATAGCTTAATAAAAGTTGATGAGAAACTTGAAAGGTGTTTGTGTGTGTGGGTGTAGGTCATCTGACAAAAAAATAAACTGCAACGAATTGCTATATCAGGAATGTATTAGATCTATCTGACTAGTCTTGGGGAAAAACGCAAACAATCTAAAATAAAAAGAATGCTCAGAACTGCTCCTCTGGGGCTCCTTTGGGGCTTCAAAGCGCGATAATTCAGAAATACTGCATTTTGTGACAAAATTGCAGTTTGCGTTTTAGCAGTGGCAAAACTCAGCATAAATGTATAATCAATGTTTCCCACTCCTACAAAAAAAGCAGAATCACATTGTGAAGGAGATGATACAACAGGATAATTCCCACTGGTGATGTAAAACTTCTCTTTCCCAAAATTACAGCCGCTCTGGCATGCATGCTCCCCAGCACAACTCTTTGCAGAAGCAGGGAAGGTGAGTGGAAGCCTGCAGGATTTGGTATTTTGCATAAAAATATTCATTTTCAGGCCACAGTTTAATTCATTCCCAGGTGACTAATAACTTAAAAGTGCTAATTACGGTGCAGGGTTTTGTGATATACAAACAGCTGGGTCCTGCTGCTATTCGTGATGAACAAACCCACCAAACCAGGCTGCCGGCTGACCCCTTCAGCAGAGGCAGCAGCCATTGCAGTGGTCACTGAGAGGCAAAAGCTCTCACTTCTCAGAGGATGCTCTCTCCGAGTAAGAGTTACTGCTCACTTGTAGGAACATGTGCACTCCTCCCTGTGCTGGCCTCTTTCCTGGCTATCTGCGCCTTTCACAAGGCTCACTTGCAAATGAGCTAAATAGCATCCTCTCTCCCTTCCCCTCAAGTGTCCTCACAAATAAGGGAGGGCTATTTAGGAATACTTTTTTTTTTTTTCTTTCAAATTACGATCTTTTGCTGTAAGACTGTCAAGCAAGTTGGCCAAGACAGACAGAATTTAAAGTTTGGATTCCCATTGCTGAAAGCACCTTGAGGACAGTGACATCTGAAAACTCCCCATCCCTGGGCAGCAGGTAGGTGCCTGAACAAAAGTGTCTATCAACATTTTAAATGCCCTCGGTGCCCTGACTTCCAGCTGCCTCTCTGCTTCCAGGCAGAGATTTCCCTGTGTCAGGAAATCTCTCTGTCCTATGACAGACCCACTCTCTTCTGGAAAGGCAAACAAAGGGCAATCAGGCGAAAGGCCCTGACAGCCCGAAGGGATTCAGCTTCTCGAGGGGCTTTGATGGGACACGGCAGGGCAACACAGGGAGACAAGAGCTAGCTCTGCACAAGCTGGTGCTGGATGTATTGCCATAGCATGCCAGCTGGGCCCATAAACCCTGCCCTGCAGTCAGCACAACCACTCTGGCAGAGCAGCTTTTTGATGTAGCTGTTTTGTTCCTAATAACTCCATTAGTCCGGGGATAACTCTGTTATCTTTGCACAACACTTCATTGCACCATGTAGATACCCCCCGAGGAACTGTTCTAAAGCCTTTGATAAAACAGGAGGTAAAAAACTGTGGATTGGAACTTGGAGAACAAAGCTCCAAGAAGTGGCACTGGAAAGCATCTACAGCCTCTTAGGACTCACAGGCAAGTTGAATATTTAGTCAAAACCTTTATCATGGCTGTAGCAGTAGGCTGATTTACACCAGTAGGGAATCCAACTCTGCTGTAGCATTAATGTGAGCATGTGCCAGGGAGGATGGAGCAGGCCAGGGTATATATAAATCTGCTTCTTCTGGAAGGGGAAGAAATACAGCTTGTCTATAGCTACTTGTTTCCCTTGATATGCACCCTCTTGCAGCAGCAGGAGGAAAGACAGCTCCTTTTGGGCAGAAGTAGTACCTGCTGCTCCTAGGAGCAGCCTGTGAGCTCTGCATTGGTGTTTAGGGCCAGGTTTACTTCTGTCTGATTACTTTTGAATGAACACCAGTGTGGGGTTATTAGCAGCATCCCTGTTATCCATCTGTTAGTCCTGTTAACATGCAGGAAATCAATGCTAGAAAATATTAAGGATTGTACAGAGGAAAGTTAGTGTACTATGCTTTGAGGCCCATCCAGATTTTGTCAACAATAGTTGCTCCTCTCCGGGGATCACAGCTTTTTTTTTGTCTTCAGTAAGACAAAGCCAATAATTGACACTGCCTGAGCTCTTTGCCTCTTGCTCAGTTATCTGTGGGCAAAACGTCTGTGCCCCAGCAACAGGGACCATACAGTGTTTATCTCAGGAGCAGCGTTACAGTATAGAAGTGAAGAATTGAAGGTCTTCAAGAAAATTATTAGAGAATCAGTGAGAAAAAAGGGCTCAGTGGGAAATGAATTAACCTCACATTTCAGAAATTGTTTTCAACTCTTTCTACATTGCAGGCTTCCTCTAAGTCTCCTCGTCCAGTCATTTCACTTCTGCTTCCATGCTGTTAAATGTGGATACTAGTCCTCTGCAATACAGAAATACTGCAAGGTACTCAGATTTTACGGGGCTGGGAGCAACTCAGGCATATTAGTGGAGTTTACTCCTCTAGTCACCATCCCAGTTCCTTTGGCTTCACTCACGTAGGGCCTCCCCTACCTGATTTTAACCTGGAAGATTCAGAAAGCCTCTATGGCCTCTAGGAGGGAGAATTCCTCCCCCTTTATCCCTGGAGAGTCAGTCAGTGACATGTCCAACACTATATTGCACAAAATAACACAGACAAGGCATGGCATCTTTTTGGTGAATACAGTAGAGTCCTTATGCAGGTGCACTCAGGACAGAAATACTAAGTACCACTTTCCCCAGTATTCCCATGCAGAAGGCACTCATGGTGCAGCTATCTGCACTTTCTGAGTATAAAAGGGACACTGAAATACCTTGGGGCAACACTGCAAAACCCCAGAGGAGTTATCTGGAGCCCCCATTGTTAGCACTAAGGCAGGAGGAACTGAGGAAGGACAAAACACAGGTACAGGTGTAGTGAGTGCATTGCTGGGTATATTGCTCCTCTCCTAGTTTCCTTCCACACTGCTGTCTCATGGACAATCACTTCATCGTTTATGCTGAAGAAAAGGAAATATGACACTGTTGATAAGCACTGCTTCTGCCATTGTAATAAAATGAAAAGAGATCCAATGTACTCAGCCGTTTCTTGAGCGAGTCAGACTTACTGACCTTCACTGTGGCTATTAATGTGCAAAACTCTCTGTCTTCCAGCTGTAAAAGCTGTCTCTCATTTCTGAAGTGAGAACAAGGAAAGAAAAAAAGACAGAAGGAAAGAATTTTACACCTGTGAACCCCTCTCCTTTTTTTTAAACTAACAGTGAGTATTTTGTCTCAGTCATAGGTATCACCTAATTCATTACATGTTCCCGTAGGATAAAGAAAGTCTTGCTGTTCGCACATGCAGTCTTAGTGTCCAAATAATTTATTTCAGACCCTCAAAATATCTCTGCATTTTCAGTCAGAACCAATGTTTCTCTAACAACTACAAATCATTCACGATTTATCAGTCTGCCAGGTGGGATTTGCCCTGTGTTCACAGGGAACAAAGTGTCCTGTGGCATAAGCATACAGCAGGATAAACAGCGCTTGGGCTGGTGGGAGAAGCTGACTGAATGGAGGCACTACTCTCTACCCAACATTGCCATTTTATCAGGGAGATGTTAATGAGGCTTGCTCAGTGTTTCATGAAAATTTCATTTGCAGAACACAGGGCTCCCTGACAGAAGGAGCTCTGGTGAATCTCACAGAGGTGGTTTAAGCCATTACAGACTCCTGCCATGTGCTCCCTCTGTCTGCAGGGCTTCTCATTCTGGTAGCTCTTGTAGCTGAATAAAAGAGGGGCCTGAACCTCGGCTGCTGCAGCTCAGAGTCTGATGTATTATATTATACTGTCAGTAAAGGTGATGTGCACAGGGAGGGGGGGTCACGCCATGATCACACCCTGACTCTGCTTGCAGTGCTCCGAGACAAAGGGGAAAGGAAGGGGCTCCTCTTCCCTGAGACCTACACGAAAATTGCTGCTGAGTCAGAACAGCAAGGACACCAACTGAATTATTGGTTTGTTTTAAGTATTATTACTTTTAACACCCTGCTCTTGTATGTGTGAAGGGAGACCTTGAAAAAATAGGAAGGCTCACGGATCCCACAATAAACTCAAAGGGTAATATTTTAATAATTTCCTTCAAGACTAGGAACTCCACTTCCATTTTCAAAACCAGCTTGGGTGGCTCAGGTACCTCAGGGCTCATATGCATGATCCGTTGCAGACAACTGCATGTTAACTGTGCCTGCCCAGTACAAGAAAGTTTCAGTTCGCTGCCCAGACTAACATATGTGAGCATGTCCATGCTTTTAAACCCAGCCTTGCTGCTGTGTGGTTTAGAAGCTGGTCAAAGCTCACTGCGTGCCTAACATCTGGCTGAAAGCCAATTGCTGAATCTGCACTGGAGCTCCTGCACAGACTGCAGCTGTGTGGTCCAAGTTTAATGTAGGTGGCTTAAGAGGACCAGCATCCTATGCAGCTGCCCCTGCTATGCAGGAGTAGCCTCCTAGGAGGGAGAGCTGAGAGCAGGAACCATTTCAGGTGTCTAATCCACATCTGTCACACGACGTGTGGGCTCAGCTGGATGAACAGAGGTGACACCTTTAGGGACAGATGATAAGATTACTGTATGTAGTTTTATCCCCTGGGACAGAGAGACATCTGAACACCTGACTAATAACTCCTGAACCACCACAGTTCAGAGTGTGGTGTTTCAAGAAAATCAAAGTCACTGATAGTCTCTGATAGATCATGTGGTTGGAAGAGCTAATTGGTATCCAGTGGGGTTAATCACACCTAAATTCCCATAAGATGGCTCTCTTGGGCACTAGTAACAGGGAAGATGTGAGCTTTGTGGCTGGCAGTACAAGCCTGCCTGCACGTTTACCTAGCCATTGCTGTGAGAAATGTAGTTATCTCCCTAGAAGTGAAATGGAAATGTCGTTTAAGCTCTAACTAATTCCTTACAGAATTATGCCAAAAGTTATGTGTCAAGTTTATAAAATCAGATTAAAAGCATCCATATTGTGCTTTGTTCCTGCTTAACTATGTTGGTAACTGCTCTGGGAAAGTGGTGCAGTGTTGAATATCTTTCTGTAGTAATTACAAATGAGTATGAAAATGAGCTACAAAACAGGGAAGTGCTTTTATCCCGATTTTGCAGATGGAAAGCTGAAGCACTAAAGGCCAAATCTAATAAAGAATTACAGTACTGCAGCACCTACCTTGCAGTCATCTGGTGCCCATATGGGATCCAGAACACTGTTAGACACCTAGTCTCCATTTAGAGGAGCCTACATATATAGGACAGGCTCATCCTCTCTAAATGGGAACCAAAATAGCCAACTTACTGAGAAAGAAGCTGCCTTAAATCAGTACCCTTGGGTGTCTCTGATTTGAGCTATTTGGCTAAGAAACACTATGAGCAAGGAGAGATGTTAGACTGTACGCCTTGGCTATCTCACTCAGGTTTTCGAAGAGGAGTTTTGGCTTTGGATCATCAGCTATGCTGTCCTCTAGATTGGTGTCCCACCGTGTTCCCAGTGCTCAGTAGGGTTCCCTCAGCTCTTTTAAAATACCAGAGGAAGAGGAGGACTTCTCTCCCTCTTCACAGTGCTTTAGTGGCCTGCTATGTATTCAGGAAGATCCAAGTTTAATCTCCCTTTCCCTTCCTTCCCACACTGAAGCTGTTCCTTGCATCAGAAATAATTTGAGATCAAGACAAGCAGTAGGAGGGAGTTTAGCTCTGCAATGTGCTGCCTGGGGATAGTGTTCATGGAATATAAACGCATTCTGGGTATGAACCAGGACCCACTTTGGTGCATCCTGATGAATACCCTAACTACAGTAGTATGGATACAGTCTCCTTACACACAATTTCCAAAAGAATTTTTGCACAATGATGCAGCTGTAACATAGCTGTGGGGATCCCCCTCTTCAGTCCGTCTGGACAGAGACAGTTCAGGTGCTCCTGTGAGATGGCAGACACATCTGAATCCCCTTAGGCACCTGCAGGAACTGGACCTGTCTGTCCCAAGTTGGGTCCTTTAATGACTGTTATTTTGATGCTTGGCCAAGTTTGATAACAAGGAGCTTCAAGTGCCTGTGTATAAGCTTTTTCCAGATTACAGTTCTACCTCCTTCCCTCTGTAGTTGCCTACACATCCCATTTTGAATCTGACCTTAAGTAGCTTATTTAGGTACCAAAGCAGAGTCTGTGACAGAGCAGAGCTGAACCCAGTCTCCCAAGTCTTGATGTATCTTTGGATCTGTCTTTCCCTTCAGCTGATTTAGATGAAGCCTTAGCTTTATTCACTCCTTGCCCAAGCAAAGCTTCTCTTGATGCTTAAACTCATGGCCAAATATTAATTGTAGATCTAGAGACAGAAAAACAGACGCTATTCCCCACAAGAGAAAATGAAAAGCACATTTAAGTGAAATCTTTCCACAAAAGAAGTTAGATGGTTTGGGGTTTTTTTCCTCATCTAATGCCACAAATACAACGATGCCAGCTCCTAACAGTCAGGCGCACACAATAACGGCTGCCAGTTTTACTGGCTGATAAAAGCAAGATCAACACCTCAAAAGAAGGACATTTAGCTGGGGAAACCTCCGAAATAAAAAATTCTGCAGGATATTGCAAAACAAGTGGGTACCCTGAGCCTTGTTTAGCATGTTCACCCATCGCTGAGACAGTGCCCAGCCTAGCAGCGGGTAAGGTATTCCTGGCTGTACGCACAATATCAACATTACAAAGGTCTTAGAGACAAATGCAGCTTGAAATGACGATCCTTAGGGCTTTCCAGAAGGGGGACTGATTAAACCAGATGGGGAGTATTTAGCCAGAGCAGGCCAGATTCTCAGCTAATGTAAATCAGCTTCACTCCACAGATGATTTACAGCAGCTGGAACCTGTAGCTTCAAAGGATCAAGCTGCAGTCTCCTGAGCAATTGAGTCTGCATAGATTTTTACCAGTAAAATTAACAAGGCCAGTGTGTGTTGGGGGGAGAAGTAATCCTTAATTTAACAGAAATTGCTGAGACTTAAATAGTAATTTCTCTAGTTACAGGCTCAACAGGCTTTTCTCTTAGCTTCTTAGACCTTTTTGCTGAACCTCACAACACAATCAATACATAAATAACATATCTGAATGGCCTTGGACGGTAGCATGCCATAAAAGCTTCTGGAGGCTGTTAAAATGAAAATCTTCCTTTCTAAGTGGAAGGAGTTTTTAAGGACAAGACAACAGCTGCTTTGAAATGTCTGTGAATTCTTTTTCCTTGCAATTAGTAGCAAACAATAAAGGCCTCTTTTCTGAGCACTGATGGCATTTCCTTGGCTTTGGCAGCTTTTGTCTTTTCTAAATGATAATAGCTGTGCGTGTTTG
>NW_008824051.1:1150573-1164508 GCF_000699105.1 Pygoscelis adeliae
CATTCTGCAGGCTAGCTGTAGGCATGAGAAACCGTTTCAAGTCTGGGCCTCTGTAATTAGTATTTTTACTGATACATAATATAAACCTAATAGTGCTGTTATGTTGAGCTTACTTGAAATTGGTAAATAGTGAAATCTCTTACTTACCCAGCTGCTCAACAGTTGTCTCTTAGTCCCCCATGCCCTGCAGAGCTTTGTGCTTCTACCAGGAATAAGAATTTGCTTTGTGTAACTGAAGTAGAGGGATGGAGGAAAGGTTTGTTTGGCTGCTTTCAATTATTTGTTGCTGTGTAAATGGTTTCAGGCAGCATTTGAATGGAAAATCTCCAGTGAATTGGCTTGTATCTCCCTTTGCTGGGGATAACAGGGCATTAGTTGGTAACTTAGAATGCTGAAGCCTATTCCGAGCTCTGCTATGGACCCAGTGTAAGAGCTATCTGTTTACCTGATAACAGTTTCAGCCAAAATCCTTTTCTCACTGAGCATAATGACTTGACTGCTTCAACAGGCTCAGCTCTGAGCTGCAGCTGATAGGTGTTTATAATCTACAGAGTCCTGAGCTGGGGAATATGTGCCTGGGAACACCTGATTGGTTTCAAATGTGCCTACTTTATTTCTGGGCTAGGAGGCCCTTTCAGAGGAGCTTGCTAGTTGCTTTGTTCTTTGAGAATAGCTTCCATCTTCTACAGATGGTGAAGGATGCTCAGGAAGGTAAAGCTAGACGTTTCATTTTACGTTCATGTTGTCTATAGAGTTTTCTTTGTTGGATTTTCTCCTCCTTGAGGAATTTCTTGCTTTTAGAAAGTGAGATTGTTGGAACTGGACAGGACTTAAGCTGGTCTGTTGAAATGCATTCCACATAAACCCAGGGAGCATCTCTAGCTTCTCCTTTAGAGTTTCTTCTTCTCTAGCAGGTGAGGACAAGAAGAATTTCTGCTTCAGAACTTGGCTGCTGAAGGCTGAGTTGCAGGGTTTGCTGGGAAGCTCCTGCCATTGTGCTCCAGGAGATGATGGTAAGCCTCCAGCTGGAGGAAATTCCTGCTTTTCCAGTTAGTGGTGGTATACTTCTAGTTCTGTGCATTCAAATATGTGATTCAGCTGCCTAAAATCATGGAACAATTTTACATCTGAGGCTGTATTTTTGTGGTGTTTGGGTCATATGTTCAAGTTTTATACCATGAGGGCTAGAGCTCTTCTGGAGGCTGAGATTTTTGTTGTCCTTCGATTCCAGGACTTGGGGTTTTAATTAAAAGTATCAAGCAGTTAGAGACTCACAGTAAAAGCATGAGGTTGCCCCCTTGCACTTAAGGAAGAAGTGGGATTTTTCAGAGTGCATAAAGGCTACAAAGGTCACTTGTTCAATTTGAGCAGGGTTGGGTTGGGGTTTGTTGTTGTTTTTTTTTTTTTTCCCCTCAACTAGAATCTCATCTAGGAAACTGAAGGGAAGCAGGGAAGTCAAAATGATTTGGAGATGGTCTGAAAACAAAATTGGAGAAGAAAAACATCCATTTTAAGCACTTAGATGAAGATAGGAAATGTATTCAGCTGATGAGTCTGGGCAAAATACTTCTTAAGGATAGAACAAGGCATAAAGTACTGCAGTTTGCAAAGAAGGAAGAACAGCACTGAAGGAAATGATGTGTTTCTCTACAAATTAGATTCCCATTTATAAGGATGCATGTCACAAAACAATCACAAAGCAGAGCTGGGGATATGGTAGATCTTCTGTCACTTGAAATATTTGTATCAAAAGTGAGCATCTTTTTAAAAGGTATGTTACAGCTCAAGCAGAGCTTGAGGCAAAGATTACACATGAAATTCATGCTGTGTTATGCAGGAGGTCAGGCTTCGTGCTTATTATGGTCTTTTGGTCCTAACATCTATTAATCTGTTTCTGTGCACTTGCAATGTTACGTGTACCAGATTTTCTCATCTCCTTGGGTAAACTAATCCAAGGGAGGGGGCTTAAGTTTCCTCTGGTTACAGCCTGTGAACTGCTTTAGGTTTTAGTGAAAACTCTTCCGTCAAAACGTGTCTTGTCTGCACAGGATGCAGATACTGCAAATAGCAGCATGCAGGTGAATAGCACACACGAGAGGACAAAATTAAGGTTGCTTGAGTGACTCTAAATATACATTTCTATGCAAATAGCTGTGTTGTGGCGTTCTGTTTTTTTTTTTCTTTTTTACTGTAATCTGAACTTTCAATTGCCAGGATTTTTTTAATGTTTTTTGAGAAAACTCCAGTATTGTCTTAAGGTTTTTCCCTTCAGCAATAAACAGCTGTTTAGAAGCTTAACTCTAGTTTAATGAAATTGGTTTTGTCTGGGAATTTTCTGTAGGCCTTGTCGACCAGCCTTTCTTCTGCAGTACCGGCACAATTTAGCATAGAGATGGGAAAAGGGACCACTCCATTTTTCAGGTTTTCTTAGTGTCCGCCAACCTAACAGGTGGGGCAAATTCAACTGTTGGCTACACTGGTGCAACCCCTGCTACCCACAAATCTGGTTTGGAGCTTGCTCTGCGGTTCAGACAGAAATATGCCTCCAGAGCTGATAAACCACTTCTAGGGGAGACAAAGCAGGGCTGTTGACTCAGGGTGAAAGCAGCGTTCAAAATCAATTCCGGCTGGCAAACCTTAACACATGCATTGTTTTCCCGTGACCAAGGCAGTGTTAGCAGGCTCCATAGCCTTTGCAAAAGCAGTCACAATGGAGACAGCAGAGTCCAGAGGGAGCAGAAGTGCTTTTCTTGACTGCTCACCTTGGGGGACAGATGCAGTTGCTGGCTCTTCTAGCCATGAAGATAAATCATAAAACAAAGGAGGAAAGGTTTTTATTTTTTTCCCTAGGATAGCTGAGTCTTGTTCATCAGTATGCTGTATGAGATGTACTTTCTCTTATAAAAACATGCTTGTTTCACTGTTCATTTATTATAAGAAATAACAGCACTCACATGCCAGTTTTCTTCTATTTGAACCTAATTTCATGAATCCCTGCAGAAAGCTAAATATACCTATTCAATTTGAACTTAGGAAGTATATTGCTGCATTTATAAATACTCTAGTCTTTTCTCTGTAATAGTACAGATATTCTACTTCTGGAATCAAAATTCATCCTAATCTTTTATGTTTTACAAAACTTCGAGCATTCTCCCTGCTCTCAATTTCTGTCTTTTTTCTATCTTAGTGGTAGGCCGCTATCTGGACTTATTCTCAAGGGACCCTTCATGAGGCTGTTAAGCTACAGTGTGAATACCTATATAACTTTTTTTTTCTTTTCTTAGGTGCCACATAATTCTTGAACATGCTTCATAAATCCACCAAATGGCTGTTGCTCTTCCATCTGATGGCTCATCCGCTTGTAATTTTAGAGATACAAAAGAGAAAGACTAGTTACTTAGGTTTGGAAGCACGCAAGGAGCAGAGAGGGCAAAGTGCTTCCTTGAGGGATGTCAGGTAGTGGTGCAAAAAGGCATTTTTAAGCCCTCAAATGGCAGCTGTTTGTTCTAGGTCCTTTTTCCTTTTCCAGTCAGCATCAGCTTTTATTATACAGTTTTCAATATTCCAGGTAGTTCAGTAAAATCTTCCCATGAAAACCAGGAAAACAAATGTCTTGCCACATCATGTGAGTCTAATGTGCCACAATCCACAAAGGAATTTTATTCATGTTTTTTACCTTTTTTTCTGCCTTTTCTGCATGCTAGGATCTGCTTCTGTTCTCATGTTGTAATACAAGAATTGCTACTGAGGTGGAGAATAAGTGTAATAAATTAAAACTAGATTTGCTTAAGGCACCACTGACAATTTTTGCTTTGTCCTATACTAGAAACCAGATGCGTGATCACTGAAGAAGTATTTCAAAACTTGTCTGCTTATTCAAGACTCCTGCTGTTGAATTGCATCGATGTAACTGAAAGCCTACTCGGAACAAATGAACTGCTGTGCTGGAAACTTGTGCTTCTTATTGTAAGTCCTGCAACATTGGTGTGTTCCTTGTATTTTCAGCTCCTGGAGTCAGGTGATTTTAAAATGATTTTTCTGAACGTATAAATATATATGCTTGCGTGTGTGTTTGCTTGCTTGCTTTTCCATACTGGTGGAGAAAGTTATGAAAATATGATTTATTTCCTAAAGTCTCAGAAGTGAGAAGGTAAACAAGAATTCAAATGCATGTGTGTTTTTAAAACAGAAGGATTTCTTTTAGACATATCTCATGATATTTTTTTAGATCGGTTGCGTGCCTTGTTAACATTCAGGGTTGGAAATACTTAGGCTGCATATTGTTTCCAATTACATCTGTCCTATAAACAGCAATCTGTTACACTGGCTTTTGATCTAGAGCAATATAACTGAAAGGAAAATTCCCCCTTCAAATGGACTTCATTTTCTCAAACTCTGGCAGCATTTAAAAGTGATCTCCACCATCTTACTTTGCCTTATATTCAGTTCAATTTGAGGTGTTTATTTTCATCCACCCCTTTATTTTATTTATTGCTCCCTTGAACAAAGCAATACATACTTCTTTCTCAGCAGAGGAACAATCTGGGCTTGTTTCCAAGGCATTTTTGGAGAGAAGTAAGCCATGGCTGCTTGCAGCAGCACAGAAAAAGAGACTCTCAGCTACACCCTTATCAGGATAGGTTTGTGGTTATTAACTTAAGGTGCATCAGTGACTTGCTTAATTGAGAAATTCAAAAGGGAGAAAAAACAGGCCCCTGCTTCATTCATTCTATAGTTTCATCCGATGAACAGCTTAGAAATAAATGCAACATTGCCCAAAAAAATGGCTTGAAGTTACTATGAATGCAGACAGGAATTGCTATGAATAATATGTTCACTGGACAGATATTGTTATGGGGAAGAAAAGGAATAGCATAATAGGAAGGCATAAAGGTAGTAACCTGCAGGTAATTACGTGCTATCTACAACTTATTGCAAGTATGGAAAAGAGTCTATTTTTGGTCCACATGGAGTGCTTTAGTAATTTAACCATCAGCCTTTTGATGCACATTGCATGCCTCTAGCAAGACATTCTAGCATCCTATTTGCCTCCTTTTGTTAACGTAGCAGCATATCATGTTGAATGCTTCAGGATTGTTTCTGAAATAACTACTAAATCTTTTTCTTGGACAGGCTGTTGTAACACCTCTCTATTTAGTGTATAATACCCACTTTGAGTTGTTGCTACAAGTCTCATTATTTTATAAACCTTCACTGGCTATGTATGGCATTGCTTTAAGTAGGTGATGTTTCAGTAGTCCTTCCCTATCAGCTTTTTTTCCTCTGCTGCATATAGCCTCTCTGTATAGTATATAAATACAGATTATCACCATTTCTTTTTTTTTCTTATCTGAAGCATACAGCAGAAACAGGTGTCTGGAGAGCTAAAAACGATTAGAGGTATGGAAAAGACTTCCATAAGAAGACAGGCAGAGAAGATTAATACTGCTTAATGTAGAGACATAAGGCCATACTATACCTACACTAAATAATCAGTGTTACAGGGAGGACAAATTGTGTGCATTTTGCTTCTCTCCAAGTAAGAGCAAAAGGATTTAATGCAACTGTCACATTACAACGTAATATACGTAAAACTGCAAGGCAACACCTTTACAAAGAATGTGAATCAGGGAAACTTGTTGCTGTGAGGCAGCAATGACTCTCTGTCCTGCCCTCTTTTACACTGTGCTGGGGGCCTGATTCATTAAAAGCTGATGTTGCCGTGTGCTTGCAAGGCTAGTGGGAATGGAGTAAGTGCTGCAGCAGGGTTGCTGCTGGGCGAGCCCTGGGAGGGACTTGCTCTTCCTGGAAGATGGTCTGTAGTAAACATCTGGATGGCTGGCATGTCGGAGCACCTGCAGGTGTGTGCCCAAGGGCTGCCCATGTGTACGAACAAGTCATGCACATCCATATCTTCGTGAGTAGCCATTGCTTTGAAGACCTCCACAGCATGGCTAAAGCACACAGCCCCATCCATACTGAAGCATGGTGCACCCCGCTACCTCATTTAGTTCCCCAGCAGCCATGTGCCAAGCAATCAAGGGTTCTGTTCCCAAAATTAAAATGATCCATCCTCAGTGCGTAACCAGCTGTTTGGCATCGTGGCCCTGGCAGTGCCTATCCCCGAGTTTGCACCAACATGGGGAGGTTGTTTCACAGTCACTCGAGCAAGACGCCTGCACCCCAGCTCTTTCCTGCAGAAGGCCCCAGCTGTGTCCAGAGAGCATGTTTGCAGTAGCCACCACAGTGGTGACCTAAAGGACAGGCGTGTTTTGAAGCGTTGCTGACTGGCCATTTCCAGAGGCAGGGACTTTGGTATAGGTGGATGTGATCAGCAGTGATATGGTGGATATATCGTTTTGATAATTCTTCAGGAAATGCTAGAATCAGACATGAAGAAACCACTGATGCCCCTTCAGTATCAGGCTCATAATGGTGTGAAAGCCTGGCTCTGCTGGAATTGCTTTGATGTGTGTCCTCTGTCAGGGAAGAGGCAAGCTCCAAATTTCCTGGGGGCAGCCATGTTCCTGTTGCTGAAAATCCTTTGATCCTAGAGTTATCCAGGTTGCCAAGTCACCTCCCTCGTTCTGGATGGGTGAGTTGAATTTCTTTTTGGAGATCTGGTGGCAAATGGACTTACTCCAGCTTCGTTTTATGCTGCTGCAGTGTGGTCTGTAATTCTATCACATAAGTCGTTAGTGTTGAGAGCTCTGGGCTATCCTGTTAGGTTTTTGCATGGTGAAGAGGAAAAAATAAACTTGTCCTCACATTCTATTCTTCATTGCTTTCTAGGATATGTATGCTATAGTGGGGGGCCCATGTTATGTGGAGTTTGCATTGCATTGAGGAATCTTGAATGTAGAAGCCTACAGAGACTTAACTTTGGATGTGAGGGGGAGAAATTAAAATGGCATGCAATCTGCGGGTTTTTCTTCCTCACCATTATCTAAATTAACAGTTTACTGTTTTCTTTGTCTTTTCTATTATAGGCTTAAGTGCTTAATCTAAAGCTTAAGGGCCTTAGTATGAACAAATTGAGAAAAGTCTGTAAGGAAATACAGCTCTGGTTTCTTGAAACGAGCAGTATTTAAAGGACCAAACACAGAGACCTCCCACCCTGCAATTTTCTGTCACAGGGAGAGCGAGTGGCCTGTACGCGTGTGGCTCTGTGCTGCCAGCACACCTGGTGAATTTGAAGGTGGGAAGCTTGCTGGGGAGACGTAGCTCTGGTTGTCAAGCCTGGTGGTCTTGGGAGCTGTGGGGAAAAGGCCTCCCTTGGATGATGGGGTGCTAACGAAACCCATGGCTGCACTAGGCTTAGTTTAGGTGGCTTTGCCAATCATACATGTACAGCTTCCCAGCTTTGTTAAATACCTTGTTAAATCCAGAGGGATAACCTCACCCCACTCTGGAGTTGGAAATACTCTGTACTGTAAGTACTCACCTGCAGAGACCCAACAAATACTGCTTTGCTGCTAGAGGAGAGATATCGCACCTCTTCGGTTGGGACTGTGGACAGCCAGTGGGCACAGAGGAGCACCAACTCAGGGACATTAGCTTATTAGAAACCTTGCAGGAATTTTTTCCTAGCAGAGCTTGAGATACCTCGCATCAATAGATTCTAAGAAAGTTTTATTTTATTTTATTCTTTTATGTTGCTGGCTGCTGGTCTTGATAAATAAGCATATAATTTTGTTTATTTCAACATTATCAGCTATTTTCTATTTTTGTTAAGGTGCATGAAGAGTTCTGGGCTTGGTCAGTCATTACTTATAATTTATTTTAATTACTGCTTGAATCCCTGAGGAAATTAAATGCAAACCATGTGCAGTTTAGCTACAGAGCTGGCCTGCAAATACACAAAAACTCAGGATGATAAAACTGTGGTTTTGTGCTTCCTTCCTCTTGTTAGGCTTCTTCTAGCCGAGCTCAATATGTTCAGGCACCAAGCACAGACTCAGGGAATGTATTAATGGCAAGACGGAGGGAACATGCTTCTGGAGCATCATTGCGCGTGTTGGTGGCACTCATTTTCCCAACAATTCCATGTAGTTACTAAAATAACATTGGGCCCTGGAGCTGTTATGGCTAAAGAAGCTGCCCCAGCTCCAGCAAGCTATGGAGGTGGACCAAGGATGTGCTTCTGAGTCATCTCTGTGAGTCTCATGAGCCAGCCCTGCTGGCAGCTCCACTGCTTTAGACCTGTGCTCCATGTGGTACACCGCCTGTTTTGTACTCTTTGAGATGACAAATATTTGTAAACTGGCAGCATAGGATAATTGTCTATGGGGTCATGAAAGACATTTCAGAAAAATTCTTTACCAGGCAACGGTAAACTGTCATTAGAGAAAGCTTATAGAGACAAGGAACAAATCTGATGCAAATATCCATCGAAGGCAGGGCCTTGAGAGATGAGGTGCCATGAGAAAAGTCCCCCAAATGAGAGGTCCAGCTTCTCTGGAAATGGAAGCCTAGGACTGTAAACGAGGGAGGAGGTTTGCATGGCTAGGGATTTATCCCTGATGTAGTAAGACTATGATATGAACACTACTGCCTGGTCGATGATGTTTCGTTAGACAGGGTTGGTTGAAAGAAAGCTTTATCTCATAAAATGTGACATTATGTCTTAGCTTTTTTTTCATGTGGAAATTGGCTAGAGTGTAGATGTTTCTTGTTTGTTTTCAGTTTAAGCTTTGGAAAAAAGCTATGTTTTCTAAAATGTCACACAATTCTCCCTCAGAAAGTATTCTCTTCAGATCATATTGTACTTCAATTTTTCAAATTTATATTGACCTGAAATTTAATTTCATTGAACACTTTAAATTCACTACATGTAATAAGGAGCTTTTAGTTCTTAAAGAAAATGTCTATTAAAGTAGTGAAAGTACTCAGTATAAAATAATCATTCTATAGTTAACCTGAGCTTTTCTATAGCAAACAAACTTTTAAAGTTTGAAGTGATGATGCCCCACATACTACAACTCTGACAATTGAAAGGTTAGCAAAAAGTGGTGAAATGTTTTTTGGATCAAAATTACACCTAGAATGCCCTTAGACCTGTCACTGAAAAAGGCTGAAAAAGGAACGGAGTCAGAACAAGGAACAAAGGAAGCTCCCGTCAAAAGAATATAGACACCTGTTGCCTAACCCACTCTCATCTTCTCCTGCTCTGGTGTTACCATAAAAGGGAAGCATCTCAGATAGCAGGGCACTATGGCCAGCAGCTAAAGCATGACACAATTGTAGCTGGGTCAATCTGTGAGGGGGGAAAAAAAAAGAAATAAAAAGAATTTTTTTTTTTTATGCTGCCTCTGTGGGACCTGAAGTCCAGCGCTGAAGGTGTGAGAAGGAAAGTGTCCTAATCGACTTTATCAAGTTTTACCAGCAGTATGAAGGGTAAAGTACAGAAGAAGTGTTGCTTAGGAAAAACAGTCAGGAATTGTACTGGTTATTACAGAAAGGCAGCGTCATAGACACCGTGCATACAGAACGGCCATACATGATACTTGGGAAGAGTTATCCAAAGGAGAGGAGTTCATTGTTGCTTGGGAGTTAAGCTGGGTAAAAAGTATTTTGTTCACTTTATGCTCTGTTGTGAAAGTTCCCCATCTTTGAAGTGGCATGAATACAGGACTTATGAGGCCTGACTGTTGGAAAGCACGTGCTCTCTTGGAGCTGCTGGGGTCCACAGCTTTGATGGAGGATGCTTTGCTCACTGTGCTACATCCAGAGGTGGCACGTCTAACAGCACATGTTGCAGGCGTGGGCCTCGTTCCTACTGGAGATTAGGAAAGGGTCAGGTGGCTCTGTACCAGCACCCTGAGGACGCTCATAGGTCTTAATCGTTCTGCACACCAGGTTCCCCCACCCACACACCCACTGCCCATGGGCCAGAAGCCCAGTCCCCAGTGGAGCCCAGTCCCGGCTCTACAGTATGTTGCTGGGACAGTCGGGGGACCAGTTGCCAGCCCGGGTGCTGTGGGATGATGCCCAGGATGATGAGAGCACTGTCTGTGTTGGGGTGTCCTTGGTTCCCCACTCGTCCTCTCTCGTGAAGCAGCCTGCTCCTGCTGCTCACTGACTCTCTATTTTCATGACATCTTGTAAAGCTGCATTTATAGCAAGAGTTAATGAGCAGATGCTCTTGATCGCTACTTCAGAAGAGCCATAGGCAGTTGAAAGTCTTAAAAATCTGTGTTTCTCTCTCCTTTTCATTCTTTTGCATGCAAAATGCGTAAAGAAACATATCTGGATGTTACAGCCACAGTTAAGTTTAGAATACATGTTAGAAGTTCATAATTTTTAAGGGAAAAGTGTTTTCTACCAGTCTCTTCTTTCCCAAAACTTACCTAGTTTTAAGGGACAATTTATGGAAATTTATGAAAAGGCTTATACGATATGATGATGTGCAAGGGGCTGATTCTCAAGAAGTTTCCTCTGGTTCTGTTTCTGTAAATCTCAGGATCTTTGTGTTAGAGACTCTAGAGAAACACTTCTCTGGAGAGTGCTTACCTTTACTGGGCACTTCTGATTTTTGAGCCTTCTTCCATCACATTAAACCCATTATTGCAAGGCTTCCAGCACCCTCCTCTTCTTACAGTTTTTCTGTCCTCGAGTTGCTTTCCTCCGGCAGAAGGGGAGCTGCTCACCATGCAGATCACCCAGCTGTGCCAGAGTCACACAGGAGTCAGTCCTGTCTCAGGGGCTTTTACTGCTTCTGTAGCTCAAATAAACTCTCAACTGGGGAGAAATGGGATTCCTCACAACCGAAAGCACGTGCTTTCCAGGCTGGGATCTAGCTTCTCAGTGAGACAGCATTTCCTTCAAGCCCTGGAAGGACTTAAAGGTTCACATTTCTGACATCTTTATGTATAATAGAATTATTTTTGGTCAGTTTTAATGGTTTTCTATGATTCCCTCTGAGTTCTCTATAGCTGGTAATTACACACCTGCTTTTGCAGGTAATAGAACTATGAAAAAGCTTCAATATATTTTTTTTAAACTGTCTTAAACTTCCATCAACAAATTGTGTAGGGCTTTTTGTTATTTTGCGGGATTTTTTGGTAGTGTGTCTCCTCCACAGAATATGTGGTGGTGGAGATGTTGAAGTAAAAACATTTTTGGCATTTTGTTTAGGTAACCTGCAACGTGCACCTCTAGACATCACAGGTTTTTTTCTATCAAAACCTTACCACAGGATTGTCTTGGCTTCATTCGTGGGGTCACATGCATTAATGAGGGGTGTTGTGGTCCTTGTCTCCCAGGGAAATGTGCAAAGCCTTTCCAAACAGCACATCAATGAGGGGAAAATGAGAAGGCAAGAAGAGGGTGGCTTTGCATGAAGTCTTAGTTACACAGCTGTATGCATACTTAATATTAGAGACAGGGGAGCCTTTTCTGTATTTGCCCTCCCCATCCTGCAGCAGTACTGCAGACACCTGTGAGTGGTGTTTCTTCAGCTCTGGGCCTTCTCTTAAAATATCTCCCTGCCACACCTGTGTGGTCTGTTCATGGCAGCTTAGCTTGTCCAAATGTGGTACAGGCCTATGAATCAAGAACAGAGAAGAGAAGAAACTCTTGCTCTTTTTTCTTTAGTCCGTAGACCCTTCTCTCTGTTCTGCTCTAGTTTCCAAAGTAATTTTGGGGAGAAGGTAAGGTGTGTGAGAAAACAAGATGGAAAACCTCATTGGGAATATATGAGGCTACTTTGAGCAGAGCCTATACTGTGCATTGTGGTATTATGTACCATATCATGCATGGGCAGGGTGGGGCGGGGGATCCCTTAATACTTGGAGTTTGGCAGGGTTAGTCCTCTCAGGAATAGTAGCAATGTTAAATTACAATACAGAGGATGGCTAGTATATGCCTTTGGGTACACTGCAGCAATACAGTGTTTGTACTCTATGATATTTACTTTTTCAGACTGTAATAAAAGCTAATTTTGTTTCAACAATTGAGGATCTGTGACCATTTTTCCCCATGATGTTATTAAAGAAAAGAATATAGCCACTACAAAGATATTTTCACATTTATTGCCAACTTTCTTTGACTGAAGTAGTACGTGCCAGATGAATTATCACTGGTTGTCTTGCCCAATTTTTTTCACCTAATATCATGGCTTTTTGAACCTATCCTTAGGAGATGCAGCTCCAAGGCTGACAGGGATAATGCAAAAGACCTGGAAGTCAAATAAAAGCAGAAGTAACTGGCAGGAACAAAAGCCGGTAAGTACTGCAATAAAAGTGCTATTTAACCTGCTGGCTAATACAAAAAGGTTATTTCTACAGCAACTAGTGGAACAATATATTTAGCAATTAAATTAATCCAAACAAATAGGGATTTTAACCCCATTGTCCTGGCTAAATTCCAGCTGAGGTAATTAGATGCTGGCTACCTGCATTCCCTCTGGAGTTTCTGCTGGGAAAGTTATGGCTTACACCGTGTGTGTGTGTTGGGCTTGTTATGAACAGTTGTGTAGCATGTCAGCATCTGGTAAATCCTATCTGGTAAAAAAAAAAAAAACAGAGGTGAATGCATTTCACTGGAAGTAAGGAGCGACTGTTCTGTCGTATTTAACTTGTTAGTAGGATTTGCAGATGCAACAAACACCAGGACTGGCATGTTATAGTGATGGCCATAATATAAACAGATAGGCAGTGGTTAGAAATACACAGACTGACAGACAAGCTGGATTAGCACTTTCTTTCCTCCCCAGCCTTCCTGTGTTAGACTTTCCTGTGCTTCCTTCTGAAGCTGAACCTTTTTCTTTGTCAAAGCCAGCTTGAAGTGGCTGCCTGTATTTTTAATCATGTCAGTTCATCCTCCTGACTCACAGAGTAACCACGTAAACAGATGCACAGGTGGAACTGAGAGGTGGCACTGGGGAGAGGAAAGGGACTGGGTAAACCAGCTTTGAGAAGAAGCATCCCCTCCCAGTGGCACACGTGCTACTCCAGCCCGTTGGGAGATTCAGCTGAGGCTGGCACATTTCTAAAGCCCTTATGGGGAAACGCAACGAAACACTGAATTCAGATCTAGCTTACATCTCCTACTGTATCTGATACAAAGCAGTCTCTGCCTGTGGCTTTGATGCCATTTTGAAGGGCCAGGAATATCACAGTAATTTAATTCATTTTATTGATTGCAAGCTCATTTGGAAAGGATCTTCCCTGTGAAGCTGAAATGTGAAAGCACGAGTCAAGGATAATGTACTGCATTCTCCATGAATTTCCTGTTTCTTTTCCTGTTCCATTTCAGAAAATATGGCACACTTTATGAGCTGACAAGATGATTAAGCTGTAGCTAGCATACAGTGAGCAGATCAGGGAGTCCTTTTCCCCCCTCTGCTTTTTGATGGAGCTGAAGAGAAGGCTCATCTTTCCAAACACGAGGCACTAAAAATCCATTCAGCTCAGTCACATATGAGATACGAGTGGGTAAATGCACTGGTATTTGGATGTGGAGCCACCAGGGAAATTCAGAACCACCAGCAATTTAATTGCGGTTTTGGGAAACAGCTTTGCCAAAACACATGCAGCCTGTTATCATAACCTGGACTTGGGAACTGTCTCTTCATGGTACTACTTGTAGAAAGTGAGGACACATTCAGCTCCTGCTAAGAGCTGCAGTTACCTGAAGATCGGACACGGGCTTACCACCTCACAGGGAGCATCTGAGGGCAGTCAGCTCATTGTTACATGCAGTAGAATGAATTAACAGGAATAACGAGGTCTGAGGCAAAGAAGTGGTTCCTTTCACTTAGACAAATGTTTTAGAAGCTGTGCAAAACACAGCGGGTCCTTGGGTGAATGAATTAATAGAAATGAACACTGGCAAGCAGATTGTAATGAGAATTGCTTTTGATTACAAAGATCTTTTGGTGATTAAATAAAAAATCTGCAAATTTTTAAAATTGTTTTTATTTATTTATCAAAA
>NW_008824051.1:1164563-1168010 GCF_000699105.1 Pygoscelis adeliae
AGAAAAATGTATCAGCTTTAAGATCTTCTTAACAAGTTTAATTTACTTCTGTTAAAATGATTCAGCCATCACCATTTCTCTACAATAGATATTTTGTTGGGGAAACTAATTTGAATGTGCATGATAGATGAACTGCATTGAAAATTCCAATTTTTATCAGTTCTAACCCTTGATCTTAATTAACTCCACATCTGTTTCCATAGAAACCAACAATACAATCAATAAAATACTACAGCTAGCTGCTTGTATTGAAGAAGTATGCAGAAAAAAATTATTTTCAGTTATTTGCTTCTGACCAGTTTGTGGACACAGCAACAAGTGTACTATATTGCCCTCAGAGGCATTGCTGGGCCTGATAAAGGGCCTGATCCCTGCTAGAGAAAACTACATCACATAATGAAATTCCCTCTGCTGCACATGGGGGTGAGTAAGATGTAAAATAAGGGTAGTACCTTTCTTCTCATTGATTGACAGCACTTCTGATAGGGACAGTGGAAGGAACCACTTCTAACTTTTTTTCCATACAGAGAGGAGTCAGATCAATATCCAGTATCTATTCCATGGGAGAAACTCCTGTGGCTTATCCTCTATCCACAGGAAAAGCTCAAGGCAAAGTGAAGGAGTACAGCTGCAGTGTCCTTGGGAACACATTTGGGTCATATCCTCCAGCTGCCTGAGTACCTGCACCACCAGTGCTTGCAACACTCTCCCCCTTTTGCACAACCATATTTGGGAGTGTGTAGACCCCGTGCTAAACTGTTTGACAGGTATAGAATCAAAAGCAATAAATCCTTGGCATCTAACTCTTACAGCAATGCTTTGTAAGCCAAGTGCGTTGCTATGCCATGTAATTTTCAGCATTCAGAGTAGTGCACTTAGAAGTCTATTAATGAGCACTCTGATGTACCTTGCTATTGTTCAAGTCTAAGGTTGCAAGAATGTAGTTTAGCCTAAGTATATTGTTAATCAGTGGTTATGCAATATATCCTTGGTTTTTGAAGAACAGTTTCTTGGAAAAACATTATGTAGAAAGGAGCCATGCTCTGTTGGGGTCAGAAGGGCTGATGAAGCTTGGCATATTGTCATGGTGGAATTTGGACTAGGGCAGACACAGGGACATAATCATATCACTTAGTGACATATCACCTAAAATGTATTTACCAAGTGGGATGGGTCTGGAGAGTGGATAACAATTTTTATAGTAAGATTGCTGTTCAAAGACACTTGCACATGACACACTCATGCCAGTCAGGGCCCCAGCCCCTCTGGCCCAGTTTGGACCAGCACCCAGGGGAGAGAAATGCTCGTCCTGACTGACTTACTCGGGTCCTGGCTTGCAGCTCCTGCACATAGCATTTTCACCTCTTGCTCAACCTTCTGCATGGCATTGGGCAGCTGTGAGAACACGTCTCCAAACTCATTAGGATCCCATCAACTCCACTGTGGCTGGCTTTTTGTAATCTAATTTCAGTCACATAGCCAGTACTGTGCCACGTGTATTTTATCCATCTACATTTTAATACATTTTTCTATAAAGCATAATCACCTGTTGGTATGTTTTATGCATTTTTAATGCATTGTTAAGATAATGCATTGTTAACTCCATATTAAGAGATACATAGTGCCTCCACAGACAGAAAGAACGTCTATACTATGCAGGGAGTTAACAATTGGCTTAGTCAAGCACAAAAGAGGGCTGCACCTGACCTGTCAGACATACGGGTATTTCCAAAGAGGTGAGAGTAGTTAATAGTCTAATAAGAAATGTCAAATAATTCTATGAAGAAGGATAGAGGAATGAGAATGAATCTCAGAAACTCAATGAATCCTCAAGGAAGCTCCCCCGTAGAAGTGCAAAACCCAGCCTATTTCCCCAGACCACGCATCTCTCCTATGAATGTAACTCAGAGGTAAAGCATTGGTAGAGAACTGGAGCCTCCGCTACAAGTCTGAGAATGTCTAATAACCTGAAAAGCTGAAAGCGTGAGAGACTTTTTACAGACAAGATACATACATGCTTTCTAATTGTGTTTGTATGCTTTGGACTTTTGTAAATTAATACTTGCATTTGAAGTCATTTTAGCCTGGCTTGAGTTCTGAGGGGTTTCAAGCTTATTAGCATCAAGGTATCCCATTTCTGTTAGAGGGAGCTCTTTACAGTCATTGGGGTACTGGTATTTTTTTTGTTTTGTTTTTTTCCTATACTAACTCACTTAAATTTCTCCAAGGTGACCAAGCAGTAACAGCTCCAGGCTCTAGGACCACTTGGGATGCAGGGGGTGGATGGAAGAAATGTCCGATGTTAGACAGAAGAAATGTATAGCTGTTGTCCAAGTAAGTATCCTGCTGTATAGAGAGATAACAGAGAAAACGTCAGAAGCTTGAGGATCCTGAGGGAGTCTGACACTGATAGATATTGGGTTTGATCTCATCTGTGTAAAAAAACCCAAAAAACAAAAAAAACCCAAACAAAACCACACCAAAAAACAAACCCACAGCAAAAAAAACAACAAAAAAACCCCAACCAAATAAACAAACCAACCAACCACGTGGCTACAGGCTCTGTGCTGTGTTGTCCTGGATGTCAGTGACGGTGTCCTGCAGCTTGCTATATATGGTCACGACCGTCTGGGTCTTTAAACAATACTGATACAAAGTTAAGTGTCGTATTATTGTTAAACATTGTGATCCTATTACTGTTAATAGATGGGGCAGGGGATTCAGGGGCACAGTTGCAGTAGCCACAGAGGGTGCAGACAGATTTTAAGATGCATATTCTAATTACCATAAGAGTAGAATCATAGAATCATTAAGGTTGGAAGAGACCTCCAGGATCATCGAGTCCAACCGTCAACCCAACACCACCATGCCCACGAAACCATGTCCCTAAGCGCCTCATCTACCCGTCTTTTAAATACTTCCAGGGATGGGGACTCAACCACTTCCCTGGGCAGCCTGTTCCAATGTTTAACTACTCTTTCAGTACAGAAATTTTTCCTCACATCCAATCTAAACCTCCCCTGGCGCAACTTGAGGCCATTTCCTCTCGTCCTTTCGCCAGTTACTTGGGAGAAGAGACCGACACCCACCTCGCTACAGCCTCCTTTCAGGTAGTTGTAGAGAGCGATGAGGTCTCCCCTCAAGCCTCCTTTTCTCCAGGTTAAACAACCCCAGCTCCCTCAGACGCTCCTCATAAGACTTGTTCTCCAGACCCCTCACCAGCCTCGTTGCCCTTCTCTGGACACGCTCCAACATCTCAACGTCCTTCTTGTAGTGAGGGGCCCAAAACTGAACACAGTATTCAAGGTGCGGCCTCACCAGTGCCGAGTACAGGGGCACGATCACTTCCCTACTCCTGCTGGCCACACGATTTCTGATACAGGCCAGGATGCCATTGGCCTTCTTGGCCACCTGGGCACACTGCCGGCTCATGTTCAGCTGGCTGTC
>NW_008824051.1:1168276-1170003 GCF_000699105.1 Pygoscelis adeliae
GGCCCATCGATCCAGCCTGTCCAGGTCCCTCTGCAGAGCCTTCCTACCCTCAAGCAGATCAACACTGCCGCCCAACTTGGTGTCGTCTGCAAACTTACTGAGGGTGCACTCGATCCCCTCGTCCAGATCATTGATAAAGATATTGAACAGAACTGGACCCAAAACTGAGCCCTGGGGAACACCGCTCGTGACCGGCCGCCAACTGGATTGAACTCCATTCACCACAACTCTCTGGGCCCGGCCGTCCAGCCAGTTTTTGACCCAGCGCAGAGTCCACCTGTCTAAGCCGTGAGCCGCCAGCTTCTCCAGGAGAATGTTGTGGGAGACGGTGTCAAAGGCCTTACTGAAGTCCAGGTAGACCACATCCACAGCCTTTCCCTTGTCCACTAGGCGGGACGTCCTCGTCCACTAGAGTGCGGGAGTACCAGCACCTAACATTCTTGGTAATGCATACATTTAGAAATTCAGCTCTGCTGTGGTACTGATAGTTTGTCCATCGCTAACAAGAGCTAGCTCATTTTTTCAAGAGCTGTGAGAGGACTGTATGGTTGGAATATGCATTTGAGAAGGGACATGATAAATTTCCCGGAAAATTAGTTTTTTCTGCTTTATATATTTTCCCTTAAAGAATTCCCCTGGGTGTTTTTATTCAAGCAAATGAAAACTTAAAGGCATTTGTATATGTTCATGTTTCTGTGAGTGCACATATCTAGATTACTAGATTCTTTCTTTTTTCCCCCCTGTCATAGAGATAGACACACACACACAAGAAGTTTATGTGTGTGCATTCATGTATTACAGGTAGGGCTGATGACAGTTTCTATAATTAAAGTTGCCAAACACTTCTCATTACAAGAAAATGAAAATAGGGTGTTATAGCTCTCTAAAACATTAATTTTGAGGGCAGGGTTTTCTGTAACAGGCCCATCCAAATTTTATATATATATATGAATGAGGAGCCGACTGAGAGCTTATGGGTCAGAATTAAAGGGAGGGCAGGGACAGGTGACATTACGGTGGGGGTCTGCTACAGGCCACCTGACCAGGAAGACCGAGCGGATGAGGCCCTCTGTAGACAGATTGGAGCAGCCTCACGCTCACAAGCCCTGGTCCTCATGGGAGACTTCAACCACCCCGACATCTCTTGGAGGGACAACATGGCAGGGCATAAGCAATCTGGGAGGTTCCTGGAATGCATCAATGATAACTTCCTTCTCCAAGTGGTAGAGGAGCCAATGAGGAGAGGTGCTATGCTGGACCTTGTTCTCACCAACAAGGAGGGGCTGGTGGGGAATGTGAAGCTCAAGGGCAGCCTGGGCTGCAGTGACCACAAAATGGTGGAGTTCAAGATCCTTAGGGCACCGAGGAGGGCTCACAGCAAGCTCACTCCCCTGGCCTTCAGGAGAGCAGACTTTGGCCTCTTCAGGGATCTGCTTGGTAGAGTGCCATGGGACAAAGCCCTGGAGGGAAGAGGGGCCCAAGAAAGCTGGGTAATATTCAAGGATCACCTCCTCCAAGCTCAGGAGCGATGCATCCCAACAAAGAGGAAGTCAGGCAAAAATGCCAGGAGGCCTGTGTGGATGAACAAGGAGCTCCTGGACAAACTCAAACACAAAAAGGAAGGCTACATAGGGTGGAAGCAAGGACAGGTAGCCTGGGAGGAATACAGAGAAATTGTCTGAGCAGCAGGCATCAGGTTAGGAAAGCTAAAGCCCTGACAGAATTAA
>NW_008824051.1:1172246-1179711 GCF_000699105.1 Pygoscelis adeliae
CAGCCCAGAAGGCCAGTTGTATCCTGGGCTGCATCAAAAGAAGGGTGGCCAGCAGGTCGAGGGAGGTGATTCTGCCCCTCTGCTCTGCTCTGGTGAGACCCCACCTGGAGTACTGTGTCCAGCTCTGGAGCCCTCAGCATAAGAAAGACACAGACCTGTTGGAGCGCGTCCAGAAGAGGGCCACGAAAATGATCAGGGGGATGGAACACCTCTCCTGTAAAGAAAGGCTGAGAGAGTTGGGGTTGTTCAGCCTAGAGAAGAGAAGGTTTCAGGGAGACCTTCTTGCAGCCTATCAGTACTTAAAGGGGGCTTATAAAAAAGATGGCAGCAAACTTTTTAGCAGGGCCTGTTGCGACAGGACAAGGGGGAATGGCTTTAAACTAAAGGGGGGTAGATACAGACTAGAGATAAGGAAGAAATTTTTGATGCTGAGGGTGATGAAGCACTGGCCCAGGTTGCCCAGAGGGGTGGTGGATGCCCCATCCCTGGAAACATTCAAGGTCAGGTTGGATGAGGCTCTGAGCAACCTGATCTAGTTGAACATGTCCCTGCTCATTGCAGGGGGGTTGGACTAGATGACCTTTAAAGGTCCCTTCCAACCCAAAACTATTCTGTAATTCTATATATATATACATAGTAATATCAACAAGAATGTTTGGTTGTTTTACAACTGAAACATTACAAAACAAGGTTTCCTTGTCTTAAAAAAATTGAGTGAGTCCTCAGAAGGCTCTGGTATTCCCATTTTCAGAGTGAGGCTTCAAAATCTGAACAAAGCAGGGAGTTTCTGTTAGGGATGCTCCTGTTGTTATATCTATTAAAAAAAAAAACAGTTCCACTGTCAGTCAAACTATAAGCTTTTGAAAATATCTGATTTGCTGGAGTTCAACTAAGTTCATAAGTTTGACAGCTAAGTCTTCCAAAGCTTCTGCTTGGATGGGGCATGCTTTAGTACAGGACTGAAACAGCTTGCCTGGTAATTACATATAATGTCAGGCCTGAGTGCTACCAACAAAAGGAAGGATTTTATTTCCCCTCTCCAAGAAGAGAAGCCCCTGCTGGGAACCAATACCAGAAATATGACCCCTTCACAGGAATGAGAGCGGGAATTTGTTGAGGAGGCAGGCAAGGCAGGCATACGCTGGTGACAACGTGAAACAAGGCAAAAGGGCACAAGCTAGAAGTATAGAGATGGTGGAGAAAAAGGAGGAAAAAAAGTCTGAAAGCTGTGAGGAGAGGAGATGGGGACTGCTGGGCAAGATGAGCAAGAAGAAAATATGTGGGGGAGGGATAAAGTTTGTGTGAAGAAATAGAAGGGATTGCAAGATTGGCTGGACTAGAAAAATAGAAACTAAATTAATGGAGCAAGGAATAGGGAAAAATGAGGAAAAGCAGCTAAGATACAAAGGGTGGGATTGGTAGAAACGTCTAAAAGAGGAATACAGAGGTGGCATTGAGACTGGCTGAGGAACTGGCAAGACCATTTCAGATTGGGAACTGGTGTGAGAAGGGAAGATGAAGCAGGGGAAAGGGAAACACAGACAAGGTGAAGAGCTGGCAGAGTAGAAACCAGACCAATTTGAGAAATGACACAATGAACAAGAGGAAAAAACTGGGACTCTAATAGAAAGTCCTGTCATTTATTAGTCACTAATTTTTGTTTGTCACAAACAAGGCATTCAGAATTAGTGTATTTTTCCCTTATTCTAATTTCTTTGTACCGGTTTCCCTTTTGTAAACTGGGGATAGTTCCGTCCCCTTACATCAGAAAAGTGGTGGGAAAATAAATTGCATAATGTTTGTGAAGCACTCACATACACTAATGACGAGCACCACAGAAACACCCAGGAGGAAATTAATAATTCTGTCTTCAGAACCACATTTGTATATGTGCAGTAAATAAGGCCTGGGGCAATACATTGAACAACAAGCAGAAAACAAAATATTGAATTGCTGCTCATTAAGTGAGCACAGTCCATTCTATGCACAAAAGGAGGCAGGAAAAATGCTGTGGAAAAAATATTCTTGTATCATCAAAGGTTATATCATAATTCATACAGAAAAGGAAATCTGAGCTGAAGCAGCACTAGCAATCTTAATTCTTTCCTTTCCTAACCCTAAGAGTTTGTCTTTATGGCCTTAATAATGTTCTTTTAGTATTTTTGTGTTTGTGAAGCTGTAGATATGTAGCACAAAATGTTATCTCATGAAGCCTGAAAAGCACAAGAAAGCAATATGGTTTAAAGAACAGGTTTCTGTTCTGTTCAAGTAGCACAAAAACAATTCCACTATTAGAATGAGATTTGAGATATGTAATTGCATGTTATCTGGTATGGGTATACTTATAACTGTAATATAAATGTCCTAATCTCACTTTTCATGCCCATCCAGCCTTTTTTTAAATTCTATTGTGAATTTAAAAGCAGCTCTAACATGCTAGGAGAAATGAGGCAGGAGTATTCATGATGATCAAGATGTTTTTCCCTACTAAGTTGTATTTTGTTTACAAGTCAACATGGAGTTGAAACGGCCCCTTCTTTAGAAGTAGTGTTTGCAGTTCTACAGGTATTGACTTAGTAGCACTACATTACCTAGCTGACTGAGCTGTGTTCCTCCGAATAAGGATATGAAATGTGTACCTAGTGTTCTAATTAAAGCCGAAGGCCATTCATCTCTCTAATTGCAACAGTGACCTCCAGGATAATTTCATCTCAAATGTACCATACTTCTTTTGCCTGAATAAGTGACTTAAATACCATCTGGAGCCTTGCCAAGCACGAAAAGAAAAATTTACTGGCTGTGATATCACACCAGAAAACATTACAGGATGAAAAATTGAAGAGGTCAAGCAAAGTGGTGAGATTTTTCTATCAGGCTTCTGGAAGTATTGACATCTAATGCCTGAACATTAGCGGTCATATCATCTAATTTTTCCCACAAACTAGTAGGAGTCATCTGTTAATAAGTAAAGATTTTTCTAAAATGCTCTGTAACCTTTGGGGCTGCCAAGCTTTTTCTTCTTGAGGAAAAAAGGCAATTGAATTAGGCCTGGGAGCAGGATGCGCAATCAGAGGAAAGCTGCAGAGTGCAGTCAGTGGAGCTCTCTGAGCATGTATGACCAGCCTTAGGAAATAGGTTCCTTTGTAAACCACCCAGCTCAATAAGCAGGGGTCATAGGATTATTTGGGCTGGGTTTTACAGACCCAGCATACTCTCCAGACTTACTTAGAATTTATTTGCACTTTGTAGGACATAGCCTGAAAATCGTAAAAGGAAAAGAGTATGTTTCTTGATTCTTTGCAGGTTGAGTTCATCACTGTCAACAATATTTTACATGTCCGATTGATTAATTTTAGTGCTAGGGTACATGCAATAGAGTTTCACGCCTGAAGATTAAGAAGTAACACTAAATATCATTTACTTGGCCTAAGGACATGCACTAAGAGGCTTCTTTGTTTTTCAATGGGCAAGAATCACCCCATTAGCTTCAACATTTATTTCACGTGTTCTCTGAAGTGAGAATTTTCCCTCTGTGGTCTACCAAGCTATTAGAAACAGTGGACGTAACATTAGAAAGGAGATTACTAAAACTAAAGAGGTTTAAGACCTCAGTGGGGAAACCACATGTTTGTAGAATATGAACCTGATGTTTCTCTGTCGTGTGTTTTTTGCCTCAACTGGTCATGCGCTGCTGCACCAGCATGTGAAAGAGTTGATCTGAGGCACAAATCCTAAAAGAGTAGTAACATCTCCCACCCACTGATTTTACTGAGAATTGGGAAATTATCACCCTTTGGGCAATGAGTTTTTTATTGATCACACCTAGCTTTAAAATGCTGAAAATGTCAGAATGCAAACACAGTATTTTTCATGCAATTTAGTGTGTTTTTATTAAAAGAAAAAAGAAAAGAAAAAAAAGAAAAAGAGGCCTTGGTCCATCTGAATTCTGGCATTTCAAGTTTTTTTCAGTGATAAATCCCAAATGGATCATATACTACTAGCAGCCAGATCCTCTCTCTTTTAGAAATCAAGTTTGTGCTTCATAGTACCATATGACATGACAGACGGGACCAGGCATAAATGAATACAAACCTAGGTACATCTTCATAAAACATCCTCTCCCTCTCCCTGTCCTCTCCCTTTTTTCATTTCTTAAGAACTGAAGCTTGAAAAGCAGTTTTCAAACGAGAGTTGCTTTTGCTGGAACACATTGAAAATCAATTGTCTCCATTGAGTGACCTTGTGCACACCGAGAATATGATTTGTTGTTGTTGTTGCTGAGACATGGAGCTTTGATGACTCCAAAAATTATTGATATGTGTGAGGGCTAAATTTCATGCTGCTTCTGGATTACTGTGTGTCCCAGTACCCTGGGAGATACAGCTGGTGTCGCTTCAAGTGTCCTTAGGTAACTACATGCAGGGTGGCATCCTACTGTCTATTAGCAGTGTCAAAGGTCTTGCAGTAATGGTCATAACTCAAAATTTTATAATGTAAAGAAGGAAACGGTGGAATGATGGAGTGGGAGGTCCTGCACAAACCTGTAATCACTGACAATCCCTGCTTCTCGGGGAGAAGAAAAGGAAGACGCTTGCAAAAGCAAACTAAAATAGGGGAAAAAACATCAACTTTCTCAGCCTCCTAGTGAAGATTTCAGCTTGGTTTTCACAGAGTTTCTCTCCTGTATCTTACCCTGGACACTTACCCAGGAATCAGATGTCAGTTCTGGTGGGACAGGTTCTTCTTCCACTCTGGTATGACCTGGGATCATGCCGTTAAAATTGATAGTATTTACACTCTTGTCAATTTGAGAGCTATTTGCTATTGAACCCTGATTCTGCAAGATACTTATTTCTGTGTCTAGTTTATATACCTGAGTAGTCCTATTAAGATCAGTCAATGTACTTAGACACTTAAAATTAGACTCAAAATTAGTACTTTGCTGAACCATGTCTTAAGTGAAGTGAATGAAAAAAACATTTGGCTTTACAGTTGCTGATTTTTCAAAGTCTCAGTCAGGAAAAAATAGATCAGTAATGTTTGTCTTGTTTTATTCTGCAGTGAACAATAGGCTATAACAAAAATCTTAATGGTTACTGTATAATTGTGAACCAGATATAAGGTCCAGGTTTCAGTCACTGATACTCTTTGTACTGTGAATGTTTTATAGTGAAATAGTGAAACTTTTTATCTTTAAGCAAACTGCAAGAGAAAACTTCAAGTAAACTGAAGTGTCTTTTTCTTTTAATGGAATCTATGACCTGTCTAGAAAGGTACATATGAGGCTGGAAAAATGCAAGATGGAAAAGCATGCCATTCATTATAACTAGAAGAGCTTTCCTTAAGACACTGTTTCAGAGCTCTCATCTTCTGCTCAGACAGATGGAGAAAAAGCTTCAACCCAAAGCAGTGGCAACATTGCTGCATGAGTCAAACATATGAGGGCAGGTGGGACCAGAGAATGGTTTACAGCTGGCACATAGCACTCCCGTTGTCTCTGCTGGTGCCAACTCTGTCCCATTGCTCAGTGAATGTGTTGCTGCTGCTATTTCCACCATGATGCCTGGGGAAGGACTTTGTTCATGTCTTGTTGATGAAACAGTCTTTTTTTTACTGGTGATTTTCCCTTGACTCATTTTGCTATTACCTTCACTTTCAGATGAGGGGAAAAGAAAGATGTTAGTTTGTCCTTGCCTCATCGCTACCACAAAAGAACTTGTTGCTGGATTCCACCTGAGATAATCTGATGCCATTCCCAGAGCATGCACTCGCAGTTCACTTGAGTTCAAGAATAACAATTAAATACCATGTATCATTTCTGCTGGAGAGTTAATGTGTTTGTAATTTCCTTTTTCTCTACTAAAATACAAGATAACTGTGTTCTTTCCTTTATGATCTTGTATGATCTACTACTTTGCAGGGACAGAGATTGCTTGTGTGTGAGAAAGAGAGAGAGCAATTGCTTATTGATGTAATGGAAGCAAATGAAGATAATGCAAAGGGCAGGTAAATGACAGCATCTTTCTGAAAGATATGCAGAATGTCTCCTGCTTCTTCTGAGGTACTTGCAAATGTTGCCAGTTACTTGCTCTAAGGCGAGACTGAAAATGCACTGCTAGAGTTAAAGTTCAGAATATGAGTAATTAAGGAAGTCCTTATCACTGTTCTCATTTTATCTCTCTTCTGTTTCAGTGCTGTTTGTTTCCTTTCCACAAAGATGACAACAGCTCTGAATGCTGATAAAACAAAGCTTGGCAGAGTCCCGAGCAAGATATCTTGTTCTGGGCCTATGCTCAGCCTGAGTTCTCACTTATCTTGCAGGTACGAGTTGATTTTTCATAGGCTGGACTGGCCACCTCTGCTAATAAAGACAATTGGGATTTCTAATTGTGGTTATGCCTGTGTTTGGATACCAGTATTAAATATATTTAAAAGGGCATTTGTGGGCAGACATGAGCTCATTCTGCCTGTGCTCCAAGCCAACATATTGGTCTGCTACTGTAGGAGAAGAGTTCATTAGCTCAGGCTGGTGCCATATTAACTGTGGCTACAAGGTCTTAGCTTGGTGTGAAGTACAGAGCAGATAAAGTCACCTGCTGCACAGGCATAACCTTAAGATCCTTCAATATGATAGAGTTACCCCTGTGGGGAGGGAGTGACTATGGATCATCTCCACCTTTGTCTTGTCCAATTTCCAACCTGGGATACCTGTGTGCTACCAGTCCCTGAATGGTAGTGCCTCCTGAAAAGAGATCTTCCCCCTCAGTCAGAGGACAGCCTTAGCCTGAGGCGCTCTTGAGTTCAGCCCGACACTCTCAAATACAGAAGATACTAGAGGCACTTTGACAGCAATTTCTGGTTTTCTTAAACTGACTCATTGTTTATAACGATTTGTCCTATTAGTTTTGGTTAGCTATTTTTAATGGTTTATTGCACGGCTGAGCAAATTAATCTCTGTTCATATACAGGACATTGTAGTGCTTATTTTATAGCATTAGAAATTTTCAAGGGAATAACAATAAGTAGCTAATAGGTAGTGCCTTCTCACCCACTAATATAATAAAATTCACCTGAGACATGACAGTTGTAATATATTATTGTATAGCACCTTATTGTTCTACACTTAGAGGGGGGAAAAAAAAGAAAAAATAATGAGGCCCATACCTAGTTCATGAGTCTAGATCTAAATAAACCAGGCACTTGTGGGGTTGAGAAAGATTAGACATTACAGAAAAGGATCTGGAAGGCCTTGCAAGAATTTTGGCAGAGCAAGAAATGAAATCCAAGCATCCCATGTCTAGTCTAGTACATTTTTGATAAGATGGATACTGATTAATTTTCTATTGTTATAGCTTATATTGCACTGTTTGCAGTATGTTTCTGCACATGACCTTACATATGCTTTCCTCTACAACTTGTATATAAATCAGAATGTTCAGATCCTAGATCTCTTTCACCTTTCAGG
>NW_008824051.1:1179735-1213942 GCF_000699105.1 Pygoscelis adeliae
CTTTGTATTTTGACTTTTCTGCAAGTGTCTTCCAGGAAAGCACATGTCACTCTGAGGCATCCTGACAATGGCTGAATCATGCTCTGTTTCACATTGCACTGAATCATTTGTAAACCACCTCACAAGTCATTGTTTATTTAAAAAATTTATTTAAAAAAAAACCAAATCAGTTCTGCCAATCAGAGGGTATATACAATAATACAAAACTGAAGCACTGGCCAAACTGTATGTGATAATTGGGAGATAAACCCACACATTTTTATTTTCTTCTCATACATTTGTTATATGCAGAGTCTCTGTCTAACAGATTGCATTAGAATCAATATTTACAATAAAAGCTCATTCAGGTGTTGTTTTCTAGTCCTTGACAAGATGACAAAAACATTTAAAATAAAACAATAAGGAATGCGAAGTGTCAGGATGACTTTTTCAATCAATAAGATTTCTTGGTAAAATGCATTAATGCTTTGGGACATGCTATTTTTACAAATACCAAGCATTTGTCTGACATCCAGATAGTGTAACTCCACTTGTGTTTACCAGCAAACTTGTGGAACATTTCTATTCCCCAGAAATACATTAAAAAAAGACAATTTCAACCAGGTTTGGATACCTGTAATTTGGGGCATGCAATGCATTATTTATTTTGACTGATGCTTAAACAATGCCTAATATTGTCCCTTCTGATGGCTCTAGTAATATGCTAAGATATCACAGAAAGGGTGTGGTGTAAGAACTGGAGCAGACCAGAGCAGAATACACAGTTCCAATATGATAATCACGATTTGTCTCCAGAATGCACAAATAACTTCAGAGAATCAATTAACATTATCTCTGTGCATCCTACATGCAAAGTACAATGATTATAAACCTAAAAAAACATAAAGACTGAACATTCTTTCCTGTTGGATATTAAACTGGACTCTAACTACTAGGAAAATCTCTGTGCTCTAAATAGCACACCGTCTCCATGGCAATATGCAGTTCAGTTTTTAACTTTTCAACACATAAAAATGGTAATTTATTTGTTTTAAGCACTCCCGCAGTTGTCATAGCTATGAAAGCCTCAGGATCGGGCACTTTCCAGGAGCAGTGGAGCCGTCAGGTTAAAGACTGGGTTAACTGCCAGGAAGTGCCCAACCTGAAGGTCATTATTGCCTAATTATATTATTATTTCCTGTCAGCTCAGCTTGTGAAGTGGCACTCAAAGCATTAGGCAGTCAGCACACTCAGAGCATTCAAAGAAATTTTGTTTCTTTTGTTCTTGATGTTAAGGACTTCTTTGTAAATGAATGCAGCCTGTGATGAAGTGGAGGCATAATAAGTCCTGCGGCCAGAGTGCCCGACTTTCACAGCTACTACGGTTACAACCTTTCTTTATTTTTTTTTTCAAATTTGTGATAAGGGTACACATTGTCATCTCCTTGAGGAAGCAAGTCAATAAGTTTATATTTTCAGCATTCTTTCTGTATTGTTTAATCCTTTGATAGCTTGGCTTTCTGCTGTAAAAATCATTGGCCTTGAGACTGCCAGAGCCCTACCTGGCGAGATGCTAAGCATTTTGGTTTCAATCCAACAGAGCACTCAGGCAGATGTTCAGCTTCAAGTATGCAGGTAATTTTTACTGGAGACTAGAAAAAAATCTCTTGTCCTAACCTCAGAGCCTTCTGTGATTTTCTTTACTAGAACTGGAGCATTCAGTACCTATGGGATTTAACCTACGGATCAGCAATTCCTAAATTTTGAGCTCTGAAAAGAGCTTGAAAGAAATTCAGCTTTGCTTGATATTTTGGCTAGTAATGGGGTTGTTACCCTTTACAGATAAATAATTTCATACAACAGAAATTAGGGTACTGACATGGTGTTTTAGGAGCAAAGGAAGTGGGAACGTTTATTGCAAATTCAAATAAGCTTACGACCAGTCTTTAAGATGTACAAATTGTGGATAAGAGGGTTGGTTCATTCACACTAAAATGACCCACATCAACACAACCCTTCTTACTGTCTCCTCAACTGGAGTTGGCTAATGCCCACTAATATGTCTAGGCCACAACGGTAGATATATTCAGACTAGGTGCAAAGAGTGCAAACAGCTTGAATCATGCTTAATTGTCTCCCTTAATCCCACATAAATCTTTGGACAGTGCAGGACCACGGCTTAATTTCAAAATCTGATCAAAAGGTTTGTAGATTATGTTCAGTTACAAAGTATAGTTAAGGGGGGTTTTAAACTGAGATGGGAAAATGATTATTTTGTCACCGGTTCCTACAATGTGCTTGGCTTTTCTGTGTGGGGATTCTTCGACTGTGATTCACAGACCAGCATAGGAAAATCTTCTCTGGTCTGCATAATTTCTTTGGCAAATTAAGACGTGGGACACTGAGGTTGGGAAAGGATTGGCAATATTGTTGACTATTGGTACCAATAGCACCTGAAACAGATAACAGAGTGAGCACTGCAGAACAAGTCATGTCGATGGAGTTCAGTGATTCCCCATCCATTGCCACCACATTATGCAGGTTTCTTTTATGCCCTTAGGCATTCAGTCTTCAAAAGCCAGGAAGATACATCTTTGGGAGATAAAGTTACAACAGAATTTTGAATAAACTGAACCTGGAAACGCTTCTGGCTCAGCTAACAGAATGACGTGGTGGCCTTGGAAATGACACACTCTGCAGACTGGCAGTGGGGGAAACGAAGATGCAGAATTAGAAGGGTTTTGAACATGTTGGAAAATGATGGAGAAACAGCTTTGAAATGCTTACTCATCTCCTTTGAATCTTCATACTGGACAACAGGGATATAGATGAGCTGTAAAGAAAGGTAGCTCCCAGTAAGTATGTTTACTTTTATTTTTATAATTAGCCTCATCGGAGCACCAATCCAGAGACTTCTGGACATGGAGGGAGATGTCATCATAATTGAGCAAAACAAGGATTCAGGTCTATTCCAATACTCATTCACAGTGCAGATCCCAGTATGGGTAAAGGCAGACCTTATAGCAGGACTCAATCTTGAGTCTTATTATTTGCATATGGGAAAAGAAACCCATTCCTCCTGAGCGGACATACACCATAAAACCTTCTCATAAGGCTGGAAGGGGCATTTGCAGTCCATTATCCTTCTCAATAAAGGAACAATTGTCCAAAGCCACTACATTTCTCAAATCCTTTTTTACAGTATTTATAGAGAAAGGCCATAAAAATTCTAGAATAAAATAACTGACCATGGATTTGCTGGGAATGCTGGTATTTTTTCTCTACTAGTTTGGTTTTTTGAACTATGATGTTGTCACTAAGTTCTCTGACACCAGATGTCATGACTAATTTTACTTATTTTGTCAGCTTGTTCTATTAGAGAAAGGACTTACAGAAACTGGGACCATCCTTTTCTATTCCCAAAGATCATCTTTTTCGCTTTAGTTTCTGCTACATTTGTTACAAGACTATGAAACAAGTCTGAAGAGCTTTGCAAAGACATTAAAACTGGTAGGAGTAATTCTTTTGCCTATAATGAGAACAGAATCTGGCATTTAATCCATTGGAATAGCCAGATACCATCAAGGAGCTTTCTGTAAACAAAATCTCTAATCTATATCATTTACAATAAATAAACAAGAGGTCTGGTCTTCTTTCTCGAATAGATACAGTGAAAGGACATATATGCAAACATATTAAAACAATATCAGAAAAGCCAGAAACAGGCTACATCTTTTAAAGTTATTCACTGGATTTAAATGGTTGTGGATAGATCATATTAGAAAACGGGCATGAAGAGAATAGAGATAGATCCGTATCAGCACATAGAGACGTTTAGACCACTTTTTCATTGCATGATACCGTTCCTGTACCTCAACTCCTCATTTTTGAACAAAATTGTATTTCTATAGACATGGCCATCACTTACAATTATTTAAGAAATGTTGCAAGGAAACATGTATCTCTGGGATGTTCACCATGTTCCCCACAGCCAAACTGGTGGCCTTGTGTTTTGTGTCTTGTGCTCATGTGGATGCTTGTAAAATCCTAATTCATAAGTAAATCTCATATATAGAATGGCAGAGGTGTGAAACCTAGTTTTTTTGTTATCTGTCACTATTCCTCATAGCAACTGGGGGAACATCTCCGTCTTCTCCCTCCCCTGCCCAGGTTGCAATATGCATGCATATTCACAGACCAGTGAATGAGCCCATGCCAAGATGTCAGTCAAGGACCTGGGAAACTTGCCAAAAAAACTGTTCTTGTGTTGGGCTAATTAACTCTTGGCATATTTGTAAATGTCCCTATTAGTTAGGGGCACATATTAGGAGCAGCACTAAAAAGACGCTGGTAGGGAACCAGATAAAAGGGAACTTTAGGGACTGCATGTATTTGAAAATCTAATCAAAAGTATTAACCAGAACTACAATAAACTTGTCAGGGCACCCAGCACAGTCAAACCTGGCTCACTTCAAGTTACTGCTATGTGTAAGCTTGACCAGCTGGCAAGATTGTGTATGTGACCACCCCTCTTCTCACCCAGTGCTCTGTGTGCTGCCAGGCAGCATATGCTGTAATATCATGGGATTTCCTGTGAAGACGTGCCCTCGAGTTCTAGGCAACTGTTAGTGGCAGTTGTAAAAAAGGCATCATGACCATTTTAGTGTCCTGACCTGGCACAAACACTAATGGCAGATGCTGGTGGCCTCTAGTAAGGAAATAGCTGTCTGCTCTGGACAAATTTACTGGAAAAAAGGAGCATCAAATTCATTTTCTACTGATGTATGCGTGAATCAATTCCAATCCACACAAAGCAAAAGGAAATGGGCTATGAACATGGTAAATCAACATTTCAGTTTATAAGTCACCAAAATGATCACAAATCATTATGATCACTCTTTGCCCTTCATAATTACAGTTGTGAGTTTGATTCAAATCTCAGTGAAGTCAAAGCAAGGCATACATTGATTTCAGTGTGCTTTGGGTAGGATGAAAGATAAAATAATCTTGTGTTCCATAAAACAAAATGTGTAATACGCCCCAAGAGCTTTCTTCTGAAACATTAACGCACGAGTAACTCTCTTCACACAGACAGTTCCACTATATGAAGATATGCAGCTGCATACTCTATCCACTCCTTACAGCAGCAACCCAAATTCTGTTTCTTGACTGTCATCTTTGGTTATTTGTTTGTAGCTTGAAAATTAATATAAGTATTAATATAGAATATGAGCAGAAATGAGGCAATTTATAAATTACTCCTTTCTCTGAATGTTACCTAGAAATTTATAACTCAAGGCACTACAACTATAGAAATAAAATTAACTGCCCACTTGCATGATTCACTAAACATATTTCAGAAAAGCAAAACATATTTGCCTTTCGCTTATTACAAGCATATTTTTTCTGACCGTATAAAAGTGTCCCTGCTTAGACCTTGCCCAGTGCTTAGCCCAGCTTTACAAACATATTATGCTCACAGTAGCTTGCAGCTGACTCCCTGAAGGTATGTTTTCATGGACAGTTTTTTTCAAAGCCTGTCCAAAATGTTGCACGACTGTCTTTTGTTACATGTTCAGCTGGGTCAGAATTCTAGCATGTGCAACACTAACATCAGAAATATCAATAAAAATGAAATGTAAGGATAAATATGCTTGTAGGAGAAGGAGTCAGCCCTAGCATTAGGGTGTGTTACATTTTCAGTCAAAAAGGATAACCCACTACACACACAGAATATAACATGACTTTCATGAGCCATGAAAATAGGAGTAACCACAGCAGGGTCTGTTATTGCCCTGCATGTAGATAAGGACCTAGCAGAACATTCACAATATATTTTCTGGTGTCTTTAGTGGGTGACATTTCTTTAAGAATCTACTTACTTTCTCCTCCATTTCCTCCAAGACATGGCTCATATTTTATAGCTCAGGAATAGCAGGCTATGATTAAATTTGTATATGGTGTTTTAAATCTTAGATATGAAAAAAAAAGAACAGAAAACATACAGTGTTTCAAATGTCTTTTTTCTGCTCCTATATCGTGACTCAGATTTGTTATACTCAATCATTTCCATTTCAGCAGTGTAAGACTGACTGCTATGGCATGGTGTGTTATAGGTAGATAAGATATGCATTGTTGTCATTATGTTTAAGAAGTCAGGATGATCAGGAGTCACAGAGATTAAATTTCATCCTTTCTACAGAGGGCAGTTCCTTGACTGCTACACAACTTGATGCTTCGACTATTTGCGTATGCAGTAGACTCATACCAACCTTTTGCAATGAAACCAAACTGTGCCAATTTTAATTCTGTGAGATCTACCTCACCCATTCAAACCTTGTATTAATTAGGCTTAAACTGGCCCTCGTGATTTGACAAGGCAATATGTTCATTGAAATCACTTTCCTCAAGTCAGTATTTCACCTCTTCAATTAGTACTTTAAAAAAGAAGTGAAGAAGCAGCGAAAAAGGGAGCTTTATTGAATATGAGTATTTTCCACTGAAATATGTATGCTTATGATAGAAAATTCGATGTCCTTCAGATAGAACTGAGGTTCACTGTAAAGCTTTCTGCATATAGATATATAGAACAGAACTTGGAGCTCTTTGTACAAGCTACAGCCTGCACAAATACAAAATAACCACCTTATTTTGCTCACTTAAAATTGTTCCTTGGTTCCTGTATTTCCTTTGCCCCTGGCCTCACCTGTGCAGTTCCAGTGGTCAGTCCCATGGTCCTGCAAAAGCTAAAAGGAATGGGGAGAAGTAACGACAGAGCTGGCAACATCTTTCAGGCCTCTAAAGTGGATCCATAGCCCAGGTGGAGCATCCTGCCCTACCAAAACTTTTAGAAGCACTTCTGTCCCACATCTGTGTATTTGAGCTCAGCCCAGAAACCGTCAGTGAAATCTGGGAGAAGCGTAGTGAGATTCCACTGATTTCAAAGGAACCCACCTTTCAGGTATGGCCCTGTAGGTCTCCTGGGTCATGACAAAATGAAGCTGTCCAACAGCCCCTTCTGGGGGGGGAAAAGGGAAGCAGGGGACTGCTGTTGGGGAAGCAGAGTGTTATGGTGCTATGTTTCGTGTAACTCGGTGAGATTCCTGCCACATGAGTCTTATAAAAGTAATTGCGAAGTTGTGTGACTAAACCCTCCTGCAAAGGCTTCAAAACTTACTCATTTTATGTCACCTTAATGAAGCCTGTTGTGGTTTAACTGGATGTTTATAGACGATGGGAGAAAGACTGCTTCATTAAGTCACCCAACCTTTATGAAGTGTTACAGCACAAGCAGAGTAGTAACAACCCTGCTGTGACAAATCAAAGCCTAATGAATGAACGGAAGTATTACAGGTATGTCCCAAACCAGGGTAACTCATTACTGTAGCTGTCTGGCTTATACAGTAGTTAGGAGTGCTCTGTCCCTGTTTCCCATACCTGTGGTTAAAATGACATTTTATTCCATTTCCTTATAGATGACACTGCACTTGAACAGTAACATCAATATCTAATCTGCAGGCAGAGCGGGCTGCGTTACACTTGACTCTGTCTGTACCTGTTCTACCCAGATGGCACAGAAAGCAAGCTGGAATTGTCCTCTGCTGGTTTTCCCTCCCCAGATTGCTGTGGAGGTCAGGCTGAGCTGCCCCACAGCTGAACGAACTGCAGTGTGAGTGGTGAATGAACCTCATGCAAGCTGTCCTGGCTTGGATGCACATATACGTTGTGTGATATTGCAGTCTCACTTTTTTTCACTTCTTCCATTCCTCTTAATTCCAGATGGTTTGAAGATACATTATTAAAAAGGATTGATCTTCCGATAGACCATACCTTTGTGCAAGAAATGCCACAGTTCTCTTGTCAGGAGTTCAGATCCAGTTTTGTCCGAGTAATCAAATATAGAGGTAGTCTAACTTTGCATGAGGTAAGCATGCAATAGGGAACTGGGAGGGAAAGATGTGCTCATTGGCAAGAGGGGTGGGATGGGCATGAGGTGGGGTTGTTAAGGGGCTGTACATGTTTGAGGTACCACACATGCAATCTGTGGATGATGATGTGAGGGAAAGTTTTTCCCTTTATAGATCTGAGGTGTTTGCAAAGCCATGCAAAGGGGTTGTTGGATAAACTCCTTCATGTTGCCCAGAACTATGTGTAATCATCCAGCTACTCAAAATTTTTTGTCTGCTCATTTGTAACAGTTAATTCACAGATCACATGTTGTTTCCCCAGACCATCATTTTCTGTTGCTTAGTGTCTTGTGTAAAAAGTAGAAGGGAAATTCTACCAGATCTTGATGTATCCTCTTTTGCAATAAATGGAGAAGAACACTAGGTGTGAAGTCTCCCAGCTGGAAATGATGTTGTTTCATTTTATCTGAGCCTGAATTTGGAAGCATTGGAGGTTCAGCCACTCAGCTCTTATTGAGAAACTCAAGGTTTCTGAATTTCTTTAATGAAAAAATTACTTGATTTTAAAGATGAAAGGTCAGACTGTGCCATCAGTTTAATTGGATTTGGCTGTGGCCACTTTAACTTTCATTTGTAATAGGAAAGGCAGATTTAGGGTGATTTTAATCATTCTTAAAACTCATAAACAGAGGGAAAAAAGTTTCTGCTATAGGTCAGTGAAAATCAGTGAGGACCATGGCCCAAGGCACAGCTTAAAGAAGACTACCCCAAAAGCTGCCCCTTCGAGACGAAAGAGAAAAATAACAAAAATACGGCCTGATGTGTTTGAGGGTCAAAACCTCACCACTGTGGAAGCTTTTAACTTTTTCTTCTGTTTCCAAATGCCAGCTGAGGCAGCCATAGCTATCAATTTATTTGCATCCTATACAGTGTCATTACATATAATTAGAGGAGAGTGGCAGTTAAGGAGTTTGTTCTCCCCTCGGATACTTCAATGGGAGTACAGGCTCCCCTGATTTGTGTTTCATCCTTAATTGCTTCTGAAATTACTTTGATGTGTGTAAAACTGTATCTGTTTCATGTGTCATGAAATCATATTCTTGCTCAATGTAATGCTGCTTATTTTTGGACATAGAGCAGTGAAATTTTGCATACAGAGTTATTCATCTTGCCAAAAGGAAAAAAAAAAAAGAAATCTGTAAAAATTCCTAGGGAATACATTTTTGCAGTTAGCAGCATACAACTGAACTACCATAGTGAAACAACAAAATAACTGTGCTATCATGATTCTACTGATGAGTAAAAGAAGAAAATAATCTAAGATCTGTGCCTTACCGTTCCTCAACAGACTTCTTTTAAACCAAAAATAGTTCATGTGGAATTATTTCAGTTATTGAAGCATGAACCAGAAAGACCTATTTTGGGAAATTAAACAACAGTTTTGACAACTGTTAAAATGACTTGTAGGTTGTCAATACAGTACACCTAAGTTTGCAGGTGACGAATCCCTGGGCACAGTCCCAGGCTTTCAGCACTTTCGGTACAGCAGGGTTTTTCTGGGGTTAGGCTGTAGTCAGGGGGAATTCAGGGTTGATCCCAGATGGATACATAAGCTGTGTCTCCCTTTTGGACACCTGCAGCCCTGCGTCATGAAATCATATTCTTGCTCCAATGTAATCCTGCTTATTTTTGGACATAGAGCAGTGAAATTTTGCATACAAAGTTATTCATCTTGCCAAAAGGAAAAAAAAAAAGAAATCTGTAAAAATTCCTAGGGAATACATTTTTGCAGTTAGCAGCATACAACTGAACTACCATAGTGAAACAACAAAATAACTGTGCTATCATGATTCTACTGATGAGTAAAAGAAGAAAATAATCTAAGATCTGTGCCTTACCGTTCCTCAACAGACTTCTTTTAAACCAAAAATAGTTCATGTGGAATTATTTCAGTTATTGAAGCATGAACCAGAAAGACCTATTTTGGGAAATTAAACAACAGTTTTGACAACTGTTAAAATGACTTGTAGGTTGTCAATACAGTACACCTAAGTTTGCAGGTGACGAATCCCTGGGCACAGTCCCAGGCTTTCAGCACTTTCGGTACAGCAGGGTTTTTCTGGGGTTAGGCTGTAGTCAGGGGGAATTCAGGGTTGATCCCAGATGGATACATAAGCTGTGTCTCCCTTTTGGACACCTGCAGCCCTGCCCTGTTAATTCCTGTTATGGGAGCAGGGAGACTGGCGTGGATCAGGTAACGCTGCAGTACACCGTTGTGCTCCTCCACCTTGAATGATGTGTTTCTAAACAGCCTCTTTCCTGGTGAATCTCCCTACCATAGGAACGCTTATATCAGTGCCAACTGTATAAACCCCACAGGGACAAGAACAGCATGGGAGTAATAACTAATTAAAACTGCAATGAAGTGGGTCAGCTAATATTTCACAAACAACAGCAAGTGCTCTAACTGTTAATAGTTCAGAGTTCCTGTATTTACTCTGAGCAACAAAAAAAATGTATATTGCCTCGAAATGTAATGAAGGTGCAAGCAGAAAACACGTGCCACAGTGGATTACAATTATAAATATTCATGGCCTCAAATGAGTGCTGTACCTTAATTCCTGCCGGTACATTCGGCAGTGGATTAATGTTGTTACTCCCCTCCTTTTTAAAGATTGTGGGACGATTGCTAGAAGAGGGTTAAGTAGTGCCAGGTGAAAGAGCAGATGAGAAAGCCCTGCTTTCAGTCACAAAAAAATAAGACCATTGTAAAGAAATGTGATCCACTCTCAGATGCCACAATTGCTTATAATAGCACAGGAGTATTTTCAAAAGTCCCAGATTCAGACTTTAGCCAAGTCTTCTGGGGCTTACTGGTCTGCAATAGTAAGTGCGATATGATCCTTTTCTCTGAGATTCATCACCTTTTTTGTTTCATCCTAGGGTGGAAGTAGCAAGAAAAGTAGCACCATTTTCAATTTCAGTGGGATCAAGGAAGTGCAGTGACTGGTGAAAATTTGTAATAATAGTATTCAAAATGTTAATGTTTTTAAACTCTTAGAAAGAACATGCACTATTTGATTAAGTGTTTACTATGACTAACTAAATGAAGAAATGTCTAGAGGCTTCACAGAACCTGATGACCCCGTTATGCTGGAATGTAGTAAGCACTTTGCAGCTGACCGTCTCTGCCCCAGAAGTCTTGCAACTTATCCAAGAGGGTTTCATATGAGAAGCAGGTTCCCTCACTGAGAGCTGCTACTGTGAGCCTATGTTTCAAAGAAGAGCCCTATTTGAGCAGGGCGCAAGTATTTGATGTGAAAAAAGCCCTAAACTTTTATTTTAATTTGTAAATACCAACAAATCAATCTAGGACAAGACACCATAAGTTCCAGATACCAGTTTTTATACATCTGTATGCATATAAAGACAGTTCAGTACAGTTGTGCAGAAGGTCCTCTCTCAGCAGAGCTTTCAGATGGTGGGGAGTTATAATCCAACCTCTTAACACTACCAAAACAGCAATTCCTCAAAGACTAATCCACCAGAAACATCTCCTCTAGCATTGCTGATGCCTCTCCCCTTAAATACACTTCTTGACTAGCTGGGCCTTTAAGTAGAGGGGGAAGTCACCCCTGAGTCTCTAGGAAGCAGGCAAGAGGCTTACAGCAGTCTCTTCTTTTCTAGCTAGGTAAGTAGGTGACTGACTTTTGTTGAGTTGTTACATGTAAGAGTAGCTCCTTCTGGCATTTTTGAAGGACCGCCTCATGTTTTTCTTTGCAGGAGTTTTTTAAGCCTCTCTGCAAACTTGGCACTTCGGTTGTAATGTGAGGTTTTGGAGCCTGATGATCATATCAGCTAACATAATTTTGTGGTTGGCTTGAGAAGTTTGTTTGAAACAAAAAAAACCCACAAACAAAAAACACACACAAAAAAAGAGTTGCCTTTGATAATTTGAAGAAGGCCAGACTTCAATCTCTCTACTGCTTAGCACTTGGTTTCTCTATTTAAATGATGCAGATTCCCTTTGGAAGGAAAAGGCAACTGAGCCTCGAAGAAGCTGTGATGTGTTGGAGCTTGTTGCATTCTCAAGGTGAAGGGAGCCTGCGTTGTACCAAATGCACACCTGGCCCTCTTGTGACTCTACTGATGGAACAGCCCTTGGATGGGGACTGAAACTCCTAACAGGTGGCATGAGGGTGTGTTTTAAGTTAAAAGCAACCAAAATAGCCTGTGCTGTGAGGAGGGGTGTGTAGTCTTTCCCCTTCTCCATGTATGGGCTGTAGGTTTTTGTAGTGCTGATCTGATGGGCTGTTCTCTTTGTCTGGTGGTATCAGTGGCACTGTATTACATTAGGTGATGTAATTGAAGTAAGCATGGTATGAGTCATCCAAGTGGTTATATATGCAGAGGAGAAAGGCTTTCAAATTAAGTACTTGAAGGGAAAGACCTACAAGGAACACAGGTGATTCCTTGCATTGCTTTTCTTTATGTAGAGAAGCCCTTACTGGGGAAAAGGGAGTTTTGCTACAAGTCAGTCAAGGGATTCGCCATCTCCTTGGTGACCTGAAGTTACAGCTTTGGTCACTCTCTATTCACCCAGTATTTGGTCTACCAAAATAAGAAAGTTCCTAGTGAAGGAGGGGAAAGCAGTGACTTTAGAGTTGTGTTAGATTATCTACCCATGCTGGAGGCTGAAACCTGTCCACACAAGTAGTGACTGAGTTGCATTTGCTGTCAGAAAGCACAGGCTATTCCTTCAGGACTGGCAGCAGTCCTTTACTTGTGATGGAGTGGCTCTGACTCTGCAAAACTCCTACAAGATTGCATATGTGGCAAAAGAGTCTGGATCCAATGCCACAGAGAGGTTATGCTGAAAAAAAGACCTATTCTCTGAAACATGACCACGGTGAGGCAGGAGGCATATGCCAAGTAGCTCAGTCTGGGCAGTTTTGGGTAGGTACGAACACTGTAAACAGTTGAGTGGGTAGACATCTTGTGAGCATAGGCAGCTCCAGATTTTGGCAGCAACTCAACAGGGATTTTCTGAATCACTGTTTGAATTTAGGAGCCTCAATGTAGTTGCGTCCTCTTTTAGAAGATGAAGTCTTTCAATGGACTTAGTCCTGAATCGCACTGAGCTTTGAGTATTCGTCTTTAAAGTGATGACTGCAGTATGCCTGCTGCCATGGCCATAGTGTAGTCTGGGCAGGTGCTAGCCCACAGCATCACCAGCATGTTGGAACTTTAAATTGCTCATATAAATATAGTAACAGTTCCTGCAGGGTCTCGGGGCTGAAGTATTTATATTTAGTTAAAGTGACCCACATTTAAAGTGAACAAGATTGAGCTATTCACACAGTAATGAGAAGAAATCACCTCAGCCAATCGCAGTGTGCTAGCCATCGTGCCTGTTTTATAAATGAGATTAATGACTCAATTTGCAGTAAATACTTCAGCAAGGAGAAACTTATTTAGTTATACTAATTGTGTCACATATGTGCCTCAAAACACCAACTGTGCAAAACTGGATTTCCCTGCGGTGCGCAAGATGGCTGGCCTCTGTGGTTTTATTAATACCGTTGCTCCAGTTTCTTTGCTGCAACTGATCATTTTGATCTTTGCATTTAATGCTGCAGCATAAATGCTGGTGTTGTTAAAAAATTATCGTGTAGTGTAATCCTCTCCATTAGTGAAAGGACAAGAGTCTCTCTCTAACATAAGCTGTTCAACCCTATTTTCCCCACTGTCATGAATAAAACTCTGACATTATTTATTTAGGCATACAATTAGTTTTTAGTTGTAATGAAATGATGAATCATTGCCAGAGCCTTTAATTTGCTCACTAATTACTGTGATTTTAATGCCTTTTTAAAAAAACTTTAACGTTGTCCATTTATAGGGCATACTGTATTACTTTTAAGGAGTAAATTAATTCAGAGGGTTTCATCAAATTAATCATTACACCTTCTTTTGCATTTGTTACCATGTTCCTAACAGGTTTGTTAATGTGTGAGAAAAACAGGATTTTCTGACAATGGAGCAACATCCACAGCCAGTGTAAATTAACCTTGCCACACTGAAATCCGTAAGTTGCTTTACATGAGCTAAAGTTCTGCCTCAATTTGTCCATTATTCATCCTGTTATTCTGGTTGTGATATTGGATACAATTGTCCTCACATTTTTCATGCTTTTTACACCATTATAGTTTTGACGTCAGTGGAATTACTCAGAATTCACAGTGGGGTTAATAAGAGAATTGCATCAAAGCATACCATGATAGAATTTTATTTCCAATGACAAATTTAAGATTCCTCCCCTGACTTTTGTATGCAAATATATTCGGTGAAACATGTAGTGTAGGTTTGAATAGTTTGTTTGGCTGTAGAATTATTTTTATAAATCTGTTTCTATGCTTCATGCTTTGTTAAATGTGCTTCTGATTTCAGCTGAAACTATTAGGAGTTGCTATATACATAGCTTCTGTCATACCATGGAGCTCTCTACCCATTTACAGTGAGAAAGGACAGTGCTTGTTTAATTTTGTGTCTTGGCAAAATACTGAAACGAGGAGTACTACCCCATTGCCTGGGGTGCACGTGCATTTCCAAAGTGGTCTATGAAAAATCCAAAGTAGATACTCGCGCCTTTGAAGCCTACAAAGCAACCCAAAGTGCAAGAGCAGCCTCTTTGTTGCCCGTTCTGAAAAACACCCTGAAGTAGTGTTTCAGGTTCTTTATTGAAAGTTAGCATGCCCCCCAGCTTCATCCTACCCACCCATGCTCAGCCTTGTGACAGCAGTAAAAATGATTAGTTTGTGCTCTGTTATAGTTAGGTGACAGTTTTGGACAATAAACTGGGTGTTACTGAGTTCAGGGGCTTTCACCAAGCGTGATGTATAGCCTACAGATGGCCTTGAAGATGGTGCCTGGACAATTCCCTTCTGTAGAATGGTTTATGACTGAAACACAAATGTAAGGGTGTACCTGGCTGTGCTCATCATACCCAGCTGTGGAGCAGTGTTGTTAGTCATCACGGAAAACATGAAGTTCATAGACGCAGCATGGACCACTGTCAGGGTGGTGCAGTGTGTGCCCTCTGAAGCAAAGGGGTTACAAAATTTCAGGATCTGGTGAGCATCTTTGCCTGTAAAACTTTGCTTATAATATGTAATATTTATGCCATGTTGCCTTGCTTTATGGAAGAGCTTTACAGACTTGAATATTGCACTCTCAAATTTGTTATATACTGCTGTGCATTGTTAGCAGACTTCCCCTGCTTAGCAAGCCTCCATGAAGGGAGAACTGTATTAACATGAAACCCCAGCCTCTTACACTGTCAGCATGGCATCAGCTGAAAATATTTCACAGAAGTGCAATATACTGAGAGTGTAATATTCTGACTGCCTTCTCACAGGAAAGACTTCAGACTGAAAGGTTTTCCTTGTTAGTGTGTGTGTGTGTGTTCTGACCTAACAGCTCTCTGGCGGTGGAGGGAGCTTTCAGAATATAAAGGTAACTTTTAGAAATCATATGATACACTGATTACTTTGCACAATTTTTTTGAACTCTTGATTCAAAATGCTTGGTATGGAGAGAGCTGATCACCAGTGGTGTAAAAGAGAGATTAAAGAATGTGGAAGGAAGGATTTACTAAAGGGATTTGGATTAAGTTCCTCCTAGTATTTTACCTCACTAGCTTCCATCTCCTGCTTCTGTGCCATGGTGTGAGAAGATCTGCATCCCCAGATCAGCAAATGGGTTTTTGTTCCAACACTTCAACCTTGTATGTTAATAGCAAGGAGATGGAGGTAAAATATGGTGCTGTGCAGAGCTGAGGAGTGTGTATTTTGTGTTCTATCTGCTGCCTTATACAATGGATTTTTTTTTCTATCGTGTAACCCCATCCTGGGAGAGGTGATTTGATTGCAGTGTGATTGCAACTACTTCCAGAAAGTATCCTGGCCAAGGCTAATCTTGTACTTGTTAATACCATACTACTGCAAGGTGCTAGTTAATATAATACTAAAAGCAATGTAAGAACTGAGATACTCGATTAAAAGACTTTGTATATTATTATTGCATGGGAAATCTCGTCGTACTTTTTTAAAAACTGAAGGCTTGGCAACTATGATTTTTTTATTTGCATAGAAATATAGATGCATAACATGAACAAATACACCAGAATTGTAATTCTGGAAAGTCCTCTGGTCCTTGTGTTCTTGTTGTAGACTGTCAGGGGAGAAAAAACCAAAACCCAGGTGAATTGATCATCCCTTTGCTCTCTTTGAATAGTTTTAGGTAAGCAGTATGTTATTTTTCCTACCAGGCTTGCAGCCATAGCTGGCAGGCTTCTTCCTGTTAGTCTCTGTGATTTGCTCTCCCATTTCCTCTACATTTCTTAGCTGCCAGGTGGATGCTATTATGGCGCATCCAACCTTTGGTATAAATAATTTATTCTGAAGGTTCAGTATGTTATAACGTGCATGAAGCATCTTGCATTTATTTTTAATACTTCTGCTTTCCTGAGAGCTTTCTACATCCAAAGCTACCATCAGAAAGAACTATCAGTCTTCAAGCAGAAGAGAGAAAACTTTTAGACCATATCATTCTATTTTTCTAGCTATAAATGATACACGTCTGGTGAAGAGTAGAGCAAATGGTTATTATTTACCATTTTGAAGAACCTGGCTTAGATGATGTGGAAATGTCTGTTTGCATTTGGCGTGAAGTCTCTGTAAGCAACTCCTGTGCTCGCAAGCATGCGACTTGCGTGCCAATCCCTTGTGAGAAGCCAATGAAATCAGTGAAATATCGAAGGGCAATTGGGTGACTGATAGATGAAAGTGCTAAAATCGTAAAAAGAGATGTAGCTAGGGCAGCAGTAGCCAGGAGTTGTTTGGTACTAGAGCACAATCAGGGGATAAACCCACCCCATACGGCAGAGGGAGAGACAGTTCAGCCCTATGGGGGAAGGTGAGCTGATCTCTGCTGGTAGTGGTCATAGCTACCTGTGCGAACAACAGCTTGTTCCCTTCTTTTATTCCTGGTTCCTTCTCAAACCTCAGCCAGCACCGTGGCCTGTTATAAGCTAGGATTTAGAAATGTGCAGGAATCGTATTTTAGACAGGCATTATTTAACAGAAACATTAATGGTGTTGGGAAACTGTTCTCTTTTTTGGGGAGGGGGGTGGTTTGGCAGGTTTTTTGTGGATCTTAGAAGTCTGTTTGACATACCATCTTTGAATTTATGCTGACTTAGTACTAAAACTGTATTATGATTAAAAACCAAGCAAACTTGCCTTATGTGAGATGTATCAGACATGTTAGTTGAATTAAAATCTACCTTGTCCGCAGATAACACAGGGAATGGAGATCTAGCAGTGCAAGAGACATGCTCTCTAGTAGCTTCCCTTAAAAACTGGAGGCTGATGCTTTTCAGTGTTTCTATTGACATGCTAGGCAGTGATATAATCTTGTGATGTGCAGATTTTGTCAGAAAAGAGGACTGGTAATAGAGCAAATAATGTCCAAGAGAGATTGAAAGAGGATGTGAAACTTCTGGAGTGAAATCAGTGGAAGGATTCAACAATGATAAAAGGAAATGCTCATTTAGCATGTACAGAGACTTAACTATTTGTTAGCCTTTTAAGAGACTTGTGTAATATGATGCAGAGAAATTGGAACTGAACCACTGGCTGCAGCAGTTTATCACAGACTGTTGAACCATTTGAACCATTTGCATTCACAAGTCTCTTCAATGACAACATTAGAAGGGGACTTCATGGCTGAAAATCAGTTCTGAAATGTGGAAAGTGATATGACAGCAACTATTACAAGGTATATCACAGTTCAGTAGCTGGAAGGTGAAGTTGAACTAATTCAATTTCAGAGTAAGAGGGAGCTTTCCAGGCACAAGGAAGGAGAAAGAACAAAGAAGGCACTCCATAGGAACAGGATAATTAAATGCTGAGATAGTTTACCTGATGAGTGGACACTAGGAGTCTTTCAAATTCATTCCACAGAGAATTTTAGTCTGTGCTGTCTGTGTGGATTACTGAAGAAGAAAACAAAATTTTCTCTTTCGGTTTCAATGTATTCATGACATTTTAGTTTTGAATTCAGCTAGTTAGTACTTTCAGTTAGTTACTGAATCTTGTGCTTCAGTCAATTGTCTGCAGGCCTTAAAGAGTGTTTTTAATTTTTTTTTAAATTTTTTTTATTTTTTCCCCCTCCTTAAACGCATAACTAGACAGATGTAATCACAGCTGGAAAGAGACCAGAACTCAAAGCCTGGATGGTTATGGATGTATGCTGCTCAGTCCACTCTCTGTTTCATCATTCTTAGCTACCTGGCTGGCATTTCTTGCACATGCTCAGGATCAAATTCTAATCTATTTTAATTAGAGTTTTTGGCTCAGTGAATAGGCTGTCCTGTCCAGTAGATCAGACTGTATAATGTAATGATATAAAATACTGGTGTTATCATTAATAAATATAGCTAGTCCTTACCAAATACTGCTGTGCTTGTGGTGTTAAATTGCATTGGCTTGTACTAATACATTTCATGAAAATGTCAGTGCTGAGCAGTACTATGAACTAATGGAGTTGCACTGATATTAAAGGTGTTACATCCGGTTAAATTAGTTGAGAATTTGGTCTGCAGCATATGATATCTAACACAATATTGAAAAAACTAAAATCCCCAAACAGTGAGTACTGTCAGATCACAACTGTATTCCCCCTAAAATGACAAGTTCAGGTACTATGCCATGCCTCCTTAAAAAAAAAGTTTAATACACAGAGCATAAAATATCATGTCTTCTATATCTGTTTCTGCCAATACTGTTCTTACTTTGGCTTGATTGAACCAGCAAATCGAAGCTGGACTTTTTCGGAAACCTTTTTGTAGACCAGGTCTAATTCATATTTCACTTGCATTAGTTTTATTCCTTTGTTTCTACATCAGCTTCAGTTAACTTACTCTAGACTTATACTGGTCTGAGTGGAAACAGAATCAAGTCCATAGACTTGAGCTTGACTTTTAGATATCCGTAGCTGCTTACAAACACCTCGGGCAAAGTTAAGTGGAGAATGATATTTGAAAATGTGGACTTACTTTCAGGGTTTTTTCTTTTTATTAAGCATTGTTTCCAGGAGATCAATCTTTCAATTACACTGTGCTTTCTTCCCAGTGATGGGAATGGGTAACAATAAGCACGTTAGCACTGGCTGTAGCCTTCTCTGCAGCATGTTGATGCTATGAAATGTGCCGATTCCCATATCTAACACTTTTATTCACTGACTGCATGCTTCTCTAAGTGAATCACTAGTTTCTAAATATACCATATGACTTGCTACTTGGGAAACCATTTCCCTGTGCCTTGCCCCATTTGTAGAAGTTGATACAAGCAGCAAATGCCACTAGCAGTGTAAGTCTAAAATGAACTATCCTGCTAGGCCTTTGCTTTCTGTGTATTTACTATGCTTTACTTGCCCCTGGCAAGTTACAAATGAGAGTAAGAAAGATGACACTTTGAGGGAAAACAGGCCAAAGCCTTATAAAAAAAGAAACAATAAATAATCTGGGTAAATAGTCCTTGCCATGCTGAATTTAATACGCCCACAATCCTGCACAAGCCATTCGCAGCACAGCATGGGCCTGATTTTCTCCTTTGCTGTGCTGCAGTGACTTCACTGAAGTCCATGGGCCTGGTTTTGCAGAACACAAATCTCCATACGGACAGGTGTATCTGCTAGCACTGCCTGCACTCTGAGCCCATGAGCTGCCTGCCAGCTTTGATTTGGGAGCTGCTTAGACACCAGAGCATACCCATTAGCTGTCAGTGAACAGTCATGCCTAAAAACTTCTCTATTATCATTGTGGCAGTACAAAACTTCCTTAGGCCCTGTTGCTGAACAATATACAGTGGTGTTAACTTCACTGGTGCAATGACCAATGAGTTGTACAAGCATGACTATGGAGGCACACAGTGATAAATCCAAGCCACTCCTTTATAGGCTGCCTTTATGGGTACCAAAGCTATTATGGATACCAAAGTTGTTATGAGCTACCACAGGCAATGGTACAGCACAAACCTACTGGTTAGATGCTAGCTTATGTAGTGGTGTTGAGCTTCTTGAATGAATAACCTTTTTAGGAGACAATTAGTAGTCAACAGACATGCCTGCATGGCAAGTGTTTGAAGTGCAGAAGCTGTGTACACAGCTTCTCTTCCTGACTGTCCCTGCGAAGAGTTTTTGGAGTAATCTGACTATGTATCACATGTAGGCAAGTCCTTCTGACATGAAAAAAGTCTAGATCCTAGACAAATCCCTGGAAAAAGCTGTGGTTAAATCAGCAGAATTTACATGCAGGTAAAAATCGCTTAGCCAGCTGCACCATTCTTCTAACAGCATCAGCCTGGTCCTTGAAGTTTATTGCCCACCACTGTGCATCAAGTTGCAGTTGTCAGATTAATGCAGTTTTAAAACAGTGAAGCTATTGCATCCTTGCTCCAAAGACAGGTGGTAGTTTTGCTTCCGCTGCTTTTTCGGAAGGGGCGATACACATATGCTCTGATTGAACTTTTATTGGTCCTCTGCACTGTTCATATATCACCTTTTGCTTCTGTATAGGTTTTCATAAACTCAGAGGCACAGCAAGAGGCAAAGCTCGGACTTGTACTAGTCTAAATGTTGGCCTAAGTATACTGCTGAGGTCATTCCCAAGTGGGTTACCATATACCACACGGATGAAGATATTTTGACTGTTAAGTCCTGCCTTGGAAGGCTTTATGCAGTAGCATGGTGGCACATGTAGCCTGTATCCTTAGCTCTGCGCAGGGAAGGCACCTGGCTCTGTAAGTGTCCTACAGCAAGCAAATCAGACCCAAAGCAGACCTTGCTCAGAAAAAGACTGTGCTTTAGTTGTCTGTTCACCAGTCAGCATAGCCATAGCACTTTGTGAACAGAGGTGCACAACAGCTCCATGCCTTGTGGTGTTCAGCACTACCAGGCTAGAGAGGACAGAAACCTCAGGACATCTTTCATATCCACTTGTCATTTAACAGGATGGGGGCCAGCTGGCTTCTCTCCTCTATGGCCTTGTCAGCAAGCCTTTTCTTCCATCCTGAATCTATTATGGCCCATTTTTCCCTTGACTGAGTGTTCAGATTGTTGCTGCTGTTGCTATGCCTCAGTAACTGCCTCCTCTGATGTTATGGATAACCTTTCCATCTGCCGGTCCCCCTTGTGAAGGTGGTGCCTGCATGGTTCCAACGGCCTTTGATGGCAGCAAGCCTTATTCATCATAATCCCCCTCACGTGATGCAAATATTAAATCTTGGACTCCTCTGCTTCTCTGCATACCACTGTAGAGCTTTTCTCCCCTGTGCTACACTATTATTTCAACTGCTGCCTCTTATTCCCTCTTTGCAGCCCTATTGAAGACCCTCTCTGCCTTCTGAAACTGCCCTCCTTAAAGTTTCCGATGTCCCTTCTAACCTAGGGAGATCTAAGTGGGAAGAGAGGGGTTTGTCCCAATTTCTGTTTCAGAGAAGCTAATCCTGCAGCAGCGGAAACTGAAGTCTGTTGTACAGGGGACTCGGAGCCAAACCTCTGATTGCTGGCAGAGCAAGGATCTCACTTGGGATTTATCCCATTTCTGTTGAGTGTCTTATCAATAAGGGTGTTTGATACAGTGAGTGTCTAATGTTTTTTGTCATCATTCACCCCTCCATAGCTTGGTTTAATTCAGCCTTGGAACAGAAATTCTCCAAACACCAGATGATTCATGGGCACCTGTAGACAGCTAGAAGTGTCAGATGATTTAGCACTGCCATCACTTGCTATTAGGTCCATGATCATCTGTGTGTGTAACACGCTACAGCTGGAAAGAGCAGAGCGACCTAAAGGGCAGACTACTTTAGGAATATGAGAGCAATAAGAAAGTAATTTATGCCTGGGAGCTCTACCCTTTGGCTGTACAGATGCATCCCCAGCCCCTTCTTTAAAGCAGGTGGTGCATGATACCATGCTCCAGGCAGTAGATGGGGATGGGGATCCTGAGCAGAGAGCATTTAACTTGTCAGTCACAATTGCGTCCTCACCTGGAGTGTGAGGATCCATGTAGAGAGGACCAAACACCTGACCTAGCCAGCCAGGTCTCCCGGTGCCAGAAGCTAGGAGGCAATGAGGCAGCAGCAAGAGCTGTCTGCCCTTTGTCTCTGTTACAACTGACAGCTTTTATGCCTAAGGAAGGAATGAAAAAGCACGTTGTTTAAATACCATATTATATGGCTTTTTGTGTATGTGTGTGCTTGCACAGATGCAGGGGGGGCAGCTTTAGGGGGAAATGTGGTCACGTCTGATTAAAATAACTGCATGTGTGCCACTAAGCTTAGCAAATTGTTAAATAAAAGAAAAGTCAGTCTATATAGAAGACTAACTGCTAGTATTTAAAAAAAAATGTAGCCCTTTGGCAGCCCATCTCGTATACACGTGTCTCTGAAGCATAAGAGAGGTAAAGCAATTCCCATCTTGCCCTGGTTCATTGCATTAGGGGACCTTGAGAACAGGAAATGGCATCTAGAAATGTGGAGCTCTCCAAAAGACAGACTTTCCCATTAATGTCAATGAAATGATTTCTAGTTTCATAATAAAGCTCTCTGCATAATTCTTCCACTATTTATACATCTCATAAAGATTCAGCCTGCATGGAATGAAAGGCAAAAGGGGAGAGAGGGGAAAAAGATGGGGGGAAACCCCAACAATTAATCAGATTACTTGTAGACTGGGGAACTGACAATGAGCGTACCCTGTCCTAGAAAAGAAATGGTTGAAACCGCATCATATTTATTTCAGTAGTGCGGATGAGAGATGGTGTGTTGTATTATATTCCTATACTTCATATAGTGTTTTCTCCCTCTGCTGGCAGTTGCATACAACGAAGTTGGAGCTAATAGAAAACAACAAAAAAGACTGAAGCATTTAGGACTCTCAAAACTCTGTGGCATATGCTGAAAAATTAGGTCGTACCATACTTGAGTCCAATTAGTCCTGGAAATGGCTGATAGGCATCCCATGTACAGATCAGAATAGTTCTTACAAAAGATTTAAAGTACAGCTACATGCAGCCCTCTTTCCTTTAGAGAGACAGCAGATATTCTCACTTGTTAATGTTACAGTAAATATAGCCTGCAGAATCAAACTTGGAAGTTATTTATAATGTTTCTGAAAGAACAACTTCAGGTCTGTAATTTTAGCAATAGTATTTCTTGGCTCTGTTACAATGAATTCTGTGTACTTACAGGGGTTACTGATTCTTCCCTTTGTTTTTTACTTTCTCTTGAATATATTTCCATAATATACAGACCTAAGGCAAAAACCCTGCTAAAGCAGTTATATGAAAAAGATTCTGCCCTATGTATTTAAAAAAAAAAAAAAAAAGGATTAATTTTTTTCTAGGGAAATTCTTTAAAACAATGAGTTCCTAAATAAATTTATGTAAGCTTACTGGCAGTAAGTATTTATTAATAATACTGCCCTATAGGAGAAAATAAATGCTACAGACTTACTTAAAAGGAATAACTAGCAAATAAAAATATAATTTTGACTATAATGCAGATACTACTTTCTGCTCCATAGGACTGGGGTATTAACCTTGCAAATAATTTTATTCTAATGACTACAAACCATAAACTATAAATCTTAGAAATATATATCGACTTTGCATGGAAATGTTTATATATTCCCTGTAGCAGGTCAGAATCGGTAGTATTGACTTAATAACATTAAGCTTCTTAACTATTCTTTGAGATATTGTAGTAAATATTATAGCCATTTTATGGTTGAATAAACTGAGGCAGAAAGAAGTTTGTTCAACAGAGTCTAGGAGTGCTGATTTCTAGTCCTCCTTTTATTGATACACATATTAAAGGCAGGTGGAGACTTTTTTTCTTTTGAAGGGATGCATTTAGAGCAATAGCTGATGAGGCTTAGAGAAGTAAAGTGTATTTAGTAGGAATTTAGCTAGGGGAAAGTGCTGGCAGATGCTAAGGAATATTCAAGTTAAACAAAGACATCTGCGAGGAGTGGCAGTGCTGGGAGAACAATTCTGTAGTCAGCGGTAAAGGAGGACTGAGTTAGAGCTGCCATGGCAGGCGCAGATTGGGGCTGGGGTGTTAGGGGGACTTTTCAGCAGTATTGTAGCTCAGTTGAAGGAGCCGGTTAAAAGCACAGAGAGTGTACAAATAGGGAAAGCTTTAAAACATAGCATTAATAGTAGTAGTAACACCAGGAATGGGAGCATCTTGGATTTTTTCATACCTTCTCACCACTGTCCAGTTGTCTGCCCAAACCTGAAAAGGCTCGGTCAATGGGTGATGCTTCTTCAGCACAGGCTGCTTTCCTACCAGTTGCAATTGCTCTGTGAAGATTAGCAGAGATGCTTCTCTTCTGCCCGGGAGCAGCACAACATCTTTTATTCATTTGTTAACTATCTGCCATGGTAGGCACCAATGCAGTGGTCCAGCTCCTTGATTTTATTAACTGTCCTGCACTCAGAAAAGTGAGTGTCTTGTTTTGTTATTTAGCTGAAGAGTCAGCTTTATTATAACATTTAAAGATTAGAGAAGACCTATACACACAAACATGTTCCCAACAATGGATGGGAAAGGTTCACACAGGGATTGAACACTTTTGTGTTATTACGGCTGTATGCAACAACAATGAACCCCCTTCACTCTTTCAGAGTCTCTTGCTGTGACCACAGCTTGCCCAGAACAGCACAGGTTGGGGAGTTCATAGAGATACGTCCTCCCTGTTCTTATGGCTGCAGTGGCTACTTTAAACCTGCTTTTTCCTCTAGCCTAGATGGAAAGACCATTTAAAAAATAATTGCCTCTTGCTTTTCTCCCACTGTTAATTCCCTGCGATTGCATACAGTGACACCATGTGTAATGTGCAAGGCTCTTCCCCCCCTCTAAAGATACCAAATTAGTATTTCTGTTGCCCAAATACATTAGCATCTTCCTGACTTTAGTCTTCAGACTCTTTTGTTGTAGTTTTTTGAGGATGAACTGGTAAAACATTGTCATACAATGAGAAATATTAAATGCACACTCTTGTTCCTAGTTTCATTGCTGTTCTCTTTGGGAACCTCATATAAAGCTTGTTTGACAAATGGGGAACTCCCAGAAGTGGTCTTCAGAGTGGACATACTACATAAGACAACAAGATACTGTTATGAGTGGATACATAAATCCTACACATTGAAGAGTGAGGCAGTGCCTAAGAAAAGCCTCTTAAATTGTGAATGGAGAGTCCTGGGCACATTTCCACAAAGCTTAGAGGGAAGGTACCTACTAGAGTGTTTTGGAAGGAGGTGGCTGGGTATGCCCTGGATTGTGACTGCTGGACAAAACCATAAAATAAGCCTGTGCTAATAGATCAGTTGTATTTTCTGAATGGATGAGTTCTTTAATAAGTGCTTAAATACTTTACATATCACACAGATGTTCTTTTCTTTTATGTAGATACTTTAATTATTACTAAGTTATTTGTGAACCACTGCTATTTTTGTAGCATGTATTGTTACTGTTTTCTGTCAAGGGAGCAGGTGTTCTAGCCCCATTAAAAATCACCATAAATGGGGCCCAGCCCACTTTGAAATACACAAAACACTTTGGACTGTGGGTCTTGGTGTGAATTTGTAACTCTGACTTTTTCTTTGCAGATGATATGTATATTGACTTCAGTGATGTTCCCCTCTCACAGCAGAAGACAAAGCCTGGTAGTTCAGCAGAGCCCGAGCTCAGAAAACTGAACAAGGAGATCTGAACTCTTACCTCACTATTGTATGTCTAAATTCAAGTGTTTCCTGAATCATCATCTGTTTACCTGTTATTGTCTTCAATTCACTTCTGTAGTCCTTGTGCAGCATGTTGCAACAGACTAAACCATTTTCCATCTTTATCAAGCTGCGTGTGGAAATGGTGTGCTAAACAGACTCTGAAGATTGCGTCTGATTTGCATTTAGCAGTTAGTAATGGTTACTATTGCCATCCCCAAAATACTGTGGTTGCAGTTAGCACCGATTTCTTCTGGGTGCTAGAAGACATATACTGAAACTGCGAAGAGAGAAATGCTGATTTGAGTAGTGTACTGAAGTAATAGGACCAGTCCAAATGGATGCCAAATGCTTTCAGCTTCCATTGGCGTCTGGGATTTTGGAACTCAGTGCTTTTTAACCTCAGGCCTTTAGAAAGGATTTATTTTCCTTCTCATTATGTTCTGATAGAGATAGGGGTTTTGGTGCTTCTTTCCCCCTCCCCCTCTTTCTCCACAGAACTGTATGGAGGAAATGTTTTGATTTCCTTTGTCATAAGGACAGTTCCCTCATTCTGTGCCCTGTGGTCAAATGTATCTTCATATGTTGGCCAGCTGATTGTAAGGATTTCCTTCACGAAAAGTATGTCAGCAAGCACGATATGTCCTGCAGCAATCCTGCAATGTGGAGGGTGTGTAAATGACAACAGCTAGAAGATGTGCAATTAAACATGAAGTAACAGGGATTCAGCAAAACAAGTATGAAAGATTCAAGCATATACTGAGCCAGTTTTATATGGCTTTTAGACAAGTGGACAAAGATAACTTGCAAAGGAACCTCTCATCCGATCAAAAAGACCTTTCACTTCCCTGTGTATATTTTTGAGGAACATATAAATGTGGTAAGAAACACTTTGATAGCAAAGTCAAGAGGAAAATATGGTCATACCTACTAAGATATGCGTGTATGACTAGCAGAGTTGATATGTATATGCCATTAAAAGGAAAGATATCTGTACATATTGTTGCTGCCAAGCTCCTAACAGTGCTTTTTATTTTTCATTCTTCTACATGGACAGTGTCCTCCTTCCCTAAACTTTAATCCTACTGGAGCAAAGGCCAAATAACACAATGCGAAAAAAATTTGGGAAGGGCTAAAAACTAGGGTTAATTATTGATCTTTTTTTATGTCCACTTGTATTGTTACATGTTAATGGTATTCTTTTATGAATTATGGTGCAGTGTCTGTTCAGGCTGACCCAGCAATTCATCTGTTGTGTATGCCTGACAGCCCGGTCCTAGTAGCTTTTTGCACTATTAAAACGTCACAGTATGGAAAGACACATTAGTGTCTAAATGTCTTTATGTCTAAACACATAAAGTGTTTTAGCTGTATGGTCCTATTGGGCATGTAGGATGTTGTAGCAGATGGATTTCATGTAAATAACAAGGACATTTAACCTAAGGAAACAGAAAAATATGTCACCTCACCAGGAACCCTTACTTGGAAAGTAGAAGAGCTTTCTCCCTTGCCTTCCTGGTGGCAGCTGGTCGAGATGTTTATAGGAAACAGATTATTGTTTCATCTTTTAGTGCGCAGTATTCACTGTGGCCTTATTCATGCATGTAGGAAGATGTCTCACAACTGACCTTAAGAAACAAAATGTATAATGCGAGAAAACTAGCAAGAGGAGGAAGGGAGTGATGGGAAGGATGGGAGGGAAACACCAGGAGACTACTTAAGTATTCCCTGTATGGACAAAATGAAAAATGATAGTAGTGATCATTGGGTGCATTTGCCTCAGCCATGAAGAGTTTCACTTGTATTTTAACTTGGTTCCATATCTTTTCCTTTTTCTCCTTTGTCAGCTCTAGCCTGGCATAGTTTTGCTCATGTCCATACTCTGCTATACAAATGTGCTGTGTTATCAGTCCAAATTTGGTGTCTTCCTGCTATGTCAGGTACATTTTACTTGCGTGTCATGGAATAGCTTAACTCGGGATGGTACTTCAACACGTGTGTAATGAAGCCCAGGCAATACCACATTTCTTCAACACTGGGTGTGCTTGCTTTATTATGAGTCAGGGAGATTTGAGAAATTGATGTCATAGACTACAGACCATGCATTATTCAATGAATATTTCTGCTTTTCCTATTTTTTCAGAAATCTATAAAACCTGCCAAATATTATCAGCAAGTCAATATGTTATTAATTCAAATTCCTTGATTTATTTTTGCAGAAATTTGTAAGCAATACTGAAGTTTTATTGAGAAATTTCTACCAAAAATAAACTGTGGTTTGCACACTGCTTGCAATCGTTTACAGAAATTCTGTATTGCAGCAGGTAGCAAAATACAGCATGTGATGTGGTTCTTGTCTTCTGTCAGAAAGGATTATGAGTAACCAGTGAATTTGAAAGTTTGGATCTGAAAATAAGTTATGAGCTGAAATTCACAGGTGTAAGTTAAGGATTGCTTATATACTTCTGAGAATATGAGCATAAACATACTGATTTTTCTATTTAGTTGTTTCTAAGTAGTTGCACAATGAAAAGTTATTAAGTAATGGACTTAGAGTAAGTAAATGCAATGAGTTGGCCTCCTAAGCCAAACTGCAGCTCTGTCAGAGTCCTAAAAGGAAAAGTGAAACAAAGGGGGCATAGTTTTGCTCATGTCCATACTCTGCTATACAAATGTGCTGTGTTATCCGTCCAAATTTGGTGTCTTCCTGCTATGTCAGGTACATTTTGCTTGCATGTCATGGAATAGCTTAACTCGGGATGGTACTTCATTACACAACACGTGTGTAATGAAGCCCAGGCAATACCACATTTCTTCAACACTGGGTGTGCTTGCTTTATTATGAGTCAGGGAGATTTGAGAAATTGATGTCATAGACTACAGACCATGCATTATTCAATGAATATTCCTGCTTTTCCTATTTTTTCAGAAATCTATAAAACCTGCCAAATATTATCAGCAAGTCAATATGTTATTAATTCAAATTCCTTGATTTATTTTTGCAGAAATTTGTAAGCAATACTGAAGTTTTATTGAGAAATTTCTACCAAAAATAAACTGTGGTTTGCACACTGCTTGCAATCGTTTACAGAAATTCTGTATTGCAGCAGGTAGCAAAATACAGCATGTGATGTGGTTCTTGTCTTCTGTCAGAAAGGATTATGAGTAACCAGTGAATTTGAAAGTTTGGATCTGAAAATAAGTTATGAGCTGAAATTCACAGGTGTAAGTTAAGGATTGCTTATATACTTCTGAGAATATGAGCATAAACATACTGATTTTTCTATTTAGTTGTTTCTAAGTAGTTGCACAATGAAAAGTTATTAAGTAATGGACTTAGAGTAAGTAAATGCAATGAGTTGGCCTCCTAAGCCAAACTGCAGCTCTGTCAGAGTCCTAAAAGGAAAAGTGAAACAAAGGGAGGAGAAATTGTTGTTCTCAGATATAGTGTGGGAAGAAAAGAAAACAGAAGAATCCCATGATTTTTCTGGAATTTATATACATACATACTTTAAAAATGTAACTTCTTTTTAAAGGAAATATAGGGCAATTTAAGTTGCTCTGCCTCTCCAAAGTACAATTGTGGAAAAGTAACTCAGGTTTTGCATTGAATTTATACTGTTAGATTCAGCAACTTTATACAGTAATAACAGCCTTCCCTGTCACTGTGTTTCTATAGTAAGTATGCTATACATTCAACATCTTATATTACTTTTTCTGTCAATCCACTCAGCCAATTGTTCATAGATAAACTCATTTGAAAATCTAGATAATCTTTTCTACCTGGCATCTATGAAAAGCAGGTAAATGCTATGGTGTTCAAATTAGAAGCAATTACATTCTCTATTTCTGTCCTTACCCTTGATTATAGTCATTGCTAATCTTGGTATTTCAAATATTTTGTTAGGCTGCCTCCACACTAATTTTTCCACTGTCTTTGTAATATGGCCTTTTTACAAGTTCCCTGGGAACAAAATTTCTACCTTGGTACTAGAGACTTGCTGCACAAAGGACACTTCAGTTGCAAGTGTAAATGAGTTATTGTTCTGGATAAAGGGTGGCTCCCTATGGCTGGGACCTCTCCACCAGCAGAAAACAGCAGTGGGGAAGGAAATCTGTAGAGTAAGTAGGGCGTGCTCCGCACTTCTGCAAGGGTGCAGCCTGGGAGCTCCCTTTGCTTGTGACTGCCCGTGGCACTGGGGTGAAAAGAAACAGTGCAGAGCTGAGGGGAGGAAAAAAACCACACAGAAAACGAGTGGGAAGGCAGGGGTTTAATGCACAATGCCACACTTAATGAACAGAAAAAAAGGGAGAAGGATCAAACAAGGGTGCTGTGTCCTCACACCCATTTCCTTAACTTCCCCTGAAGGCAGCGATGTTTGTTCCATCTGTAATTCAGCCCAGGCCTCCAAACAGTCAAAGCTGGAAGAAAATGACCCATGTTTTGTGATTTGTTATACTCTTTATCCTTACTGTAAAAAAGGTGTCCACACCACCTGCACTTAGGGATATTGAATTGCCTTGTGGAGACTAGCCCCTCTTTCCATTGACTGCATAAGGAGTCTAGAAAGATTAGTCTCCCAAGAAAGGTGTCTAAAAAGCTTGTCGATAGTTAAAGGTTATCCCCTTCCCCCAGTACACCTTCCTTTTATACCGTTCTCCACTGTGATATTTTGGAACAGAAATATTTTGTCTGGTTTCTCCCTTAAGTAAGTTATATTTGGAGACTGCTGTACAAGAAAAAATCCCTGCAAACTGATGCAGAGTATTATTATTTTTTTACCCTCATTATTTTTTACTTGCCTTGGCTTATTTTTATAGTTCTGCCTTTCTTCCTCCTCACCAGATTGTTTATACTTAAAAAGAAATAAGCCTTCTGCTTGTTGCATAGTCAGTTCTCTTTACATTTTTCTTAAGTTAACATTGGTTTCTGTTGTCCTTTTCCATGTTTAGACATAGCCAGGATAAATTTCAATGACAGCCTTTCCAACTGTTTCTAAATATTTCTCACTTTTCTCGCAGACCAATTTCCATATGTTATAAAATTCAAATCAAAATTCCATAAGGCATTTGCTCCATCCCTCCAGCCATCATCCCAAAAGTGAAGGGGTTCAGTTTGTTCAGGTGGAGCTCGCTTTCTACGCCCCCAGCACCAGCAAATCTGTTGGGAGTAGGAGGACGGTGGAGCATGCCGCCCATGGCCACCTGCTCTGCCAGAGGGCCCAGAGCCTCGCCAGCACAGTGCCAAGGCACCAGCTCGGGGTGGGAGTCTGCAGGAGGCACAGATCAGCGGGGAGATGCGCTACTTCACTTCTCCCTCGTTCGCTCTCTCCTGGGTAACCTTTGCTGACAAAGATAAAGCATGGTGGTGGTGGGGTTTTTTTTGGTTTGTGGTTTTTTGGGGGTTTTTGTGGTTTTTTTTTTTTTTAGTCTCCCTCCTGGCAAATTACTTGCTTATCTTACCTATAGAAATTGAGTCAGTTGTAAGAGTATAGCCTTAGTTTTCTAGCTAGACTGAAAATCGTGTAACACAGGTAGAGTATAATTACTTCCTCAGTAAACTGGTTAGCGGTGTGCACAACCTTGCTATCGGAATAATAGCATCTATATCAGAGGTGTGACTGTCAGGGGAGGAGGCTTCATCGCTTCTACCAGGACATTATTTTTATGTAGACAAGGCCTTAAACAAGGTCTTATTGGGTGCTTTTCTAAAAAAACCCACAAACAGCACCAAAACAAAAAACAACCCTCCAAAAAAAACCAAATCCCCCCCAAACCATACCCCCCCCCCAAAAAAAAACAACCCAAAAATGAAAACCAAACTTCAAGTCTCATGTATGAAAAATAGAAACTACAGGCTCTTTTTGCCATATAAGCACCTAACTAGCATCAGCAGGTTGAATGTGGCTATTCAGCTGTACTGCCTGCAGACGCTGCAGCTTTCCTGTAGTCTAACCTCTCTGATCTCTTAACAGGGACTCAGTGGGAGGGAGAGAGATGCCAGATCAGCTCCAGCCCAGCATTAGGAAATCTTGCAATGCATTATTGCAACTGTGGTGTTTCAAACAGGAAATCGTGAATAGTCCTCAAAAAGAGTTATCCTGGCATCCCCCCTTACTCACTGGGAAATGGGTATTCTCTCATGGAAGACAATGAGGCTCATAAAATAGAAATTAGGTCACTGATTACTGTTGTTTTAATATTAGCTGAGCTTACTTCTCAGTTATCCATTAGGTTAATTACAATTCCATGAATTAAGTCCCCTGAAATGTCATTATTATTGATTCCCCAAACCTACAGAGCTCTATAATGCCAGATCTAATCAAACATATGTTGGCTAGATACAGATTGCCCCAGATTAGCCTACTGTCTATACTTGGAGAAAGCAGAGCAGCTTCCAGTACATCTTCCCCAGCCTTTTGGATTGTGGACACCTGAACTTGCCCAGGGGTTTAGGGTGGTCTTGGGCATATTGGAGAGTGTACTATGGGCTGTGTACTAAGGCCAGTTCTCCTGCAGCTATCTCAAAAAGTCTAGCTGATACCCTCTCTCTTCGTCCCTTTTATGTTGTTCCTTCCTTTTTTTTCTGCAGACAATTTTAAAAACATCCACTTTTACCCTGTGAACCTGCAGTCGTGAGTATTATCTGATGTGGGCCATGACTGCTTTCTCTGGGACAGCTCTTCTAGTCTTCAAGAGCACAGCTGTACTTCATGTTCTTTGGGTAAAATTGCATTCCTGGAGATGTCTTGGCACAGAGTCTGACTTTCACATTAGCCAAAGACTTTTGCAGCATGAAACAGCACTGGGTACCATGATCAGTGATGCAGGGAGCACGTCAGACACCTGGCTGAACCTGGACCTGGGGAGGTAACTGCTGATTTGCAGGTGTTTCTGCAGTATGTACCTGATCTCTTAGGAATCCTGGGCTGTGGCGAAAGAGGTGGGGGACCATGCAGTTGTCAGGACACACACATTTTGCCATGCGGACATGGACGTCTGTAGAGGCAACAGGATTTTGGATGTGTTGCGGAACAGCCTGTGCTCACAGACACTCTAAAAGTACTTTCGCATGACCAGATATGGTGGCACAGCCACTGAGCTCAAACAGGTCCTTTCCATAGGCTTTGAGAGCAAGGCCATAATTCTCTTATTTTCTTGGTGGGGGGCAGGAGTCAGTAATAATAATCCTTAGCTTGATTTTCACATGTTTTTTTCTCTGTCTAAATTTCTTTACAAGTTAGATAAAAGAGGGCCATGATTCAAAAAAGGCTTATAAGTATTCCTTAAGAGCTTCTTAAATATTTGTATTTAAAAAAATCAAAATAAGTAGTAAACAGACCATTGTCTTTCTGGTGAGAGACACAGAAACTTAGCATAAGAGGTATAGTACCTAAAGAATAACATGATTTTATATTAGGCTGTAAAGATAACGATGTTGAGGGGGTTGCAATCCCTCAATCTCCCAATGATTTCTGGTAATAATGTGATCATTTTGCAATGCCTTCTACTTTCATTACTTTCATTGTCACATAAATAAGGCATCAAAGTTTTAATACTCTGTGAATAGTATTCTCTAAATTACAGTAATGTAGTATACTACTTTGACCTTTTCAATATTGTGTGATTTGGTTGGCTGGTCTTTCTATTTATAGCTGTGCTGAGTGGTATGGCATGAGTGAGTGGATACCAGATAATGAAAATATAGAATACTGGAAAAGTCAAGTGAAAGTACTATGTTAGAGCATAATATAATATTTCATAAAATGTATAGCATTAAGTATTGAAATTCTGATAAATCATTCTTGTGACAAAAAATATAATGAGATTAGAAATTTCAACAAAAAAATTAATCCTTTCTAATGACATAGATTGTGCCTAGGCAGGGAAATGGTGTGAATTTAACTTGATCTCATTATACTCCTAAATTTGTAATCTCATTTTCCTCCTCAGATGCTTCACTTAAGAAGGCAGCAGTGTGTCTGTGTGAGATTGGGTGTGATACATTCTATATTTGGGAGAAGTTACTTAATCCTTCAACTTCAGTGCACCAGGAAGTGAGTAATCCTCGAAGCAAAGGGAAACTTCCCTCCTAAGATTTGGAAGACGCTTTTGGTTCTTATTCAAGGTTCTGCAGAACTCAACCAGCGTTTACTGGCTCCATAAATCTTCCCTGTTCCAGTGGTCTCAGCCCTTAGAAAACCTGTTCCAGGCTGTGAGGAGAGGCACATGCAGAATAATTAGAGCAGAGAACTCCACAGCCAGGACATAGATTACACAGATGAGGTTTTGGCTGTCAGTGCTGAGCAAGAGCTATGGTTTGAACCATAGCACACCTGCAGTGGACCTAGGAGCCTCTCTTAGACAGCCATTACCCTCTGGATCATGATTTTTTACTCACTTGCTCCATGAAGCGGATGGCTGAGGGGGAGGCGGGAGGGAAATGAAGAATGTTATTTCTTTGGAGCAA
>NW_008824051.1:1213960-1245968 GCF_000699105.1 Pygoscelis adeliae
CATATCCTTTCAGATATGCTGTCTAAGCACTAAATGATTGCACTCAAGGCTCTGACAGTTTTTAGCTATGCTCATTTGTCCCGAGAGGATGAAGGACATAAGAAGAACCTGCTTATTCCTGTGCATCCGTAACCGAAGATGTGAGCACATGCAGGAGCATCTTTCCCAACGTGTGCATGCATAGCTCAAGTCACAGCTGAAGTAACAGAGCCCCAACCTAAAAATCTTGTATGCACTCCTGCCTCCTCACTGAGAAGGAAAGAAATAATGTAGAATCCAGGTTTTAAGTCGCTGTCAGGGCTGGATATGCAGCGATTTCTTTCTCAACCTTGGACTGCGAATACGCATGAGCAAGTAATGAGACATTTAGGAGCTCAAATTAGTCTCTTCTCTTAGCAACTTCCTTCTTCCCACACCTCAAAACACTCACCAGTCCTTCCCTCTTTATAATCCACCTCCAGCATCTGAGCAACATAGAAGCTTCCAAAATGCAAGTGGTTTCAACAGGAATCTATCTAACATAAACATCTGGCCAGAGAGGGAAGATGTGGGGAGAGCTGGATGGCAGAAGCAAGCCTCTGCCACCCTAGCTCAGACACCAGGGCCAGGAAGCAGCTACCACCAAAAAGCTATGTGCATTGCATGCAGACTACAGCCTCCTGGCCATGTCACCTTCCCTGTGTAACTAATAGCTGTCGTATAATTGCAATGTATAATTCAATCCTATTTTTTTCTAATTTTGTTTCTGTCAGTTCACAGCTTGCACACCACTCATTAGAGGATCTCTGTGCTGGGGGAGACCCATGCAAAACTTACTTGCAAGTGTGCTGGTGGCTTTGTTTTCAGTCCTACTGAGCAGAGCCCTCTCTCCTGGCCTCCCTCTCTTTCCTCATTTCCATTTACCCACCACTCATTTGCTTCTAGCTATCCTGCTCATTCCTGTTTTCCATCTCTCTCCCAGTCTGTCTCTTGATGTCCACTGAACAACTTGTCACACCCCTCATCCACTCTCCTGGTTTCTCTCTCTTCCCAGCTGTCCGTTGTAAGACTCCACTCCCCAAACTGTTCCCTGTGTCCCCAATATCAGCCCCTGCCCATCTGTTTTGTTACTGCTGACATTGGGATCTCTCTGTTGTCCTCCTCTCCACTGCCCCAGTACAGCAGAAATCTAAGCAGAAGAGCACAGGATGAAATCTCCCCTGCCAAATTTGTGCACACAGACTAAGTTGCAGTAGCCCATCTCTCGGACTTGAGGCACTAAACTGTAAGTACCTTTTCCTAAGAATAAGCATGTTGATAGTGAGGGTAAGGGAAAATGTATAAAAGCTTTTAAGATGTTTGATGTGGTACAGATTTTTGTAACAACAGCAATGAGTACATTTTTAACACAAAAACTACCTCCTGCTATATTTCTGATCCCCTCATCAAAGCATGACATGGGTAACTGGAATTTTTTCAATTCATAATTTACAATGTCTTCTAATCTGGGCAAAGCTCTGTGTGTGTGTGGTGTGTTATATTTATATTCTATACTCTACAGAGCTAATTAACTTGAGGCAGACAGTGGCATAGAACATGAAAGTTTGGCAAAGCCATTAGCAGCTGAAAATACATTGAAAATGGAAAGTGTTGGGCAACCTTAGTATTATGTAGAATTAACAGTCATGCCTGTAGTAAATAATTTGTTAATAGACAGAGTGGCTGGAAACAGCATTCAAGAAGCTGTATGACTGCGGGTTATGCAGAGTCAGAAAAGTTTTTGCTCACTGAAAATTGCTACCATGTATGGTTCTGTGTGTCCGTAAAGTTACCAAATGTGGGAAGATTATGCTCTGTTGTTTTAATTACAGGTGCCTTGAAGGTGGATTTTCTTCATACAAAAAGTGTTGCAGACTTCCCTCCCTTCCCCCAGTTTCTGGAAACTTCATGGATTTTAACTGTCAATGAGGAGGAAATCAGTAACACAAAATATTTTTTGGTTATATATATATTCAGATTAAAAAAATGTTGCCACAGTGTCTCATCATCTCCTGGTTGAGTGATAAGTCTATGAAAAAAAACCTCTTTTGTGAAGGTAAGGATTAGAAGTTGCATCATGGGAATCTCTGTTGTGGGCATCAGGGGAAAAAAATGTTGTCTAGCTTTTGACTAGCCACTGGGGAGATGATAGAGAAGCAAGTAACTCCAGTGAGGAAATTGAGGAAATTAGTTTGTCCCCCCCTCCTTTTCCTACGCTTTTGCAAAGCTGTTGCGCATGTGTGCTGCCCTTCATGACTGTCTTCCTCTGGAGATGGGTACGTATATTATGCATATATCTATTCATGAGTTTGTGTATTTCACATCGAGTTCTGCAACACAGAGGAGGGGTCAGTCTTTCTAACAAGAGGCTGTTTTTTTGATAGAAAAGTTCACAAAAGCCAAATGTTCCAGTATCACCATGTTCCAGTATTTCAAGGGTGGCTACAAAGAAGAGGAGAGTCCCTTTTTACAAGGAGTCACATGGAAAAGAAGAGGGGTAAAGGGTACAAGTTACTCCTGGGGACATTCTGATTGTACACAAGAGGAAAACTTTTCACAATGAGAACAATCAGCCATTGGAATAATTTCCCCAGGGACGTGGTGGATCCCCCAACATTGGACACTTTTAAGATTTGGCTGGACAGGGTGCTGGGCCATGTTGTCTAGACCGTGCTTTTGCCAAGAAAGGTTGGACCAGATGATCCTTGAGGTCTCTTACAACCTGGTATTCTATGATTCTATGAAATGTATTTTCATTTTGCCTCTTGTCTGCCAGACAGAAAGCCTGACTGATTCAGTGCAGCTGTCTGGGCAGTCCCTCATGGCCTGGTTGGGTCTAGGTCTCGGGGGAGTCCCTCACCAGACCCAAGACCTGGGGGCAGTGTGAACTCACACCTCTCACTTGGCCCTTCCTTCAGGCTTTTTTCAGTTTCCCAAAACAATTTTCTCACTGGGCTGCCCAGCTCCTAATGCTGACTGAGCCAGGAGGATTAAGGTGCCAGAAGAGTGGGATCCTGAGCCAGGGGCAGTTGTGAACAGCCAGGGCACTGGGACAGACCTTCTGTTGCCAAAGCACCATCCCTTCAAGCAAGCATACTGGAAGTATTTGCATTTCTCAGGTTTTGTTCTACACAAGCCCAAAGAAGAATGAAGTAACTTTAAAAGCAAAGAGAGTCCTTTTGAGGACAGATCTCCTTTTATGTTGCCTTTTGTTTTGCTTTTTACTTCACCTCTTGCAAGGTGAATCTTTTTTGCCTGTCTTGTAATAAAGTTGGTTGAACCGAGCACAACTCGGAAAGCCACTGTGACCTGGCACAGGCTATGCAAGCCCTTAGCAGTACCCCTTTTTCACCTGCAAGAGCTTACCTTTGCAAGAGCCTGTGCTCTGGCTGCTGTTGTGGTGCTGGGGTTGAAATAGCAAGCCTTGCTTGCCTTGTTGTCGCCCTGCTGTATCTTTGAACCCCAGAAATTCTCCCTCTGCCAAACCTACCCTTTTCCATGACAGGTGCCAGAAGGTCACCTTTGGGGAAGGATTTGTGAAGCAACCACTTGTATAGCTTGTGTGCAGTCTTCCACCTCTTGTCTTAAATACGTGAGGAAATACCATATCTACCATTCTTGATCATAGTATCTTGCCCTTCAAGTGGAAAAACAAAAAGATACCCAGAAATTCTACAAATACCATGCATGTGTATCTCACATACTGTGTTATTAGAAGATAAAACTGAAATGTATTGATGTATCTGAAAAAAAATCAAGCTTCTGTATTGAGGAAAACTGATGGTGATGGGGGAACAAGGTGGGGTTTAGTTTTAATTGGATGGAAACTGAATTATACTGTGCTGAAAGTCCATCTCCAGCTGGGAGCATAGCCTCAGTATACCCCAGTATGCATTCACAGTTTTCCCTGAGTTCAAAGAAGAAAAACTTGCTTTTGCAGCAAAAATACCATGTAACATAAAAAATAGAACATTATGAGTTTTAAGTTAATATTGTGCTTGTTATCTTTCCTTTTTCTGCATTTATGGGATTAGTGATGCTTTGTGTGATTTCTCTTCCTTGCTGCCCCATTTCCCCACACTCCATTAGAGCCATTATGGCAATATTCATACCTAACTGGTTCATCTGCTGATTAAGTAGTTTTCTGCCAGCATTATGTCTGGTTAAATATGTATATTTCTGAATTTACTGCACCAAAATAGAATGCAATTACAGTGCAAAATGACTTTTTGAACCATTATCATTGTATAAAAATACTAAAGTATAGTTTTGAACTGTCTGCAAAATCCTTAGGAGATGTAAAGGTCTGTTGCTTTGGAGGACTTCTAAAATATTAGACCAAATTCAAGACCTGCACTGACATGCAGCACTGATCTGGTGGCCTAAAAGCAATGAGCCTGCTTTTCTCTGTTCTGAAGACCTGTGCAACAGGCAATTTATAAATCCCTTTCTTTTGTCAGGTTGTTTTACTGTCTTAATGATGTTTGAATGTAGCATATACTTAGTGCATTTAAAAAAAAAAAGTAGACAAGCTCTTGAACTGAAGCCCTTCTTAATTTGTCACATGCCTGAGCAATGAAAATTAATCCAATGACCTGACCCAACTTGTTTTGTGGCAGTGACATCCCACCTTGAGCTGTTGGGAGAGGTCTGAAAGCATCACCTGGTACTCCTCACCCCCAAGACCTGTTGAAACAGTGCCCCTCAAACCTTTACCATATCACGAAGTTTTTATACAACGTAAGGCAGAAATGTTCACCTCGCTTAGTCTGGACAGTAAAGTCCTTCAGCCTTCATTTCAGAAGAGAAGATGACCTGCTCAGTTATCCAAGTTCATATTCAATTAGTGGTTAAGAATTCCTGATTTAAATACCTCTAGAGACAACATAAGCTCTTTAGAAGAGATACTTAGACAAGTTAATCGTGGTTTCTATTAACAGCAATTTGTAAAAGCTTGGTTTCACTGAAGATTACATCTGTTGTTAAGAAGTGTTAACTTGAATAAGCAGAGACTGTGGTGATTACGCTGCTCTGTGTTGTTATTATTTGAGGCAAGTTCATGCTGTACTACTGAATTTGGATGGAAAAACTTCCAAAAATGTGGCAGTGTTTACACTGAGTGTCAGAGTTGCGACAGTTTCCAAATCATGCTTGAAGTGGTTTGTATAAAATGTGATGGGACCATTTGTTCATCCTCTTCTAGGGGGAGGGTTTATGGGCAATTTAAATAAAAAATGCAAAACATGGAACATACCCTAAATTAAACTTGGTAACTTGTAGGATTTTCTATGGTGAGGCACGGCAGGGCTTTTTAAAAACGTCTTTTTTTGCACCTATGCTTGAAAGAGCACATCTTTCAAAACCTGGGAATTGATGTTGATGTAAACCTTTAGGATCTGAGCCAAAGCCAGCTGTCTGTGTAGGTGCCAGGAAGGCAATCCTGCTGCCATAATGCTTCACTTACTTACCTCAGTGTTTCATCTTCCTCCTGGAAACAGATACTGCGGCAGTTGCTGCTGAGTGGACAGGTAAACACTGGCTAAACTGCTGCTCCGTGAGGAGACTGAATGGGGGACTGGTCTGTGGCAGGCTTTAAGTTTGTAAATTTGGGCATCTTTTCCAGGTACGGATCCTATCTCCCCACCTGTTGTGCAAGGTTCCACACTACCAAAGAAGAAGTAACAGGAAAAAATATGACCAGGGCTGACTCAGGCTCAGTAAGCCTGTTACAGTGAGAAGGTGCTTCTTTTTGCCATTGATCTCTTTTATTTAGGGGTAGGGGGTGGGGTGGGGGAAGTAGAATTAAGAAACTTGAGCCTGAAAATTGGTTATTTCAATCAAAAAGTTTTCCATAGTACCTTACAGAGTTATAGTTCTGATGTGTGGTTCCTTATTTTCACTTGGGACAGGATGACTCTGTTTGACCGGAGCTCTTGCGGCCCAGGGAGCTGCCGCAGACTCCCATTTGTGATGGGAGATGGTGTTCAACTGGGAAGCTCACTGCAGGGGCAGAGATGGAAAAGGAATATGAGCTATCTGAAATACAGCTTTTATGAGGTGTTGCAATAACTTAAATTTAAAAAATCCTTTTTGGTTTTGGCTTAATCTTTTTTCATCTCCGCACCTTTATATTTTCCAGTTTAAAAAAAAGTCAACTCTCTTCTGTGGAAAGCAAACACTTCTAAGAGAAAGGGTTAGTTCAAAAGTTAATTCTCTTGTGAAGTTTCACAAGAAACTTTTCAACCATCCACAGTATTAAAATTTCAAAATTATTTTTTTTCCTCCCTTTTAAAAAATCTGCTTTACTATTTGTTAATAAATAAAAAGGATCAATGTGGGCAACAAGGTAGTAACAAAATGAAACTAGTTAAAGAAAACCACTTTCCTATTTTTCCATTATTTCCCTTGTTATGTGTATATTATACTGTGCTATCTTTTATCAACGTGGGCCTGTGCTGTGAAATTAAATCAATAACCACTGTGCCTAAATTGAACTCTGAGGGGTAAAAAAAGAAAACCCACCTCACAGTATTATTATTTTTCCTTTCATTTCTTATTTATCTTGCCTTGTCTCTGTGTTGTAATCTGTGCTTGTTCCAAATGAGCACCATTGGATGTAACACACTATCACATAAGTTATGTGATGCTGTACAGCTACTTTGCACTCAGAAGACACTGTTGGAAAAGTGGAAACAATTTTCAAGTGATTGAAAATTTGCATCTTTTTTGATGCAAAATGACCAACTCTGACTGTAACGTGATTTTCTGTGAGGAAAAAAGGTGTGGTTGTGGTGAGGTTTAAGAAAAACACATCAGACTGCCCTTAATTGTGTCCTTACCTTATTGTCCAGCACATGGAAAATTGTACAAATTTGAAAAGAAAAAGAAATACTGAGGCTGAGGGCATTCGTACAGCCAGTGGTGTCACAAGTGAGGTCTGAGGTGAGCAAGCTCTCGCGTGAATGTACCGGTTTTGCCTGTAGATTGATTAAGTGCAGCTGGAGTTTGCAGAGGGGTTTCCCATGACCTGGGTTTGAAGTCCCCGTTTCAGTGCCCAGTCTCAGCAGGCATGACTGCCCGGCAGACTGGATGTGTCCTGGCTATGGTATATCCTGCACATGCCAACCGCCCTGCTCTGTAGTCACGTTGTCCTCTTTTTTGCTACCGTGAGGATTTTTCTCTCACAAAATTTGAGGCTTGCTTTGACAAAAATTCAGTTGGACAGGAACACATGTTAAATAAAACAAAAGTATGAAAAACCTCATAAAATACTGTGCCTGCTGTATATCATGTTCCAAAACATTAAAGACTCCACAGGAACAGGAGTTCACAGCACACATGGTGGTGTTCTGGGTTTTGCTTTTTTGTGGTCTTTTGTTATTTTTTCTGTTGGAAGTTACTCTGAAACTGAGTAAAATGAATTATTAAGCAACCTTGAGTAACTGCTGTTTATGCACTGAATTTATAGACTATTTTGATCATTGTATTTATTTACATTGTTTATTAACACAGTCATAACTATTTTTACTATTATTAGCTTATGACTATGAATTTACACTGTGCAGAAGCTGACTTTTCTCTTTTTTCCTTCTCCCCCTTTTACTTGCATTCCTGACCTGGACTTTATCCCCGTGATGTTTTTGTTTGCAAACACTGAAGAATGAGTGGGATTGAAGGGATGGTGCTGTCCTTTACTTAGCTGCCCCAGCCTAGGATCATGTTGCAGGTGGGCCACTGCCGCAGGCAGCCAGTGCTCACTGAGCAGACTTCAACGGGCTAGCGCACGTTGCGTGGGACTCCTGTCCTGCTTGTGCTCTGACGCTTATCTCTGGATCCTGTTCCTTGTTCCAGGCACGGGCACCTGTGTATCAGGGCATTTTCATATTGATGCTGTGCTCCCTCTGTGCAACTAGTGCATGGGGGCTATGGAGGGAGTTAAATAATTGCATGTCAGCAGGTAAGGTTTCTGTCTTGCTTTCAGTGAAGTGAGCTTCTGCTCTGTCTGTCCAAAATGATACCTTTTGGGGTTTTTATTGATTGCTAGTTGGAAAGAACAATAACAAAATATAAACTGCAGCTATGTCTGTCTCCCTGAATCTAGCTGTTCCTAGACCTGTGTTTATGCTCCAGAGGTCAGGCATATGATACCCTCTTAACCAGGGTGTTAGAAATGTACTTCGTTCAACTTTGTGTTACCCTTTCAGCATACACTGAAACACAAAATAGGCTAAAACATGCAAAATATTTAACTCGGGTAGCTGGGTTGAGGAGTGGCTGTGTTCATAGTTACACTGATGCCATCCATGGCACCCTGAAGTGTGAAAAACAGCAGGGAAGGATAGGGGACAAATATGTCAGTGGCAGCAGAAAGAGGACACATGTCTACAGCCTTCCTCCATAAATTGTCTCAACTTCAATTTGACTGTTTAGTTTGACTTATGAGCCCCACATTGGAGTAAAAGTTAAGCTTTTTGAAAATCTCCAAGGGCAGAGATTCCCCCAGCCTCTCAGGGCACTTGCTCCTGTGGTGGACTAGCTTCACGGTGAAGAACTTTTGTCTTTGCATCCACTTATAATTGCCCTTGCTGCAACGCAGCCTTTCAGTGTGAGTTACTGAGAAGTCTGGCTCTCTTATCTACAACCCCCTAAAGGTAGCTGAAGACAGCAAATAGCTCCCCCCAGCCTTCGCTTCTCCAGGCTGAAAAACCCAGCTCCTCCTATGTCGTGTTCACATTTAGTACACATGCTCTCAGATCTGGAATAATTATTTTCACATAATGTCTCATTTTAAATAATTGGTGAGCATTTAGAATGCTTTTTTTACTGGATTTGATCACTTCCTTGAGTCCTTTTGTTCCTGAGGCCAAAGAATGACCTTGCCCAGTCAAGTCTATCGTCACGGCTCTCTGTCTAGGCAAACCTGAAATGTAACCAGCAGAAGAAATGAAAAGGCCATTTTCTGTGATTATCCATGTCCTCCTGCTGAGTCTAAGCTCAAAGAGGCTGAGGTTAATGGGCAGAAGTCAAAGGCTCCAAGTGCTTCCTTTTTCTCCCCTTCTTTTCCACCTTTCTACAGGCTTTCAAAGAAGACCGTTGCTGCCTGCCCCGCTCCCTGCAGCCCTGCCCGGGAGGTTGCTGGCTGCCCAGCTGTGAAGAGCTAGGAGCTTTGCTAATGCATCTGCTGCTTCTTGAGGAGCCTGGCCTCAGGCCTTGGAGGATGCTTTCTTGGTGAGTCAGTGGACTGATTTTAGCCATCCTGCCCTCCTCCTGCTCTGGGTGCATGTTGGCTACAGACATATCAAGCACTGCTCCCGGCTTCCTTTTCTCCTTGCCATAACAACAACAGAGGATTTCACCTTCTCCTTTAGATAATAAAGGTACTCAGAGGTCTTTTTAAAGTTGATACCTTTATGCATTATTTTTCATAACTAGCAGCCTTATATAGGGACTCAGCTCATGTTTTTTGCCCAACCTTACACTCTGAGTAAAGATGAGTATCTTATTTTCCATGTTATTGCTGTTCTGTGTGATACTGATAGACACCGTAAGTTGTGAACATAGCTGAACTTCATGGGTGTGCTTTCTGTCATTTCTTTAGGCTAAATGAAGAGAAAACGTAAGGCAGTGTAGACAGTGAGAGCTGAAAGAGAAGCTGCTGAACAAAACAGTAATTAGTAGCTAGCCTGGCAACCTTTAGCAAAAATTGAATCCTTATGGCCCAGTGGTCTTTTTAGTGACTTAGTACAAACACAAAAGCTGGGTCACAGACTTGATACTGCTGTGTGGGCTTCAGGGGCCGAAAGCAGTCAGGAAGTCAAGAGAGGCAGCAGACAGACAAGTCTGGGAGAGCTTAGCTTTAAGAGGAAGCAGAGGCAGCATACAGTCCAGGCGTTGGACTCAATAGAAGCAGATCTGAAAATTGTAGTCAGACAACTTGCTTCTGTATTCGTCTCTCAGACAACATGATTTTGTGTACGCTATTTACAAATAAACATGGTTGTACCAAAGGCATGCTGAACTTTCTGAATTTCTTAAGAGTATTCTGGCAATGCATGTAATAGTTGCTAAATTTTCCATACTGAGCCCAACACATCTGTCTTTCTGAAATAATCTTTCAGTGCAACTTCCCTGTGAACTGGACAAAACTTCATCCCAAGTCTTGTTATGACCTTATAAAAGCCTGGACAACAGAACTGATTACTTTGCTGCTTTATATGGAAAGGCTGTCAACAGTGGGGCCATGAAGGGCTGAATGCCACAGCGTGGGGCTCCGGCTGGTCCCCAGGATGGATAGTTACACCTAGAGAGGAAACCCATGCCCTAGGGCTTCATGGCCATGCAGCACACTGATCAAAGTGGTCAAGTAAGGAGATTTCCAGGGCTTGATTTCTGCTCATAATGAAGTTGTGAGGTGAATCTGGGCTTGAAGTCTGGCCATAGTGTGTATCCCGAATGTACTCAGGTTTTGTGCTCTATGGAATAAAAAATTCCCAGTTTCAGGCATGAAATCGGGTATTTTCCTATTGATTTTTCCAATACAAATGTATTTATTTCCATTTTTGTCCACTTTCTAAACCTGTCTCTTCATTTGGCTAGTGTCTTTGATCTGGAGTGTGCATAGTGCCTCTTCTGTGCTTTTCCTGTTCTCTTTCTTTCAAGAGGCATTCTGGCTTTTATTGTGTTCACATCAAAGTCTTAGAAGTGTTTCCTCAGTGAGAATTACAGGTCATCAGGACAGCAGTAACTGGTCTAAGTATATTATTATTTATTATTTATATCTTGTATAGGAGTATAGCAGGTCCTGAGTCTGGTCTGTAGTACAGTGAAATCGATAGGAAATGATCCTTAATTAATTGAGCTTCTGTTCCTAAAGTAATTCAGCACTTCCACTGAGAATTAACTCATCAGCCTCTCTTGCTAAGTAAACATCACAATAAATAATATAACCTGTTGTTTTTGGAATGTTTTGTTTTCCTGCAACTCAAAAGGATCTTTGTTTAAAGTTTAAAATCTTTATGGAGCTATGCCTCTGGGCATTTTAGACATACGATGAATAAAAAATGATCTAGGGTTTTATTTAGAAAATCATTCCTGTGCATATATGGGCTTGTCATTTTGAAATGAAATTTTCATGCAAACTTTCAGCCCAAGGGACCAAGTGGGATCTTCAGATTTAAGAATTTGTAAGTATTCTGCCACTCAGTGGATCCCTGAGCACTATGTCCACACCAAAATCTATCTTTGTCTACCATCCCTGAGCACTATGAGTTTTTCATATTTACTGGGAGTTTGCACAGTGTGTCTTTACATGGTGCTATTATACAATCCAATAAAACTAGGCAACTTCACAGACCGCTAAAAGCTACTACTTTATTCTAACTTCAAACATCCATAAAGACACACTCCATCGGATCATGATGAAGCTTCTAGCTAGGTCTGTTATTTGTCAGAGGAAAAACAATTTCCAAATTGTCAGGTCTCTCCAACAACATGGTTCCTTCCTAAGTTGTCAATACTGTGCTCTTTTCAGGCTGCCAGGTAGGAGCAAATGAGCTGGCTCGTATACAACAAAACCAGCCCGGGCTTCATACTTGCATCCCAGCCTTCGAAAGCCAGCGCGGTTGTGTAAGGATCTGTGCTCTCACAGAATCTGACATGCAGTTTCCTTTCACCTACCTCCTTTTTCCCCTTCCTCCCGGTCCTGGTTTTTCATTTGTGACGACTTGCTTAGATTATGTGAGATGCCGGAGGTGGGGGAAGAGGCCTGGAGCGAAATCCCAGTGCTAACTTTGCACGTCGGCTGCCACCCTATGAGCACCATCTAGCTGACTCCTACTACAACAGCATGGGAGGCTGAGCAGGTACAGCCACTGAAATTCAATGAAACAAGCTTTCCATGCTACAGCTTGGTGATGTAAGCTATAAAAATACTGTGAAACACCTGGGAGCCTGATATCCATATAAACTGCTTGCCACAAACACACGTCTGGTTGTCTCACGGTGCAGTGACGTGGCAAAAGTATCTTCTGCTATGGGGTGTCTGCACAAAGCAAGTTTCACAGTCTGAGAATCAGGGTTTTTCACCTTTTGTACTGTATAAATATCAAGAGGATTGCATCCCATTTGTTTTCAGCTGATCAATTCTCTGTAAAGACAGCACCGTGCTGAGGGAGAAGCACTGAACTGGAGCCTGAAAACCTCCTTTTGCCTGAACACACTGTGTGATTCCTCATCTGAGAAACAGGATTGAGAACGTATTTATATAATTTTTTTCTTCAAAAGCATTCTGTAAAGATGACTTCATTACTTCTTGCATAGTAATTTGAAAACAAAAAATTCTGTCATGATCATAATTAGAAAGGGTTTTTACTCCCTTTTGAAGGAGAACTATAGTTCCCTGGCTTGTTTTTTTTTTTTTTTTCAGGTTTGGTGTTGTTGGTGTTGTTGTTGTTGTTCTTACAGATTTTACATTTCCAATCCTGATGTAAAAAGTCTCGATGAAGAGTTTCCCTGGAATGATGACAGCCTACCATTCTAGAAGCACTGCTTGTTGTTAGTGTTAGCATTGCACTGATACATAGTGGGGATGATTTGCATTGTAGAAATGGAGAGATCAGGGATCCACTTCACTGAGCCAAACTGTGAACTATGAAATCGTATCTTCCGTATGTCTTCCATTTAAGTAGGCATCTGTTCATTCTTTTCTTTATATCTGTAGCTCATGGGTTCATCTTTTCTCAGGCAAAGACAAAATACTGGCTTTCCTTACATGTGTTCCACTTGGCTGTATTAAGTGCAGATTGGTGTTTTGAGGAAAGATGCTGGGTGGGAATTGGGGGAACATTGCAAGGAGGTGTGGAAGGATTGTATTTGTTATTTAGTATATGAAGAGCAGCTTCCAGTCTGACTGCTATTTGTCTATGTTAGAAAAATTCAGATCACATTATGCATCTCCCTATGAAAGCTCATATGTCAAATGAACAAAAAATATTGGGCAGTGTAGCAGACACCTAGTCATATGGATGTCTGGTGCATAAAATTCAGGAGTTACTTATGTGATCTGCGTTGATGGGCTCTGTGGACAGTGCAGCATGAAAATGTTTTGGTTATTAAACCCAGGAGGAGCTGGAACCACCTGAAAAAGTACACAGTGTCAGCTCACACATCCCTTAGGTGCACAAATGTCAATCTCCAAAGTTGGGAGCAGAGTGTGAGGAGCGAGTGATTGACTACACCACCAGCAGCTACATTCAAGTCCGTGGGTTTTTTTAGGCTGTCTCAATGTTTTTGAAGGAAGGATGATAAAATATATCAGAAAAAATTGATAGCTTTTCAAATGATGGGACCAGCTTTCACCTGATAGGGGAGCATGGTTGTGACTTCCACAGCATAGTGAAAGGTGTTTTGTGCACAAAGTCTGCTGTCCCCACGAGCTGTGCTCTGGGTACCGCTGTTTCAGTTGCTGATCTCTGCACGGTGCTACCGGTGAATTTATGGCTTGCCCACTGCCTGCAGTCTGCCTAAACTGTTACTGTATTCCCTGCCCTATCAGAATCAATTTGGCTAGTAGTGCTTCATTTGAGGGTTGCTCTAATTCATGTAGTAGTAGCTCTCTACCAGCTGATTTGAAATAATTTTGGCAATTGTCTCCTTGCACTGGCCAGTATCATTGAAGCTGTAAGAGTAGGGTGTGAGTCAGTAGACTCATCCACTATGTTAGACTCCAGCAGACTCTTTACACTGCTGTTGTTTAATTTAATCCAAGCAGAGATTCTTCAGAGCTAAGTAGCATAAGGGTTGGCAACACCAGCAAATACATGTTATTTATGTTACCTTCACTATCCCAACAACATGTTAGCAAAGCTAGCTTCTTGACAACTGGCTAGCTCCTGCCATTAGCAAGAACATGGTTCTACAACCCACAGGAGAATTACTACAGGGTTGCCAAGTGTCGTGGTTTAACCTCAGCCAGCAACTGAGCACCACACAGCCGCTCACTCACTCTCCCCGCCCCAGTGGGATGGGGGAGAGAATCAGAAGAGTAAAAGTGAGAAAACTCATGGGTGGAGATAAGAACAGTTTAACAATTGAAATAAAATAAAATAGTAATAATAATAATAGTAAAAATAATACACAAAGCAAGTGATGCACAATGCAATTGCTCACCACCCACTGACCGACACCCAGCCAGTCCCCGAGCAGCGGCCCTCCCCGGCCAGCTTTCCCCAGTCTATGTACTGAGCATGACGTCACATGGTATGGAATGTCCCTTTGGCCAGTTTGGGTCAGCTGTCCTGGCTGTGCCCCCTCCCAGCTTCTTGTGCACCTCCAGCCTTCTCAGTCGGTAGAGCATGGGAAGCTGAAAAGTCCTTGACTAGTGTAAGCACTGCTTAGCAACAGCTAAAACATTGGTGTGTTATCAACATTATTCTCATCCTAAATCCAAAACACAGCACTGTACCAGCTACTAGGAAGGAAATTAACTCTATCCCAGCCGAAACCAGGATGCCAAGGCAGGCTAGAAATACTTTTTTTTTTTTTTTTAAGGTAATAAACGATAATTTATAGATATATTCATTGTGGAATTGATGTCTTGTTTCTTTGAGAAAAATGAATTGTGTTTCTTCCTTCACCACTTTTTCCAAATGCCTAGTTAAAAATTAATTCCTTCATCTCCAGCCATCCCTTAAGGTTTCTTTTAAACAGGGTCGGTTTAAGCATAAAAATTGTGTGAAAGCCTGCAGGTGATCCTTGTATCGAAAGACTGATGTGATTTTTATTTTCTGGAATGCACTCCCCAAATACCTCACCTGCAGTGTTGAATTTTTCCATACAGGGGAAAGAAGTGGCAGTCCTTTATAAATTGCTGTGCCTTCAGTGACTTGAAACAAACTACAAGAAGCCAAATACACTCAGGTACTGGTGTACCTAAAGATGTAAATGAACGCCTACATGCTTAAGACAACAGTTACTCTGACTTAATTTTTGTGTGTGTTGATCTGGGAGTTAGCATAGTCATCTTTTCCCAGTCCCCCTATCCTTGCATGATGTTACATCTCCTAAGAAGGGCTCATGTGCTACTGAAGGGCTAGCGCAGGAGAACTGCATTTCTCTTCCTGTCTACGTCTCACACTCCCCGCCTGGCCTTTGGCCAATCTCATGATTTCTCCTGACTCCATGCTTGATTAGTGATATAGCGGTAATGCTGTCTCTCTTCTTCCCTCAGCTGTTGTGAGGACAAATTTATTGATATTTGTAAGGTAGTCAAATACGATGACTGGGGCATATATATTCTTTGCTCCTAGGGGAGCAGTCGGTTAAACGCACACGGGGCACAAAGACTTGGTAAAATATGAAACCTCTGTGAATTTATTCCTTTTAATTTTATTCCATATTGTATTTCTGAGTACCTTCTTGTAAAATGGTGCATAATCTTTAATGAATACAAGACTATAAGGTCTCCTTTGGATTTAAATCCAAAGTATTTGCATAAATTTAGCTCCATAAAATTATTTTATTGCAAATCAAAATGCACACACAGATGTACCTTTCAGAGCTTAATTTTATAAACAAGGCATTGTATTCAGCTCTCGGTGAAGCTGCATAACTCTATGGTAGAATCAATAGATTTACCTGAGAATTATGTTTGGGTAACTGAGCAGCATTTGGCCTAAAGACACCAGAGTGAGAAGCATGTAATTAGTCATCTGCCCAGCAAGTGCAGCCTACTCAGAAAATTTACAACTAGAGTAAAAATTTTGTGCCAATCAATTTTTATTCTGCTTTAACATCTGCATTTTTCATCCCTATCTCATTATTTTGTTAGTTAAATAAGATTGTTTTTTCTTGCTTGGACATCAGGGAGCTCATAGAGTCTTGCTTTTTCCAGATACAAAGTCTTAGTGCTATTTTTATGTGGACAAAGCACCATCAATTTAGTTTAGTAAGAGATTATGTACAGACAGAGCAACAGTCTAATCAGGGTCTCATGGGCTTTGAAATATTAAGCTTGATTTCTGTTGCAAATTATTCCTGTTATCTACTTTTCTGACGAAAACATGCTCAGTAAAAGGAATACCTTAGAAATGGCTTCACTGCTTTAAGATCACTACAAAAATTCCCAGCTGATAAACAGTGTATTGTGACTGTTAGGCAACTGCAAGTGAGTATATACACATGTCCTACATTACCCTAGCCTTAATATATGTTGAGTAGCTATTTTCCTTTGTGCATTGCAGAGGGATTTCTGTTGTTCGAGCAGCAACATGCAGTCACATGCCACAGTCTGGAGCTAAGTTACCTACGACTCTTTAATCATTTGGTAGCTCTGGCTGTCCAATGTTATCTGGCCTTCAATTTTTCTTCCAACAGCATGTGCTGGGACTTATATTTTTAATTTCTTTCATTCACTGAAACAAATATACTGATGGGTCTCCAAATTTTAAATTTCAAATACTATACATAGGCTAAAGGTAAAATCATAAAATAAAACTACCTTGAAAACACCAAGATGAAATCCTTTGAGCATTTTGTTAAAATATATAGGGGCTACTTACAGGCTAATGAAAGCATGCTTTAAATGCCTGCTAAGAATGCTAGGTGGAATAAGTATAATGGCCTCCTCTTCTGAAATATAATGTTGATACAGAACTATTATACGTACAGTACATTAGCACATCCGGAACTAATGGTGACCTTTGCTTTAAGCAACACTTGCTGAATTTGAAATAACATTTCTCTCTGGAAACAGATTGCATTTTGCCAGGGAGGAAGGACTTTCAGGCAGAAGAAGGTAGGTGCCAACCTTCACCGTGCCAGAGCAGGTTGTAGAAAAGACAACAGATCCTGGGAGTTAATCCAGGGTCATACCTGGGGCAGTTGTTCACTCATGATTTTGTTAGTATTTTTCATTACTCAGGCATTATAAAAGAAGTTAAAAAAAAAAAAAGGGGCAAAAGGAGAAAAGCGCTATGCATGATCAAGCACTCCCTGAATTAAAAGTTGATGTCTTTGACACATTTTGGATTCAAAGTTCTTCTTCACAGTTTTTGTATGAGACCAAGTGGAGGGGTTTGAACCTGTGTTCAGAGTCAGCCTCAGGCATTTCCCATGCTGAACACTGGGGGTACACACTGGAGAATGTTGGTACTAAAAACAGTTTCTCAATCGTTTTGGTTTTTTTTTTTTAACTTTTGTTATAACACCACAGGTTGGGCACCTCCAAGAAAATGCAGCAGAGTAAGAACTCTGAGGCCTGCTGGGATCTCACAGCAAGTCAGAGATCAGTGCCAAGACAAAGATCTCAAGGCTCCCTCTCTCCTGCAATATACAGTCTGTCCCTGCCTGTTCCTTGTTAAACCAAGGAGAAATTGTTGAGGACAAACACTTCAGCACATCAACTGTATTGTCTCAAAGTAAGCTTCTCTTACCAATGCTTCTAGCTGTCTCAGTCTGCAGGCTCCTCCCTTGTCTTAGTCCCGCAGCTCTTACCTGGCATCAAAGCTGAATGGCAGACACTGTCTTATTTCTTGTTTATTCAGGATCTGACTCCTTCCCTGTGTTGATTAACCTGTGGCATCAGCAGAAGTCCATGGCAGGGGGTGACTGCTGTGTTGGGGGCTGGCTGAAGCCTGGAAGGGCCACGCAGGCTGTGACCTGAGAGCAGAGCGGTAAATGCTGTGCTTGGTTTAGGCTAGGTTTCTTGAGGGATAGTATACTTTGGTCACCGTTAGCATCCTGCACACCTTTGGTTTGAAAAAAAAAAAAAAAGGGGGTGGGGTGGGGAGGGAGAGGAAAAGAAGGAATGTTTCACTGCTACATTTAAGCTGTGGTATGATGTCTCAGCTTTCAATCTCTTCTGTGATAATAACCTCAGAAAGAGAGAAAAACACTGTACAAATGCATTGGACGAAGTGTGTATATCGCTTGTTACACAAAGGGCTATTATTTCTCGCTGCATGTGTACTTACCATTAGAAAAGTTTTAATGATAATATAAAAAATGAGATGACAGCTACCAAAGGCATTTTAAGATTAACTAGTATAATTGCACTTCCAGATGGAGGGAAGTTCAGAAACAACTTGCTATTTTCTGACCTTAGGGTGGTGAAGGTAATGTGTTCAGCCTCCGGAAGAAGCATTTACTTCTTCATTCAGTAACTATACCTTTATTCCTTCCCCACTTGCCAGTTTATTGCCGCAGCAGTGGCATTGGCACGGCATCTGGAGGGAGCTGTTTGTCTGTTTTGTGAAGATAAGGTTGCATCGTGGAGGATGCTGAGCAAGGGCAGGGGAATTGAGGCAAGGGAATGGGGCAGCAGGTACAAATAAAGTGAGATGAGCACAAGCACCTGCTTCTCAAATGAATCCTTATGTTTGCAAACTGATTAAAAGCTGAGCTGTTTTCTTCATTGAGGTGAGGAACAGGGCAAAATGGGACTCCACTAAAGGCGATAAGGAGAAGTGCCTTTTTGGATAGCTAGGAGTTTAGATATGATTATTGTTTTGGGAGAAGTTTTTTGGTCATTGCGGGAAGGTGAAAGATGATTCTCAAAAATCCCTTCTGTGTTGCCTGTTTTTCCTTTCAGATAAAAAGCTCCTCTTTATTTCCAAAGAAAGCCCATGTGCCCCCTTGACATGTAATTATACTGCTTGCTTGCAAGTGGCCTGCTTTTAGGGACACCATACAGCAGACTCTTTGATCAGTACTGTGTGATCAACCCCCAAATTAAATTCATTCATTGCCACTTAGCATCAGATATTAAGTCATTTTACAGAAGAAGCAGTTACGCAGACCTTCTCTCTGTTGTTCCATGATTATGTCAATATATGCGAGAGCAGAGCACAGATGAAGCAGTGCCAGTACCCCAATGTCCTTCATGCATTTATTTCACCCTGTCTTTTGTGTTCCAAGGACTGCGATACTAGCCGCTGTCTTGCAGCCATTCACCAGCATCATGCACCAGGTACCACGAGTGACCAGATGCAGGCACAGGGAGCAGCCTGAGCCCAGGGCTACTCATGCAGCAGTAAGGGTCGGGCTGTGCCGCCATTCACCCAAGGGCCATGCTTCCCTCAAGAGGAGCTGCCAGTGCAGAGCGTGTGCTCACCTAAGAGATGCCGCGGTCCCTCCTTTTAGGTCAGGCCTGCAGCAATCCCTGGCTGTTGCATTTAAAGGTAAACCAGTATTTCCCTCCCAGTTGTGGTGCACGTAACTCCTACTGAGACCAATATTTCTTCTGCAGTGATAGGTTTTGAAAGAAGTATAATTCGTGGAAATTGTATTGCATTTTTAAGTTATAATTGGCATATATCAGTGCCTCAGTTCTCTGCAAATGTAATTAGTTAGGATTTGAAGGGTTCTGCACTCATTAGGCCTGGACCTCTGGCAGTCAGAGAAATACTGTAGAGAATATACATTCATGTATGTGGCTCCTAGATGGTATACATTTGTCATCAGTAAGAGTATTGTGGAAACTGCTCTGCTGACAAGACTTCCTGGTCTGTTCTCTGTATCTCATGGTCAAAAGGGAGTGTGTCTTTGGATGTTCTCATATAACTAGGGAGCAGAAACATAAAGATCTAATTAGACTACAATAATTAATGATCAAAAATAGAAGATTCCTTAGTACAGCATTGGAAAAAATATACATTTCAAGAACGAAGCCAACCCCTCTATCCTTCCATTTTTTGAGTATAAGATTTGTTTTTAAAGTATTATGGCTGATTATAGAATGTTAAGCAATGCTAAAAGCAAAAGGCTTTGAAACGATGCAGGAACTCTTTGAGCTTCCTGCAGTCGTTGCAGGATATTAGGCCATAGAAGCATAATGGCAGTCCTTTGAAGGGGTATACATTTATAAATATTACTTTTTTCAATAATATTCTGGATAAAATTTTAAAGTCTATTGATTATTATTTTAGACTTTGTATGAGCATCAATAAGATGCAATCATGTTTTGTTCTAATACTTAGACAGGTAACAGAAACAAACGTTGTGAAGGTAGAATTTTGAGCTGATATTCAGACCTTCCACTAAGGCAAATCCATTTTATTCTGAGTTGCATGGTCCTTTTGCAACCTTGCAATTGCAAGGTTTTTGATGAAAGGAGCACAGACACCCTTGGATTGAAACTTAAACTAGAAAATTTTGGTGCGAGGTAGATTCCAGCATCACCTTTGGCTACTGTGAAGTGTGCCACTCCTAAGGACTCTCTGTGTGATTCTGTAAGAAACTTAACAGTATCAGGTGATCTGGTCATCTGAAGGATATTGCGTAAAGCGTTAGTAACAATGGAAATTGTCAATTTAAGAAAAAACTTTGCACTGATCTTCTTGTGCTATATTCTGATTTTGGTTTTATGATGCAGATGCATATCTTCATAGATATGCTGTGGAGATATTTAATCACCTTTGAAAAAAGGCGTCAATGAATTTTATGAATAGCAAGTATGTGAATCTCTAACGCATTTCTAAAAATTACAATACTGTTATAGTATTGGTATCTTTTAACAAAGCATAAGAGAAATCTGAAGACTATTTTAACGTAATTTTATTCTTCAATTAAAATATTCATGATCACTTTTCATTATTTCAAGTCCCTGATCATTATGAAAAATGCAAATTATTTCAATTCACTGATTCAAATTTCACATAGAAAGGAAAAAGTATTGAATCCTACTGTGTACCAAGTGACCACAGACAATTTTCATAGGAGTGTAGCCCCAGCCAGGATTCTAAATTTGGCTTTAGTATTTTAATTAAAATGTGCAGACTTTCCTCCACAACAAAATGACAAATGAGAATTATTATGACAGTGTTCCACATTTTATAGGGTGTTCATTTATTCCATTATAATACAACCCTCACAAATCTGCACCTCATCTTTATGAAGTTTTATGTACTGTATCATGTAGATGAGGGAAAAAAAAAGGAAAACCCTAGATTTCATTCCCTAGGTGTTGTCATCGCTTTTAGGGAAATGCTAGAAAATGACAGTCAAGAATCTCATTAATAAGTAGGACTGGTAGGACTGTTAAAGCTATTTTTGGACTGCTGAAACATGGGGCTTGTTCACTGCAAATGGCTTCTGCTTTCTACTCTTTTGACCATTGCTCGCTCACTCATTTTCAATTTTCATTCTTTCCAGCTTTCTTCTACCCAACCCGTACCTCTACTGCTAAGATTATTCTTTTCCTCTGCCTTTCGAGGACTTCTTATTAGCACACACCTGGCCTTTCTACCCTCCAAACAGACACTCCTGGCTCTGCTTATCCGCTTCTTCCCACTTGTTTCTCTTAATTCCACTCCTGTGCTTTCTCTTTCTTCTGCAGGAGAAGCAGAATGGTTCCCTGCCTACCCATAGCACATCCCTTAGACATCACCAGCAGCTGAGCCTGGGGTAAGCACACCGTAACGGGGTTGATGCAGTGAGCACTTACTCGTGTCCTCAACAGAGCAGATTGCTCAGGTCCTCTGAGGAGGAGAATGCTTTCAGAAGGGGTATCTGCAGGTTTTCTCTTCTACCACTGTCTCTCACCTGGAAACGTTCAGCTACATGAAATATCAAGGAGGCAAAGGGTAGTTGTTTTGTGTATTTGTCCCGCTTACAATATCTGGGCATCTTTAAGTGTTTGCTGCACTTGGTTTGTGGTTGGTTTTGTTTGGGTTTTGGGTTTGTTTTTTTTTTAATGTGTTTGTACAGTCTATTATTTATTTACTGAATAAATAAGGGGGGAAAACAGTAACAGACTTCAGGTAACCTGCTCACCAGTAAGAAAAGATTCACAACCTGTTCTCTAATGACCTGCAGTCGGCATGAGTTTCACATTACAGCCCAGCATGACAGCATGGCATATCACTGTATGACTGGCAGTGTCTGCTTCAGGCACCATTGGGCAACATGAATGAGTCAGAGGAGCACATCATATACCCTGCAAACTGTTGTGCAAAAATTCAGGGTTTACAATTTCCTTTCCTGAGAAGAGATAGTTTACCAGCTGAAGCTGTGCTAAATTATGGAAAAGAAAATCAAGTGCTATAATTGTGGGTGTTTATCACAGTTACAGTTTTTTTCTATTCATAGAAATTTGATCTGAACAGGGTAAATCTGTGCCCGCAATACAAATGAGATCATCTGCAAACAAAGTAAATGGAAGAGACACTTTTTATGGCTTTGTTTTATAACTCTTCTGTTTCAGGAACTAGTCTTTAGTTTCCATTTTTCTCGTGTGTCTTCATGTTAAAGCAAACACAGTGTATAGTAACTCTTCAATTAAAACAGTTTTTGTTTGAGTAGGAAAATAAGATAGCAAAACTTGACTGACCCCTAGTCATGGTAGCAGATTTGTAGAGCAGGTAGGAAAAACACTAAGGAATGGTGTAACTCCAATTAATGTCTGTGATGGAATTCTGTCAATGATAGATAGCATGAGGAGTCCCCAGTTTGTTTAATATTTTGTCATACTAGGACAACAGAAGTTCTTCTCAGCAAGTCCAAACACCTTTACACCACCTGCATAACATCCCTTTCAAAGAGCTGGACCTTTCCATCAGTATGTTCCCCAGTGAGGGAAGCTCTTAAGTGGGAGAGAGCTGATGTATTAACCCATGCTCAGCCAGCTGTGTACTGATTGATGAAGGAGTAAGTGATATATCAAAACCATGAGTATTTGGGTAAGGACTATGCTACAGTGTGATGTACATAAGCTATAGTCCACTGAAAGATGAGGCAAGGGTCAGTCAGCTTCTTCTGGGAATGGGGAATCTGTAACAAGAGCTATTGAATACTATTAGAACCCTTGCTTGCTCTCTTCCCCAGGTCCTGGTGGCACCTAGACAGCAGCTTGGTAGGCAATGGCAGCTGGAGAAAGCTGGTGGAAGGCATGGAGAGTTACTTCCTCACCACTCCGGGCCCCTTAGTCTTTCACCTCTTTTCCCCTACCCAGAATGTAAGTAACCTCATTTATAACCATTTATGCAAGCTGGGTCTTCTGGGATTGCGAAAACAGTTCCCAACTGGGTAGAAACTTGTTAAGCTTTCAAGTGGAAACGCAGCATGTGCTCGGTTTCTTAACAAAGCTAGTTTCATCAGTTTAGGGTAAATGAACACAAGCGAGAGACTCTTTCAAAACTCCTTTTGTTGTGCGGTAGCTTGAACCCAAAAAGTTGTTGCTGGACTGCCTACGGTTTACTTGCCTGACCCTCGAACTGGAGCTCACTAGCCACATTTGACCTTCTACATTAAGGAGGAACAGGTGTTTCACCATGATGCCCAAAACAGTGAGGATGCTGGGGACCAGCAGAAAACTGGGAGAGCATCACAAGTCCCATCAGTGCTTGCAGCAGGGCTCTGGGGAAGCCCTGTATCCAGTCAGGGCCCTTGAATCCCCTCCCAGAGAATCAGCGTTTACAAAAACTCTTTGAAACAACCCAGCGGCACGATTCTCTTTTTAAGAAGATGACTACCCGGAAGAGCAGGAGGTGATAATAGCTGGGCCACAGATGAGAAAACAATAAAAGTTTCATGGGACCAGAGAAAGATGAAAACAGAGCATGACTGATCACTAGGCAGCATTGTGAATAGGAGATGGCAGCCCTTGATTTTCTGAACCTTGCTCTCTCCCCTGTTTGTGCATTTAAGTCGGTGAAGAAATTAGGCTCCGTTATCATTTGGATATGTCAGTATTTTGCTGCAGCCTGTAAAATGGACTACAGTGTATGTGAAGACAGGTTTGCCTACTGGGTTTCAGTTGTCTCTGAGATTTCCAGATGAGAAGGTTGCCGGTTTACTCTCAGTCCATCACGAAAAAATATGCAGCAGTTTGTGCCTTAGGTTTAGGAGAGGAGTCATGGGAAGAGTGCACATCTGTCTCCTCTCTGCCCTTTCCCACCCAAGGAGCTGCTGTCTGGTCTGCCTGGACTGATTCTCATTGGCATGACTTTAACCTAAGATGACCTCTGCTGTCTACAGGAAATTCCAGGGTTGGTTTTTATTGTTTGGTTGGGGTTTTTTTCACAGATGGTAAACATTTAAAGTGTTTCATTCTATAATTCTGAAATAACTTGTATCCTTCGTTGTGGCTTAGTCAATCATATTTTCTTTTTCTTACTTTTGTATTATTATCTACAATGCCTTGTTTAAGAATGTTAGAGGAGGAACTGATTAGTAGAAATTGTATTGCAAAATGAGGAAGACTTGCTGCTTAGTGTAGTAGGATGTGAGGCTAAAACACTTTTCTCTTTAAGCTTAAAGAAAAATGCCTTTCATACCCATAAGAAAACTTTAACTTATTCAATTTTCTTTGCTGCAGAATGTCCCTCACTGATTGACCCATGCTGCTACGCTTTTGTTATAAATCATAGCCAGAGTGGGAACATCGAACTGTGATATACAGCTGTATTCAAATCGCACTCGCTTTTCTACCTCTGAGGAGCTTGCTTGTTATGGAGACTTGCGAGTTATAAATAGGACAACATATAACGAGCTTCATTGCAAAGATATGCCAGAAAATATTTTCTCTGTAGGGAGAGAATCTTTTACAAGAGCCTTTCAATTTTCCTGCTTCAGCACATACTTCTGCTGTTCCCTGACCTGAGTATCCAAAGTCTCAACCAGGGCGGTAGGACTCAACTCTTCAGAACTTGCTGCTTCTTTCCCCTGCTTTGCCACAGACTTTAATGCAGCGTTTCAGTTTGTTCACCTGCAGAAGAAGGAATTTCTCTCAACCTAAATTATAATTTGAGGACCTGTGCAGAGCCAGCATGAGATAGCATTACCGCACAGGACAAGGGCTGTCTCCATCAGTGTAAAACATCTTTGAAGGTGTTTGAAGCTTCTTCATGCCAGAAGCGGAGGAGAAAACTAGTTGTGACTTGACGTTAGATTCCTTAACCTATCTTCTCTTTCTTCTTTCTCCAGATACTCTGTGTAACGCTTATGAAAGGCAAAAACTTCCCCCTGTTTTGCAGTCCTGCTGTGACTGGTGCCACAGTCCGAGACGCAGAGAAGAAAGGAGGGGAGGAAAGATGGTCTTAGGGTCCCGGTGAGGATAAAGGCTGGTTTGGGCTCAGCGATGGAGCATGGGTGCAGTAGTTATCTAGGATAGTTTAACAATCACAGTGGACACAAACCAGCTTCTCTGTATATGTAGCCCACCCTAAGGTGTGTGGCAATTGTACTGCACAAGAACATTGTGATTAGCTTTCTGGACGGCTTTAATAGCTGATGGGCTGTGAGACAAGCACCGGAGACCTGCATTCTGGTCCTGACATTGCCACTGGCTTGCTGAGTGACCCTGAACTTGTCACTTCATCTCTCTGGGGCAGTTTCACCCGCACTCTTTGGTTTTTAATCATTGTGAATCTTGACAGGAAAGATGGCCTCTTGCTGTGTATTGGCATCATGTCAGTCTTAACTCCTGTCTTACCTACGGTCTCCCAGTGCTGCTATAATCTCATAATTATATTCATAGTGGTAATACTATTGTTGAATGCAAATCTGTGTCATTATATTACTACTAATAGATCGTTCACATCATTGTTTTTCCGAGTTCCTGAAAATTTTTGTGTGAAGCAGTAAATAGGAGCAGGGAAGTACTGAAAGTAATCTAGATCGTCTGGAGATGTGAAGTAAGTAAACCTAAATCATGGAATAATAAAATCTTAATTTTTAATGCTTTTCCTTTTCCTGCTTTTGTGATGGATTTTATTACTTCCCCTTAAAGTTCTAGTGGTGGTTGTCTGTTACACACAGCCTCCATTAGGAGAACATACTTTGTTGCTATAGCAATTCCTTCTCACTCTGATATTTTATTGCACTTAGATGCTGCTGGCAAAAAAGAAAAAAAAAAGGCAAAACCAAAACCCAACAAAAAAAGCATCACTGACCTCCTCACAAATGGTCAGCCTCCCTGATCTCTTATTTCTGAGCAACTTTTAACTATATCTCACAGCAATCTATATTCTGGTAAACACTTTGTGCTAGGCACTATCTAGAAAGGTTTATCATTGCTTTATAAGTGGCATACTGCACACAGCAGGACATGCTGCAGCACAGTGTCTGACATAGCAGATATAGATTACTGTTAAGATAAATTCATCCTTTTTGATCTGAACATTTCACCAGCTCCAATTTGAAGTCTTGATATCGCCCTGTCAACCAAAGTGGATGTTTTTAAGCAAGGGAAGAGTTATCAAAGGTTTCCTCAAAGTTCCTTTTAGAATGGTTTCTACAAGAGCAAAGATATATATTTATTGGGGGTGAATGTAGGGCTCATCAGAAGTGCTAGACTAAAATCCCTGTAGACATAAGGCCTCTGTTCAGCATCAGATACTGAACAGAAGCTTCAAGTTTTTTCTACTCTGTCAAAACCAGATGCCTAAACCTTCAACTAATTAGGCAAGAAAAGGTCATTAATTCTGTCTTCTGCTGACTGCAGGGGGCTGTGCTCTCCCACCCAGGATGCTGGCAGCATCCCCCTGGGAGTAACTGTTCGTAAGGTGCCGGGGCCGCCTGTACTCCCCTGGCCATGTAACCAAGCCTGGGAACCGGAGAGAGCGCAGCTCTGTGGGAGGGAAATGGAGAGAAGCTAAGCACAGCACTCTTCTTCCACCTCCCCTGGTCCTGAAGGTAGCATCATTCTAATGGGAAAGGCACTGCCTAGAAATAGTTGTGTCCATCATGTTGGGGCACGTGGCCAGCACATCTCCTCTCCCGAGGGAAGGGGAGAACACAAGGTGATCAGTGGTGGGAGAGACACTTCCCCTGCCCTTAGCTGTCTGGGTGGGCAAAGCAAATGGGATGGGAGGGAGCAGGAGAGCTGACTCCACATGTGGAGCACTGTCCTCAGCCTCGCCAGGTCCTGGGGACTCCTGCCTTCAGATAGCAGCATTAAGAGCAGCACAGAAGGGTGGCTGCGCCCAGCAGCACCTGCATGCCTGTTCCTGGGCCAGGCATGGGGGAGCATGCAGCTTTCTCCTTCTTTCATGAGTCCCTGTGTTACTCTGAGGTTCGAGTGGGGCTGGCCATGGCCTGCTCCTTCTCCCCTTCTGCATGGCTGCTGGGAAATGTTTCCATCAGCAAGGCCAGGAGAGCAAGTGCAGCTCTCACCAACGCTGGCACAGCCTCTCACTTCCTTCTCTGCGCCTACATCACAGCTTGTCAAGGAGACACAAACGAAAGAAGAGCTATTTCACAGTCCAGTGACTGTGAGACTTTGTGTAGCCGGAGGGCGAGGCTTGAGGGCGTGATGGGGGAAGGCAGCATGCAAGGTCGACTGCTGCAAGAATGAAAGGCAAAGAGGAAAGCCCAGAGGGGCAGGCTTTGCTGCCTACCTTGCACTGTGCTCTCGCTGCACGCAGTTTTCTCTCGCCAGGGACCTGCTGTGCATGCCAGAACAGAGTCTGGGTGCAGACTAATGTGTTTGGGGGGAATCGGGGGCAAAAGCAGTGGGTTTGCATCACAGCAGCGTAGAGGATTCAGAGGAAATGGAACCCTTGGTGCTGGCACTGCTGCCTCCATGATGGGCATCATCGTGCCTTTGGAAATGGGCTAGGACCTACTGATTCATTGCATGGGGAGCAACTTGTAAGCATCAGACAGCAAACCAAAAGTAAACACATGGCTTGCAGCTTGGGTAGATTTGGATCATGCGTCTGCATATGGCTGGTTGTCATTAGCCAGGTCCATTAAATCAAAATGTTTGAATTCCACGTTCCATTTTCAGCCTGAGGTTATAATTGTCTTCATTTTGTCAATGTACATGTATATACAAGAGGAGAATTTATGAATAGTCCTAACTCAGTTTACTTACTGTTTATAGCACAGATAGGTGCGTGTTACATCATTATCACAACAAAGCCCTTATTATTTATGTGTTTACAATTTTGGCAAATACATGCAGGCTGAAATTTTGCATGCTTGGACTCAGTCCATAGGCAGAGCTTTTGGAAGCTGGAAGTAAAACGTATTTAACGATCTTTGAATTGTGTGTGCTTCAGTGACATATATTCCCCCCAAAACACAGCATGTTGTTGCTTACCCTTGTAGTAACATAAAAATGGGTGAGCTGAGTCATTTAAACTGTCTTGTTTTGTAAATCTTACAAAGATTTACAAATAGAACTAAAAACCAGCGCAATCTTGAAATAAACTGCTTGTCATGCTAAAACAACACAGCTTTTTCCGGATTTTTTTCCCCCACATATACACAGGAGACTGAGGTGTTTGACTCAATGGCTTAAAATATCTGGGCTTTTGTAAGATCCTATAAATTGATTTGAAATTGCAAGGATTATTACTGCTACCTCGCTAGCAGCCATACAGCTCCTAAGGAGGCTCTTTCCCCAAGAAAACAAGTGTCTTTGATGTTGGGTTCCCTGTTGGAGGATCTTTTCTCTCCCAGCAGGCTTGTCTGGCATTTACCATTCAACAGAGGCTGGTCGTTAAAGCCTTGAGGTGAGGGTTTTTAACTAAGCTGCAGCTTGCTCAATCTTTTCCAGCTGATAAAAGATTTGAACTCCTGTTACTTTTTATTATTCATAAGGGTGGATCACGGTCTCCCATCAAACAAGCTCTGCAGAAGCTCGGAAACCAGCAGCCAAGGGTGTGCTTTTTGCTCACCAGCGCATGGTTGAAGGGAAGAGCAAGTGAACGGGGCCCCAGAGCGGAGGTCTGCTCCCACCTCCCACTCCAGGTGGCTTTCATAAACATTTCTGCTTGCATAGCGTGGTGCCCCTTGAGTGTTATCCAGTTCCTCATGCAAAGTAAGCAAATATAATTACTCCTGCTTTACAGAGAGGGACTGCAGCTTGCCCAAGATTAAAGGGGGAGAGTGTGAAGGACCAGAACTGAGATTTCAGCCCTCATTCAGGCTGTTCAATTTCACAGCATTAGCATTGCTTTCCTGCTACACTTTGCAAAGTATTGCTGCGTTATTATTTTTTGTTATTATTAGTTTTTGGCAGGTAAATTCTAACTGAAATCTATAGGGAGAATTAAACCCCCCACCATTTTAGATGGCAGCCATATCAAATAAAAACACTGTCTACTAGGAAGGGCTGTTTACTATAATCTGCTGTGTAAGGATCATGAGAGTTGCATTTCTTTGAGCAGCTGGGAAGCACAGGCTTTTAAATTCAGTTTTTTTCATTTATGAGTTTATTTACATACCTTCTTAGAATTGCCAGAAACTTTCTTGTCATGAATTTCCATGAGGGATTTCACAAAAAAAAAAAAAAAAAAGCATTTGCAAAACCAAACCAGAAGCTCTATTTTCATTTCCTACATTTCTTGTCCAGCAGGGCAAGTTTTTTTCCTCATGTGTGCAATCTCATCAAAAACAGTGTAACAATATTTATGAGGCTGATTACAGGATTTTTCACAATAATAAATGTGATCAATCAAAATCCAAAGAAGTAATAATAATTTCATAATTCAGGACATAATATCTGTAGTTAATAGCTGCCTCAGTGACTGTATGTGTGGCTACACAACTTAGTGGTGTAAGCATCATGGAGTCTATCAGAAAAATGTCATTTTGACAAGATTAAGTTGCTTTCAGTAAATATGCCCAAAATTGAGAATATGAATGTAAGCGGTTCGCGCAAACCTCACTTTGGACAAATACAATGAGGCCAGCCCTTCCACCTGAAACTGGCTGTCCAGCCAGCACTGGGGATGTGACCGCTGAACCCATGCAACGAGGCATTTCAGTACGGTGCCTGTTGCAGCTGTGAACAAAACCCGAGCGTGGGGTGCTACTGCCATCCATCTGGCAGAGTGACGCTGCTGTGTCCGCAGCTGGGAGTCCTAGCGGCAGTCCCCTGCTTTGCCAAGAGCCTCCCAGGTTGACTTTAGACAAGCAGTGATATCCCTCTCTGCTTTAGTTCACCACTTGTAAAATGAATAATAATGGTTGCCCACCTCCAGATGTGTTAACATCTATGATGTTTGAGTTCTCCAGTGAGGCTCACATGCATCGCTCCTCTATGGTCAGTATCGTGCCATCTAACTGGGTTTCTTCACTGCTGTGTTCAGAGCAGGGAACCTCTCTAAAGCACACCCTTGTCTGAAGGTCTTTCCACTCTTATTCTGTGTCAAGTGCAAGGATTTTTTAACAGTCAGGGATGTTATCCCATATGCAAGTCCCCCAGCTTTGTTCACACCAAGAGAAAGTACCATCCTAGGAGACTTTCTGCTTGCAATCTGTCATCAGGTATGCTGTGGGAGGGGATGAAGCGAGGTCCAGTGACCTTTGTATGAAAAATGCAACTAAAGTGAAGTTTGCAATTAGTTGGCTAAAAGGGACAAGTTAAGAGAGTTCAAAGGAGCAATGTAGCTTGCAACAAGCACTAAGACGAAGTTCCTTAATAAATGCCATGCCACAGCTGTAAAACAGCAACAGCAAATACGCAGCTGCCAATGGGTTTCATGCTAGATAATGTAGATGTGATAAACCGATCTTAGTGCCTAAGTAATTAACAGTGAAGTATTTTTAATATGACAACTAACACTGAGCTATGACTACTGCTGTAGCGCTAACAGCTGAGCAGCTGTATCATTATCTGTGCCTTTTCCTGTGTAATCTTTTTAGTGTGAAATGTCTTTAATTTTAGTTTGCTGGAAGAGCTGTGAAGGGGCAAAGGAGTCAGCGGATATAAAATATCCACTAGCTTACAGAATGCGCACTTCCATTTATACATGGTGGTGCAGTATGAACAATGGCCTGTTATCAATTGCTTGAAGTAATTTACATGCTGCAGTTTTTCGTTCTCTATTCCAGAAAAAATAACTATATATCTCCAAACCCTAGCATATCCGTTAGCAAGGAAAAGCAAGAAGAAATAACAGAAAGTGCTTCTTCTAGCATAGAACAGCCTGGTATAACAGATATGTTGAGAGTGCTTTGAAATGATGCTTACATAATATGAGGCTATGTTTACATCTTAGTACAGTCCCATCAAAAAATCCGTCTCTCTGTTTGGAACAAACTATTTTAGCTGAATATTTAGAAGGTAGCTCCTTAAAACCACATTTGCATTTTTAAATCTTGTGAAGCAAAGGCAAGTGGAAGGTGTAGTTTCAAGTTTTGAAAGGATATATTAATTTCAACTGGATCCACTGCACTCAGATCATTACGTGTTAAACTTTCAGGTGCATCAACATGCAGAAATTCAGTAAACATCATGCAGTAACACAGTGATGCAGTTACTTCGGGCTACCATTCATGCTGTTGAGGAGTTGTATCTATCACATGCTGACATTATGAACGATCAGTTTCCATCAGAACATAAATACCTGGTGCTGCAGCAACATAGGATCCAAATGGATTACGTTTCTCTGTTCCAACATTTTTCTTGTTTTCTGGGGATTTGGAGCACAGTTTGTCTTGCTTTAATTTTTATGAGTTTTGGGGCTTTTGTCTCACTTGGCATAGTGAGGTATAGCAAGACTTCATTTATGATTATATACCCTATGTTTTTAGAGAAAATATTGCAGAAAGAAAAATACTATTTCATGAAGGACTCCCTTTCTGCAGGTGCAGCACATAAACTGGGGTTCCCTGGACCCCGTGCTCAGGGGCTCAGCTCAATCCCTGTTTGTTCTCTGGGAGCTGCAAAAACCGATGGCCAGGAAGTCTGTGATTTGACTTCCTCAGGGCCATGAATTACTTACCTGCATAGTCACGACTTTGCATGGCATAAATATAGGTGTTGGAGGTCTCAAATTTCCCATATTCACCAAATATAAAAAAGTAGGAGTTGGGTGAGATTCTGGGTAGCTGAAAGAAGCTCCAACATGTGAGACACTTAGAGCCACTGATACAGGTGTCCTGGTTTTGGCTGGGATAGAGTTAATTTCCTTCCTAGTAGCTGGTATAGTGCTATGTTTTGGATTTAGGATGAGAATAATGTTGATAAGACACCGATGTTTTAGCTGTTGCTGAGCAGTGCTGACACTAGTCAAGGACTTTTCAGCTTCCCATGCTCTAC
>NW_008824051.1:1246245-1255922 GCF_000699105.1 Pygoscelis adeliae
AGAGTGAGTGAGCGGCTGTGTGTTGCTCAGTTGCCAGCTGGGGTTAAACCACAACAACATGTCAGTAGGACCCCATCCCCTGCAGTTTATCTATGACAGATGCCTGACCCCTCAATATTTTTTAAAACGAAATTACCTCCTCCATTCTGGCCTCCTGGAAAACTCCTTTTCCAGTGATACTCAGGTGCCTGGTCATTATAATCTTCCCTAGCTCTTGGCCTAAAGAATGTGTAAAAGGTGGAAGCAAAAGAGGGTCATCTTTTGCCAAGCAAAAGGGCTCATCTTCCCTTTACACCTTTTGATTCCATGGGGTTGAGATGAACGGAAAATATACTCTGAATTGACTCTCGTATCTGCTGTGATCTTTTCTCCTATAATAAACTTTTGAGAATTCCTTGTTCTAAACATGCTCCTTAGTTGTAAAAAATACATCTTTGAATATAGATGACAAAATCCAGAAGCAATACTAGCAATATTGAGATTCCTGAAGGCAAAAATAGGAGATAGTGAGAGAAGCGAGAAAGAAAATTGAGAGACGTTGGAGTGATGCCTGTGAATGTTTAGCTGGTCTGTAGCTGGGCCATGTATTGGAAAATATGCAGTTTGAGCAATCAGTATTCTGCTTCAGATGATTAAATGAAACTTTTGCTCTGACACTACTGTGTGAAATGGTTTCCTTGTGTCAAATCCCGCTTAGCATGTAAATTAAAAAAAAAAAAAAATTAGATCTGCTTGCAGTGGTTTTCCTAGACTCTTTTTGTGATCACCCTTCATTGCTATCACAAATGGAGAATTATTGTTGTGTCTCTGCTGGCCCTTTCATTGGAGATTACAGGTATACCTGCAGTAGTCACCTGTTTTCTCATCCTGAAGACAAAGAGGCAGAATATGGCCTTGCGCTTGTACACATAAACTCACCTCACCTCTCCTGTCCCCTGGACGAGGACTATCCATACCTGTCTGGGGACAGTCTCTCCCATTGACCAGGTGCGAGCTAGCTGACCCCAGCCGAAACTGCCAGGGATGGAGCTCAGAAACAACTAGGTGAAGCCAAGTCTCCAGGTGCAGCACTGCTGGCACGTGCCTCTTGCTAGCCCAGCACCAGTTCCAAATTGGCTGCCACGTCCCAGTAAGCCGTTTCCATGCACATTATCAAACATAACGCAACGGCTGCTCTTGGTTGTGCTACTGGCTGGTTGCGTCCATCTCAAGGAAGGTAGTAGAGGAGGAAGGTGGTTTTCTGCCACCTTTATCTGCCTAAATCCTTTGCTGATTGCCAAACAGATGAACTGCGTTTTTTTGTCAGAGAAGCTAAATTTCCAGAGGACTTACTTAAATTTTCAACAGTGGCAACCCGATTGGCTACTATAGTTTTCAGGCACTGCCTTGAGATATCAAAGGCTTCATTTCAGTGGGCAGTTATTGATCGTTCTGGTCATGCTGGTCGTGATTAGTGCTTATGAATATCAGGGCCAAGCTGTCTCAGATGTGACACCAAAGAGCTGAGACAACAGAAATGAAAAGTAATACTTGAAATCTGGGTCTAATTAATTTTCGTGAAAGCAAAGCTTATTGTAGAGGTACCATATACTCTGCATACTCTTGATAATATTTTTGAACGTGACCTACATTTTCTGTTAAGTTTTTGTACCTGGTGCTTCCTTTTTGTTTTGTGTTATGAATGGGTGCCTGAGAAAATGTTCCTTGTCTTTGTAATTCCTATAGCAGCATGATACATACAAAGGCAGAAGCTGGTCTTAAAAAGGCTAGCCTTTCAGTTAGTCAGTGCAAAACAAATCCTGTCTAGAGATGCTGTCTCACATCCTTTGTGTCCCTTGTTTGCAATTCACATGTCATTTCTGTGAAAGCCAGTCCTGCAGTAGAGGACAGCGCTGACAGGTAGGGCTCCTGTCCTGGCAATTTGTTGTCTTGATGACCTGCATGACCAACTGGAAACAATATTCAATATTCAGTACTAAGATGAGTTTGAGCTGAGCTCACTGCAAACTGTGGGAACCTGAGGGGAAGCTCACCAGAATCACTTAGCTGCTTGCTGGCTTGCAATTTGGGTGTTTTTTTGCTTAAAAGCAAAACAAAAACCACAAGAATCCCAATGACAAATGTTTCCCTAGATTCAGCAGGTTTGCCAGTGTGCTGAGCTTAATTAAAATTAACAGAGCATTTTAATTATGTTGTAGTCTTTTTCTCTAATGGGTTGCCCTTGCAACCTGCCTTAAACGAAGCCATGTGGTGCATTTTGGAGACCAATTTGTGCTGGCCTGCAGATGATGGTGCATGTCTATCAAACGGGTGTTTGACCCACTGCTGCAAGCCAGGGAAGGGGGAGAGAGCTATTGCCCGCTGTTGTTGCCCTTATAGAGGGTAAGCCATCTCCTAGGAGCAATACAATACCATCTCTGGCTCAGCAGAAAGCTAGAGGTACTATTGTATCTGCGTGCCTTGACAAAGCTGGTGAAGAACCCCAAGCTTCCCTTCTCCATTACTGTGCTTTCCATGGAGGAACCGCTTCGGTCTTCAGGGGGCACAGGTTATTCCCCTTGCTTGCAAATGCTCTGTTGCAAAATAGGTCCTGCTACAGTCGTTTGACAGCCACAGTGAATCTTGTTGTCAGTTTGCTGGGTTGTGTGCCGTGTCCTAGCATAGGCCTTGGTGCTTGTTCCCATCTCCAAACACTTTGCTCAGCAAACCACAGGGCTCTGGGTTTTTCCTGCTGGCAGTCAGGACTTGTCACCATGGCTGGGCTATTTTCTAAACAGTGTGTGAGCACAATGGTGCCCAGAAGCCTTTCGTCCAGAGCTGCTGTACAGATTTTGAACTGGATGTGCTCACTCTCATTGTCTCAGAGAGGTATGTGCATGTGACCGAATTTAGCCCAACAACATGGTCATGATAGTGATGTATTTATTCCACTTTACGAGCAAGCCAATTAATACATAAAGTATCTACGGCTTCCACCAAGCCAGTGCTGAACCTGATATCCTGGGATGCACTTTGGCTTCTTCATCTCATCTTCTTGAGCATCCCAGCAGGCTCAGCTTTCCGTCCTTTTATTTTCTTGCCTATAGCTTGGCACATGCCTCTAAGTCAGGCTGACTCTGGTAAGGGATGAAGAGTTGCAGATGCTTTTTGACATTGGGTGTCATGCTGTGACTGGAGCTGTGCAAAATAGGTCCTGCTACAGTCGTTTGACAGCTGCAGTGAATCTTGCTGTCAGTTTGCTGGGTTGTGTGCCGTGTCCTAGCATAGGCCTTGGTGCTGAGAAGTGTCCCCTTGCTCTTGATAATCCTGTCACCAGATTTGCAGAGCGCGTGGGTAGATGCCATCGGTGCTCTTATTCAGCTCCCTGGTGAACTAGGGGGTTAATCTAAGGTTTCTGAGGGCAGACTGCCTCCTGAGTGGAGGAAGAGAGAGATGGGGGATTTACCTCTGTGTCACCTAATCTTAACACTAAGTTGAGATATAAAGGTAGAAGGGCTCGGCGGATTATCCTGTGCCTGTATTTTGCTTTCAGTGTAAATTCCGAGTGTTATTCTGTTGACAAGATAAAAAGCAAAAGATTTGAAATGGCTTCTCACGTCAGACTCCTCCTGACGCACTGAGAGAGGTGAGCAGTGCCACCACCAAGGGCTGGAAGTCCTGCCCGGATAACTGCAGTCCCACGCACCCCCCTGGCTGGGGAGGCTGTAGCTTTTCCACAGGGAGGGGGATATCAAACCAGTCAAAGAGAAGTGCAAGGTTGTAATCAATCTAATCCCATTAAACAAAGCATTAGTGGAACTGGAGATGCTGTCGATTGCCACCACCTGCCTGATGGCCTTCCCAGGAGGCACCTCTGGGCTCTTTAAATTCCTTGAGGGAGGGCAGGAGGCTGATGTCTAGGACAAAAGCATCTCTTCTGCTTTTCTCTCTGTGCAAATGCTTCCTGGTGCCTGCAGACTGTTGTACCTCTGAGGTAGATGCAAAGTTATAACTAGCTCTCCTACTACCAAAATGCAGAGTACTTCTTTGGTGTTCTGGGACCTGCTATCTGGCAGCTTGCTTAGTAGACTGCAAGCCTGCTGTGTGTTACTGTAGGAACTACTGTGATTTGTAACTTCACTTCCTAAAGTGTGGTTTCTTTTGTTGTTTTTGGTCCCAAGATGCTAATTTACAGTGAAAAGATTTAATTGTGTATCTGGAGACTGTGGCTCTTAACAAAAATGTATGGTTGTAACTTTCTACTGCTCCATCCTTAAGGAGCTCAGATTTGTGAGATACTGTTGCGCTTTTCCCAGCATTTATTCATGCTTTACCTGCCCTATGACACTTGTTTTGTGCCTGTGATGGGTTATTGGACAGTAGAGACCATAAACTCTGTGGGGAAAGTATGGTCTCTTTAAAGACTATCTGTATAGAGCCTCAGCTGTGTACCCCAAAGCCTCAGCTGAAGTATTTATGTTTTCCTAAAATGATAAAACATGAGACCAAACATGCTTTTTTTTGTGTGTGTGTGAACGGGTTATTGCATTGAGTCTAACAGCTTCTTAGCAATCTGTGTTGAATGTAGGGCAGAGGGGATTGTAGGCCAGGTGTGGAAAAAGGGATAGTGTTGTGTGATGGTTTCTCCTGGCAGGAGATGGGGGGGGATCCTCCCTTCCTCCTTAATCCCTGGGTTTGTGCTCCTGTGTCCGCACCCAAGTTAGCAGGGTGGGGACCCGTCCTGGGAACAGTATCACTGTTCTGGATTAAAAAGTGATGATGTTTGAATCTTTGGGGTTTTTCTTTTCCCCCCCAAGGCCACAGTGCCTTGCTGGCCTGATGGCAAGGCTCTCCTCTGAACCTGCTGCAGTGGCATAGCTGAAGGAATCGTAAAAACCAGAGGGGAGGGGAGAAGAGTAGGGATGTCTTAAATTCTCTGCTGCTAGGGAAAAGGTAAAGTTGTGCTGTACGGTGAGTGACTCATCAAGGTGGAAGTGATATATTGAGTTGAGACTCTCTGCAATAGCAGAAGATGGTTTGATTTTTTTTTTTTTTGGTGGTGGTTTGGTGGGGTTTTTTCCAGAAAATAGCCCAAATAGGCACTTTATTACAACTGCAGTGTAATGTATGTCCTACAGCTTAAATATTGTGTTTACAGCACCGAAAGGTTGACTACAATAACATTACTGCCTGACATAAACCTACAGGAGAACTTCAGGAGTCCTACTGAACACAAAGAGATTGCAGAGTGGGTCACCAGCACTTAATTTTATTCTGCTAGCAAATAACTCTCTTTTCCTAATGAAATTAAGAAAGCTGGTATTATTTAGGCTCTGCATAACAATATTAAGGTATATACATTATGGAGCAGGAGTTTCAAGGAAAAGTTAATGTCAGCTTCAGCTGGCCTGTCTGTTTAGGGAAGTCTATTTTGACTTCCCTTGTTCAAAATTAACTGTTAAAAGATTCACTAATTTGCAGATAGAGCTGTGCTTAAATAGGTCCAAGTACATGCTTTTTGAAAGAAATTATGCCCTCAACCACAGGAATTTTTCTGCCCTTCCCCTGTTTCTTGTTTGTCACTTATTACAATATTCACAAAACATCTTCAGTAGGTTAATGAAGCAAAATGGGTAGAAAATTTGGCCTTAAACTACATTGATAAGAGAATTTCCTTGGACGAGACTATTGTGGGATTTCTTGATGAAAGGCTGAAGGCAAAATAGAGCATGAAATTCGAATCCAAAATCTAGACTTCTCCTAAGTCCTATACCCAAAACACAGCTCTGTAATTTGATTTGGTTAGTGAGGCATTTGCACTTGCGTTATTTTGGCTGGCAGGTACCTGGTCTGAAGCCTAGTTTATACCACCAAAGACTTGTCAGTATAGTTTTTCTAGCAAGCCCTCCCACAGTAGACAAAGCTTATACTAATACAAGATTCTTTTTGTTGGGAAAACTTGAAAATAGTGTTGTGAAAATGTCGCCTTTGAGTATTTTTCTCTGTTGCTTTTGCATATATGTATACATCTATTTTTGAATAGAGACCTGACCTCAGAGTTTCAAAGCTGATGCATGTACGTGCAGGTAATAGAGTACACTCTTCCACTGGGCAGGTAGCTGTAAAAGAAAAAGCTTTATGGAAGCATTTAAGCATTGGATACTAAACCCAAACCTCCACCCTAAGTGTTGGCTTGGAAGTTAGCAAGCAGCTGCTGGTGAGCCAGCAGGCAGATGCGAGTCGCACCTGGAAGCATCTCTGCAGGGTACAGGGGCTTCACTGCAAAATTGCCCCTCCTGTCCCTGTTTGGCAGAAGCTGCTCCTGCTGCTCTGCCCAGGTGATACTGAAACGTGCCAGCAACAAGCAGAGATGAGGAAGAGAAGTCAGGCCCTGGTACCAGAGGTGGTTTGGGAGCAGTTATTTGGTCTTGTGCAATCTTCATAGCAGAGCCTAGGAGAGAGGTTTGGTTTCTTCCCCTTCTAGGGGTCCACTGGGTTTTTTGTATCCTGAGCTAAGGGGCCCTGCCATACAAAAATGAAGATCTTTCATGATGTGAGTGGGGGGTGCAAGCAACATCCCCTGCTTGGGTTTACTCTACATGTTAAACCTAGTCTTATTTCCCTTTCATCCAATCTGATCCCTGCTAGCTAGCCAGCCAAGCAGCTACCCGCTGCTGCTTCTAGTCAGCTCATGCTGGGATGATTGTTGGCTTAGCAGGATGCTCACTGTGGCACTAAAAATAAATAGGAAACTGGGTTTTCTGGCTCTCTTTTGCTTTTTCTCCTTTAAATGAAAGAATCATTAAGCTCTTAAAATTGTTAAAAATTATTAGAAAGAGAAACAAAACCAAGAAACCCCTAAATTGCAAATACCTTCTGAAAGCAGTGTTACACAAGGAGGAGATGTTGTCCTTGGCGAGTGATGCAGTATAGGCATTTCCCAGACAAGCCATTACACTCCCACAAGGAGCTCCACAAAGTGGTGCCGCTTCCTGATGCAGAACCCATGATGAAGTCACTCTGAAATGTTGCATAAGCACTTTCAGAAATAACATCTTTTGACTGAGGCTCCCCAAAGCCTAGGGTGGGGTTAACACAGAATTTAATTTTAAATGACCCATTTGCAGGAGACAAATGAGACCATCCTGACTCTCTCTTCACCCCCCCCCACCCCCCCCAAATGTTGTAGCTGTATAGCAGTTGTGCCAGACTGAATGTTGACAGTCTTTAACATAATCTGTCTGTACTAAAATTAATACTGTACTTTATGCACTATATTTACATCTATCTATCCCCCTTCATGTCAGATAAGTTCTAGCATGTGGGATGCATAACAAGATTAACTGAAAAATAATATTTAACCCTGTGAGGGCTAGTGCTTCCTGCAGGTAGGGATTTAGGTTGTTTAGATACCAACCTGTTATGATGTCCTTTACTTTTTTGCCTGGCTTTTTATTGGGTTGCCTTATTATAAAAATATAGTGTGGAAGTTGCAAAAACCTCTACTGTGAGGTTTTTATAAGCAGTGCAGTAATGCAAAGCTTGTAATATTGCAAGGGCTGTCTAGAGATTTGCTTAAGAAGTGCCTCTGGAAACAAGCTCAGCTGTAATTATAAACCTTATAAGAAAACTAAAAATATAAAAGCAATATTTTGAGAGTTAGAACTATTCTTCTGTTATTAATTAATGGACTTAAATCTGTGGAAAAAATGTTGAATCTGTTTCATACCTTTCAGCAATTACTTGCTAATTGGTATATAGGGAAGGATAAAGTAAGATTTCAAAAGGACACAGGGGGATGGATCGAGATTAAACTTTTTAAGCACCAGTAGTCAAAGGCACCTGTAGCATGTCTGCAGTCGAGAAGGAGCCTTGGCTTCAGGGAGGGGCAGGGGTTAACAGGATGGTTAACATCCCTCTTGTGCACCTGCACCCATCACCCAGCTGTGAAGGAGGTTCACCCCTGGTCTGTAGCACTTGACTTAGCTGTGGTGCCACTGCTCATACTAAACCTTTCCCAAGGGGAGGGAAGAACAGGCCTGGAGTCCTGTTGTGGTTACAGCCCAGGATGCGTTCCTGTCCATCCTTGGGAGGTAGGAGCTGGTGGAAGTTTCCCTTCTCAGGTGGGGTGAGTTACAGTGCGGAGGTGCCTCTTCAGCGCTCTCTTTCCTGGCTCCATAGGGAAGCTGGTGAGATGATTCAGCATTGTCCTAGCTGTTCCTACTAAAGGTGGTTGTTGTCTTCCCTTTTCAGAAGGTGAGACAAAAGGTAAACATCTTTAAAAATATACACATATAAAAATATACATTTATTTGTATATGTATATTCATATTATTGTCAGAGATGTTTCCTTAGGTTTGTGCTGTGGAAGGTAAAGGACAGTAAGAGTGGTGGGCAGGAGAGGGTCAAGACTAACTGTTTGATATCTAGGGATCTACCCTTTGAAAGTTCAAACAGACAAGGGCCAGATTTGAGTGACTCTCTGGCTTTACTTTCTCAAGACCAAGTTCTGCTTAAAAGTCCTCCTAAACCTAAAGCAAAACTACATCTCATTTGCCTACCTTTGTAAGTGCTGAGCACAGCAGGAGAGATGCTCAGCTGCTGTAAATAATCTTGGCTCTGACGTCAAGGCAGCTATAACAATTGACATCAGCTGAAGACATGTCTATAGCTAAGTATAACCCATAGGTATTACAGCATGATTTACAAAGGCTCTTAGCAGCATAAACCCCATATGTTTTATAGCTGCTGAAAAGGAGAGGAAACTGACAACAAGTGGAGGCATATTTAGTAGCATTTTTATATGGATGAAATTGCCCAGTTAGAGGTTTTAGGAAATAGATTTGCTATGATACAGAGCACCACATAGTTCAAGCACGTAGTACCCCAAGCATTCAATTTATCACAATCTATCACGTTAACTTGGCTAATTTGACACTAACCGTTTCCTGCCAACATGCTCTCAGACAATTCTGCATTGTCTGCTAATCTCCGCGACGTGCGAGCCTGTGGGAAGGACTCTAAAGAAAAGGAGCTGTCAGTGCTATGGATTTGGGGGGGAGGAGGACAACAGATCTCAGTTATGTTAGTATTTCTTGTAATTCACAATTTTTGAAAGCAGCAGTAGTGAAATACTGTTGTTCCCATGGTGTGAGTAAATGACAGCAAATTTCAACTAAATATGCCTTGAAGGAAGGGTGATTCTCCAATGTCTCGCTGTGGAAGTGTTGGATAACGGGCTGAAATGCGAGTGAGAGGCAGCAAGGGCACAGAGGGTGTTTCTCCTGGAGAGGTAGGATTTTGCTTAAAAGTCCTATAACCATCCGAAGCCTCTCTCTGGGCAGTTCCTTGCTGAGCAGAACCAGGCAGCTGAAAAGATGCTGTTGAGTCTCTTGCAGCACCCAGCAGCGACTTCAGCATTTCCCAGTGTCAGTACTTGAGAGCAGATATGGAGACGCTGTTACTGCAAAAGCCACTAGGAAGGTAGTAATGGTGATAGCCCAGGGAAAACGCTGCCTGCCCAAACTGCTAAGCCTGCACGCTCACCAGGCTGACCTCAGGAGCATCATCTGGATTCCTGCATTGTCTCAAGCTGCAATTCCTCATAGTTTGGGTAAGAAGTAGTGCTAACCAGGCCTGGATTGTGCAGAACAGGGGTAGAAGGAAAACGAGAAAACAAGAAAATAGATGTGCTGTGA
>NW_008824051.1:1255984-1263868 GCF_000699105.1 Pygoscelis adeliae
TGCTGATCAAGAAGTAGCAAGTCACCCCTTCACCACAGCGAGGGCTGAATGTCCTGGTCTCCCCCTGAACTGGAGATGCTTTTGCCATTAGGTAGACCCTGACGACATATTGTGACAATGCAGAAGTGAAGGGGAAGGTGTAGTTAGGGTTGTACCTTTGTAGGTCTAAATATTTGATCTATTTATATGATCTAAATATTTAAGGACAGAAAGGTGAGTGAGGAGAAGTAGTCTTTTTTCATTAAGCTCATTAAACTTGGATATTTTCCTCATTAAACACTTGTAAAGACAGCTGAAGAGCCGAAGGTGATTATTTTGACTATTATTAGCTAGTTGCTGAACACTTCCTAATTGATACTATATTATCTCTTCCTTTAATAAACATTTCTATTGTTTATGCAAAATTAGCACTCGCAGATATTACCTGTTTAAATGTACCCTGGGAAGTTTTTAGTCTTCCCAGATTCCTAAGTACAGAGTAGTGCCAATTTGCTTTTGTAAGTTTAAGAAAAATACCAAAGTACTGAACTTGGAGTGTGTTGCAGACACTGATGCTGCCACCAGACTCTGCAGGTCTACCTGCGACAAAATCCAATCTTTGTGCAATATGTAGGGGTGTCCATTCGTAATATTAAAACATAAATGGATATACAGAGAAAATGAAAACTGCTGACAAAATCTGGGGTCATAGCATCCAGATCTCTGCTTTGAAGGGTGTCTTTGCCTCAAAGTTTATGGTACCTTTTAGTCCTGAAGTTTTGATTGTAAACATGCACAAAGCTCCACCAATAACTGAGCTGAAAAAAAAAAATAATCCTCTTTTTAATTATAAAAGAGCCAGTGGGTGTGGGCTCTAAGCAGAGAAGTGAAAGGAGCCAGGGGAAGATTGTTAGCACTGAAGCAATGATTCTGGAGGCACATGTCCCTGTAAGAAATCCCTCTCTGCACCGGATGTATGTGAGGAAGCTGTGCGATGCCCTGGATTTATATTGCCTGCAATAATGGAGCAAACGAGATTTGTCGTAAACAGTAGGTAACTTGTACTTGGCATTTTTGTATTGGCTTGCTCACAATTTACCTTGTCAAATGCAGAGGTTCACTGACTCATCCCCTCTTTCTATCTTGAGGGTCAGACTAAAAGGTCCAAGGATCGCAGCCTGTGTTTTAGGGCAGTTTCTGTCCCTGCTACTGGCAGTGTTAGCGAGGAAAGCAGAAAAAGTACTTGGAGCACAGCGGAATTGCTCCTCGGTTGACATTAGGGCGAGTTATTTGGCTGGGGGTCTGTTTACAAAGCCTTGAGTGAGGGGCAGTGCCAAGCAAATCAGAGTGTGCCTTCTGGGATGTATTTTCAGCCTGTAAAGTAGTGTTTTTGCTTATGTAGTCGAAATACAAGGTGCCCAAGTAAGCATCTTCCGGAACATAGGTGTACAATTTGTAGTATGTATACATAGTTGAAAGGTTGCATGCCATTGTGTGTTTAAAAAAACAAAACCAAACACCCAAAGCCAAAACCACCAAAAGAGATCCCAGATGTATGTCATAATTTTAGGTATTTTGTTAAAATGTGTCTAATCCTTTTTTCCTGCATATAAAGACAGTGTATATACCACGATAAAAAGAGACCAAATTAAGGTTGTACTGATGGAGTCACTTCTGGCATTTCCTTGCTTCCAAGACCTCAGCTATCTGTAGGTTGTGGGGTGGTGGTGTTCTGGGTTTTTTTTGGCAAGGTTTCAGAGGCTCCTGAAAACACAAACACAATACATCTTGTGGAAACTGTTCCGCTTCCTGTAGCGTTCATCAGTGTGGAAGATCTACTGCACAAAACAGTTGCGTGAACCACCAAAGTAGAAGGCACCCGTGGCAGGATGCCGTAGATGCCAGCTGGCCACCGGATCAGGATGAAGCATTGACTTTACTATTCTCTGTTGCCAGAACATAACGGTCCTTGTTGTGAGTTCAGGCTCCTGTTGCACTCCGCAGTTGTAGACTTTTCTGCTCTCACCTACCTGCTTATTCTTGTTCTTTCTGTGTCTGCGGTCAGCTCCTGGTACCAGCTGAAGTTCCTGCAGACACTTATCTCCTGTTTCTAACTTTCCCAAATCTGTATGGGTGCCACTGAGGAACATGTGTAGAATATTCTCCCTGCTCTGAATCATGTCCACCGCCACCTCCAACAGGCGGGAGCAGTGTTTGCAGCGTAAGTTCTGCTTCTCCTGCAATCTTGTCTCTGGGAAGGTGGTGCATGCACAGCAGGGTTGCCACAGGGGAGCGATGAGCCAGGGGAGCAGGGTCAGCAGATCCCTGCCACCACCAAACTCCTTCATCAGACTTCAAGCTTTCAGCCAAAGCCTATCGGTTTCTCAGTGGATGACTTAAATTCACTTTGGTTTTTCTTTGTGTGGGTAACACATGCTTTCTGTAAACTCACACTGAGGAATGGCTGTGTGATTTTTTTTTTTTTTTTTCTTCCCCCCTCTGAATTCTTCAAGAAAGAAATTCAGAGCAAGCCAGAATAGCTGACAATGTTCTTTCATACTGCTAGATGGTCTGGCCAGACCCAGCTTGAATCCTGTGTCCCATCATCTCACTACATACTCAGTCAGCTTTCTCTCACCCTTGAAATATCTTCAAATTGGGAAGTGGCATCTAAGTTCCCACTTCAGAGGGTAGGGAGTGTTTAGTTTTGAAGCAAAACAGGTAAGGGGTATTACATAGCCTGTAAGGATGAAACCAGCTGAGAAAGAAAGCAGGCAAAAGAAGCATTAAAAAGTAGAGAGAGGTGTGCAGGCTTTTGCAAGGGTTAGTAGCTAATTGGAGTGGGTTTTTTATTATTTAAGATATCATCTGGCAATTGTAATTTGGCCTTACAACAGCACGTTGATTGATAAAGTATTATTTTTTTAATACCACAATTAATGGTAAAACCTATATGGAAACCTTGTAAATGTGTATTTGGAATAAAGAGATTTTGTCTTAGTGCCAAATGAAATCTTTTGCAGATTGAATTTCTTCTTTGCAGAATACATTTCTCCACAGTAATTCTAGTCTGTTAGCAGCAAATTTTGGCAGCTGTTATCTAATAAGTAAATTTATCTGCTGTTGTTCTATTTTGAGGCTTATTAATTTAAAAAAAAAAATGTGGAAAAGAAAGGTGGGGGGGAAGGGACACTCTTTTCCTCTAAGACACAAATGCACATGGCTAAATTGAAGACAAGGAGCTCATGTGAAATGCCTCTGTTATCCAAATGCCACTTTTTGGTTTATTATACTTTTACAAATATTGCAGCGGCAGAATAGATGTAAGAAAGGTGATACAGGGAGAATGCTAAACAAGAGAACTTATGCTTGTACTCTGCAGTTGCTATATATTGGGAAGAGGGATGTACGTGGTAGGGGAGTACCCAGGAGCTCAGGGAAGCTCGGTGGAAAGGCTGGCCCAACGGAGGCCAAACCTGCTGCTGCTTTGCACTGCTGGGGTGGGCATTATAGTTTCCGTGAGGACTTTGGAGATTGCTTAAATGTATATTGCAGGCATGGGTAAAATCTAGACTCCACACAGTTCAGCTGTGAAACTTGTGTTAGCATCGGTGGCACCAAAAAGGAAAGGAAGTAGGTTCCTCCTCGACTTGAATCTCCCAGCGGTAGCCTGGCAGGATTTTAAAATAGAAATAAAGGAATTAAAGGCGCACTTGCAAGGATCAAGGGGAACTCCCTGCTTTGCGAATAGTATCTGGTGGCGGAACAGGAGCAGGAGTCAATAGAAGAAAAGAGCAGAGCAGCTTCATTAGCATCAGTGAGAAAATAACAGCTTCTGAATGTGAGCCCGAAGGACCGAAGATCAAAGTCCTGGGGTTCATCCCCTTGGCCAGACAATGCGTTGAAATAAAATAATAGCTCTGACTGCAGATGCTACAAGTTAAGCCACATTTCCGTGCCAGAAATCTGTGTAAAGAGCAATCGTTCAAATGCAGAAGAGTGAAAATGAAATAGCTGGAGATGGAGTATTCAGAGAGCATCAAGGATGCAGAACAGCTAAAGATAATTAAATTACTTACAAATAAATTAGTTGCCATAATGGTCAGATTAGGAAATAAAACATAGAAGTATAATCCTGCCAAATATTTGAGTAGAGCAGCAGAACTGGAATTTAACTGAACTGACAAATGAGAGAAAAAGATTTATAGCTCTTGCCTAAATTTACAAACAGCTAAGAGTATTTAAATTTTGCTGTCACGTCTGAAAACAAACACAACTCATCCTGTCTGAACCTTGTCAAAATCCTAAATTTAGTTCTTTTCTGTAAAGTTTTGAGGCAATCTTAGTTGATGTCTTTGACTGAAATTGTTAGACCTGATGGTTTCTGAGTCCACTTTGCATCTGGGGTAAATTTACACCCCAAAAAAGTTAGTGTTGTGAATGCATGAGAAATAAAACCTTGCTTATCACAACACCTGTGAATCAGAATGGTGACACTTGCATGGCTTCAAACTCTTGTACAACGTGTGCCATGGCTGTGACCTAATTTGACTTTGCGCTTGAAAACAAACCGTGAACAAAGATAAACAGCAGAGAGATTATCTTCTTTTAGCACTTACTGAAATCACGAGGAGGAATTAGCTGCTGCAGTTTCATCTACTCGCAGTCATTTGTTGGTGCCCCTTGACTGTGGGCGTTTTTAACGTGTTCGGGGGGAATGGCTGTGTCTGCTGAAGGGCAGCTGGGCTGCGGGCGGGACAGCAGCCAGTCACAAGATGGCTGGACCTCCTCTGCGAATGTTGTGCTATGCTGCTACCAAGGCTTGGACCAGCAGCCGAAGGTGGTGGCTGTACAGTCTTGGTTCCTGCAGCCATGCAGCTCCTGGTGCTGGGAGAGGTGGAGGGCTGTGTTTTGGTGGAGCTGGATGGATCCCTGTTTCCCAGGCACAGCCCTGGGCAGGGGGGTGAGGGCAGGGACCACTCTGCTCGCTTTGGGATGAGGATAAGCTATAGTCATCCCAGGCTTTTCTTAGCCTGGAGCACTGCCCTGGGCTGTCCCGCAGAGTGTGGGTGGCCCTGGGACAGCCCCCATGGTGTGGTCCATAGTAGAGCCATTGGCACCTCCAGCCTTTTGTAGGTAGCAGTACTGAATTGCTTGCAAGATAAACTTGGGGGGGGCTGAGGTACCAGGATGTACAGAGGGAGGGGAGAGGGTCCTGGCAACATGCAGTACTGAGGTACCCTGCCTGCCTCCAGCACCAGCATCCCAGGCTAGGACATGCCATGCGGCCCAGGAGCTGCAGAGCGGCACGCCTGTTGCGGGTGCGTGGATATCGCCACTGAGCTATAGCTGTGCTCCTCACACGTACGTGAACATCCACGAAAGCACAGGGCAGGTTCTGATTTTTTTTTTTTTGTTTTTTTACCCCCAAACTGTATTGACCTTTCAGCGTGGCTCTGTTAGCATCCCTGCTCTTACAGTTTGGAGCTCCTTTCTAGGCTGCTACGTGTGCAGGTAGGTCTGTCTTTCACAGTGATTTTGGGCTGACTGGGAAACAAATTAAATTTTTTTTTTTTTGAATGGTAAGCCTCAATGGGCTAAATTTTGACCTTGTAGAGGAGAAAGTATGAAGTAGTGGTAACAGTTCATGTATGAGAAAAATCTGGATATTAATAAATACAGTGATCCCAATGAGGCTAGAGCAATGTAGAAGAGAGTGATATTTTTTCTTAGGTCACGGTTTTGCCTTCGGCATTATTAGCATGGATGCCATTTATTCATCAGGGTGATTTGTTTACAAGGGTGGATGTATTCCTACCTTCTTTATTATATTTTGAGCTTTTTTTTTTTTTAGCCTAGAACTTGAGGGCTAACCATATACTGAGGCTGCTGGTACTTGTTTATTTTTCAGGGATGATGAAGAAATGCAGTAACTAAGTAGGATGGTCCAAAATGGTGGAGATACAGAAATGATTAGCTTGGCCTTTCTGGCCATTCATATGTTGCATCACAGAAACGTTGCACAACCATTCATGATTTTCTGACTGTCTGCTTTGTATTTTCCTTGTCTCTTGTAATGAATCGAGTGAGAACGCATGTGCTGCCCTGCATTCACTATGAAAATAACTTTGATGGCTAGGGTAATGGGGATGCTTAATGTTATGAGGGAACAGTATTTTTAAGAATACTTTAAATAACATGTTTAAGCAAACAGTTGGGCAGTCAGCACCTCCCACAGATATGAAATTATCTCTAGCTTCCAAGAGGGAAGAAAGTTTAATTTTTCACTTCTTTCATGATTTGTATTTATTCAAGTAGTTAACATTCCTCTTCTCATTAAAATTGCTAACTTGTTAAAGGCTCTGGCTTTAAAAAAAGAATTGAAAATGAAAAAAAAAACAACAACCCCCCCCTCCAAAATATGTTCTCCTGCCAGAAAACTGGTGTGAAAGTAAATCTTTTAAATTACATTTCAATAAATGCAAAATAAAGGCCAATTTTACCATGATTTTACTACGCTAGGAAATAAATGGCAGCTTAAGCAAGCCGAGACGTTGGCTGTAATGGCATCTACACTGCAAATGGCCCATCACCACAAATGGCTTTAGTGGGCTGTGTTTCCAGCCTCGCAGCTCTGAATTCATCTGAGATGATGCTGCCTGCAAATGTGTTGAGGAAACGGGTGGTGTTTCAGTATACACCCTCCAGAAAGGCTTGTTATCATCCATCTTTGCCAGAGGCTGGTCCTTCCTAGGTGGCTTCCAGCTCCTCCTCACCTTTCGTGTGTGCACCACTTCTAGGTTAATTTTGCAGCCTCTGCCTCCGTGGTGGCATTTTCCTCTCCTGGCCGTGCTGTCTTTGGGTGGCAAGGGACAGGACACTCTGGCAGGCCCGCTCCATGCCACATCGGTGTGGCTGCGGGCCGAGTGCCACCGTGCCGGGAGCAGGAGGCATCCCGGCAGATGGGTTGCAGCAAGTGAGTCAGAGCTGTTGCATAAGCTGCAAGGTGGTAAACCTTGCCTACCAGAAACGTTCCCAAATCAGAAATCATCTCCTCCTCCCCTGCCCAAAAATCATGAGCAGCATGTGAAAAGTTCCTAAGATTACAGGCGTCTTGGGTTCGTTTTGATATTTTAGGATGCATGTAGTTTACAGTTCCAGGCCGATCCGTAATCTCTAGAGCTAGAAACGTAATTAAAAGGAAAGATGTGTTTGTATATATGTGGGTGGGCGTGTAATATTCTCAGGCTTATGGCCTTAAGAGGAAACAGTAAATAGTGTATGAAACTCCATAAAATGGTAAGCGTTGGCACTTTTGTTCCTCAAGGATTATATACCAGCCTAAAGAAGTAAAACTGTGTTACTTAATAGAATAGACAATATCCTGGCAAAAATGAGACTGGCAAGTATCACGTATGGACAGAGTATGGTCAACCTTGTGTTCAATATGATTAAATTTTGTTGCTAGAAAATGTGTGATGAGAAATTTTCGGCAGTGAATTCTGTTCAGTATTTGCAGAGGTTATAAAAACAGAAGATTTTTTCAAAAACAGCATGGCGCAAATACTGCTTTTCTTCAATTGTACAGGCTATGCCCTCTTACCCCTCCCACAGGGTAGTAGATAAATTGGAGTTGAATATACATGTGGTTGAACTACTCTATTTAACAACCTGCTATGCCAATAAATCAATATTTACTTGCTATGTATGTAATACATAAATGGCACATTCACAGATGTTGAATAAGTTTCCCTAACTAAGGAAGCTGCTCGATACACTTAAGATCTTAGAGGCAATGATTAAAGTACAACCCTAATAGCATCAGCTGAGTAGAAAGAGTTTAACAGAATAGTACAGGCTTTATATAGAGTTTGCTTTAAGCTGATATTTTTAGTCTTCAGACTT
>NW_008824051.1:1263907-1275556 GCF_000699105.1 Pygoscelis adeliae
TATTTGAAATCTGCAAGCTTGACATTAGCTTTTCACCCAGTCCTCTGCCCTATTGCAAACCTTACCCATTTCCTTCATCCAGCAAATATAGAGGGAAGATAAAGCATACAGGATTTGGCCATGCTCTCATAAATTCATGGAACATGGGATTTCTTGCTGTGAGAAAAACAGCTAAATGATTGCTGTTTTATCTAGTAAAACAAATGTGTCCTTCCCAACAGAGATGGTAATTTTTACTGAACTGAACGCTTATAGATTTTTGCCACTAAATATCTGATTTTTAAAAGAGCTTGGATCCTGCTTCAGCATCTAAATGAAGCTCTTGTAATAGTTGGCTTCCAGCTGCTCTTCCCAAGGACTAGATGCCCAAATAAGAACTTCCTCGCCCCACCTTGCTGTCTAAATTGGGATCTTTAGGTGTTGGGCTCATTCAAATTTTGAAGATATTTGAAAGAATAATGGTAAGTTGCACTTGGAGAACTGCTAAAAAGCCTGGTGCTAATTACACAGTGAAATGGCAGCTTTTTAATGCTACCATTTTAGAAAGTAAGTATCCACAATTAGTCCCCTAAATCCTTATTTAGATACCCTTCTTTAAATCACATGCATATAGATGCAGATGGAGATACAGCACTCATACCGTACCCATTTTAGATTATCATTGCATAAAAGCTAACATGACTAATACCGGCTATCACTAAGTAATGAGCTATTTCCACTAAATCACTGCAGAACCTCTGCGTTGGGAGGTGGACGTTAAGAAAAGCGTTGGGAGCCTGTGCACTGATTCTCTCGTGCTGTTAAGTAAATGATAAAGAAATAATTTGAAAAACTAAACACTGTTGCACTAGCTTTTTGGTGTAAAGACTCTTCTCTCTGTGGAAGTGACAAGGCCTTCCTGAGCAGTAAAGGCATAGCCGGTGATCAAATCTGGGCTAGCAAAAGGGACCAGAGATGAAGAGTTGAAGGAGAAATTGAGGGTCTGCCAAGGCAGACATCGAGAATATTTAGTGTTATGGAAAGTCTCTTGTATGTATAATTGGGACTCTTTACTGAAGAGGAAAAGGTGAAAATGAGGGGACATTAGGATAGTACACAACAGTTCTCATCAATGCTTTTGATGCTATTTTGTTTACTCTCTTCCACGGTACAGAAACAAGAGCAAAATCTGTGAAACCAAAATAATGCAAGTAAAAACGGGTGTGGGGGAAAGCATGCACAGCCTGTGGAGCTCATTCCAGTGGTGTTTCGAGAGGAAAAGCCAAATACATGTGGTTTAGGCAGCAAGGATTTCCAAATTGAAAACTAGCAGACGGTAGAAGTGGTGAGGATAGCGATAGAAATCTTCTGGCATGGGACCTCTTGGCATAAACAGGGAGATTTTAAGAGGCCGCATGTTCTCATGTAACCACCTCATGAGGGAATTTTCTCCTGAAGGAGCACGTTTTCATCAGTGTTGAGGACGAGATGGCTGACTGAACGGACTGCTGCTCCCAGCCACATTGGCAGCTTGTGTGTTCACTCTGTGGCTTTGACTCTTGATAGCTTTGCCCTTAGTTTTATTTGTCTATCCTTTCCAGGATAAATATAGTAAGGTGTGCTGAGCTTCTTTTAGGACACTTCCAATATACACCAAGGTGCTGTGGAGCCTGCCATGCTCTGATAAATTCCTCCCCATGTGTGTTTTGACTTGAAATTACTGGGGGGAGGAGAGGTTATTGACAGCATGGAGGATAAAAAAAAAAAAAAAATTTCATTGTTTGCAGTCTTTGACATAATCTGTGACTTCATCTGAGCATCCTGGGCTGCACCCAGCAGTAGGTTAGAGATGGGGAGAACCACGTTTGAAGCCAGGCATTGCCGTGCTGCCCTGTGTTTCATTTGGAAGGGACTTCTAGGACCTCTAAGGTTTGTCCGTTGTTGCAAGCGTTTGCTTTAAAATACGTGAAAATACCTTGAGAGGTCGATCCTCTTTAAGTCAAATAATCAAGTAGGTACTCAGAGTGACATCTCTTCGGCTTAGCCCTCTTCTGCTTCTCTGAAAAGAGCTGAACTCCAGGTCAGCGCTGCAAAAAATCTGAAGTAGATGAAAGTTGGAGAGAAGGAGGAGGAAAAAAGAAAGAGGAAATGGCTATTTATAAATGTCTAATAACTTGGTTGATTTTTGGGGTATGCCTATGGCATTTTGTGACAGGACATGCGCTTAGCTTGGAGAAGGGTGCAATCAGGAGAAAAACTCACCAGAGCATATATGTTTGGTACGATCTGCATAATAACATAAATCTAGTGTATGTGAAGATGACTTCAGCTGTCTCTCATACAGAAAGGCAGCTGGATTTTGGGACTAGGCCACCCACTGCCAGGAGAAAAATGCTTGAATCTTCGATACCTTTGATTCACGGGCTTTAGGAGGTGAGAATCGTACTGTCACAGCATGTGCCTGGGAAGCATGTTAAATTTCCTACGCCTCGTCCTCTCCCCCTCTCCTACAGTCTGCTGCTAAATTGAAGTCTCTGCAGATGAAACTTTGTTTCTGATACCTCTACATAAATCGCCTGTTTTCCATTTTGACAGGAGTTTCACTGGAAAAAAGTGGGGTTTCTTTTCCCTTTGTCTCTGCAGCACTTATTATTTTGTACTTGTCCTTTTCCTGAAATATCTACGTTAATTTTGTAGCTATTGAGGAGCGCTGTGTAAATGCAGCTTTATAACCTTTAACCACAACACCACCCTCCTCTCTGTAATCTCCGCCTCCTGTACCTATTCTTGAAAACAGCCTGCAGCAATGTTTCTGCCTCATAAATCTGAGCCTTTAAGATAGACTACTTCAGCTATAACAGTGCATACAACGCTACCTATCTGACTGATTTTTCTGATAATGCCTTTTTGATGTGTTGCTGGTAAACAGCTTTATTTGTAAGAGACTACAGTCATAGTAAAAATCCAAATAGTGACAAAATAACTATTATGGGCAAGACTGGAATTTTGACACGTTTGGAGTTTACCTTTAACCTCCAGTTAAGCTTGCTGCCAATTTTTTTTTTTTTTTTGGTACCTTCTATGTACAGACCACAAAGAGGATTTTGTTCTTCCTCTGTCTAAAATCCCACACCGTCCATTAGTACAGGAAGATGGGTTCCTTGGCAGTATTTGAATCCAAGCAAACCTAAAACAAGCAATGTTTCGCTCATGTTCACATGTGAATTCTCTGCCTGCAGAGAAACCGAATCTGCACCTGTGTGGAAAACCACGAGTAGCTTTTCATGTGCGAAACTCATAAAGGTAGCAATTACATAAGCGAAGTTGTGAATGGGTGTGGTTTACTGGTGACTGTGTTCATTGTACCTTATCATCTGCAGAAAATGAATCATCTGATGCAGAAATGGCTCTTCGGGGACCAACGTGCAGCTGAGCCCAGATTTGCAGAAGATAGGAAAGAGTTCACTTAGAATGTAACTGGAACAATAATATTGCAGATCCATGGCTTTTCAGCAGGTAATTAAGACAAAAATAATTCATATTCAGATACTTAGGTGCCTAGAGAGAGTCCTGATTTTTCTATACAGCAACGCTGAGAGCTGTATGGTTTTTAACACATCTAAAAATAAGGCTGCTTAGGTTGATGCCTATGTTTATTTCCAGAGTTTATGTGTAGTTGGTGAATTGTAGGATAATGGTGGAAGTGCTGTCCTTTTAGAGAAGGAAGCAGGGCATGTGTATTGGCAATAGGAATAAGCAGGTCTGTATGGGCACATAGACTTGCACTGTCAGAATGGTGTGGCAAAATACACTGTCACAGCTTTTGAAGTCCTGATCCAATTGAAGTCTGAAGATCTATCGCTGGGGGGGGGGGGGCGTTAAAGCACACCTTCAGAGTTTTGATGGCACAGAGCAGCTTGCTTTTCAAAGCAGACACATTAATCATAGCTGTGGAGAGAGAGCAGAAGTGACCACTCCGGGTTAGTGAATGTATGACTGCAATGAAGTCATGCATGTGCATTGGGGGAAACTCTCCCTTGGAGGGGTGCTGTGGATGTAAACATCCCTCACTATACATACTGCATAATTGTATGAAAAGGGTATTTCCTAAAGTCCCTTTTATTTCTTATGGGGAAAAATTGGATATTTTTTTAAACAGTACCTTTGGAATATTGATATCGCTGTCAGTTTATTTGTCCCTTTCAAATACCAGCCACCCTGGTACTGGTGGCTCATAACTCTTTTTGTTCTTTAGCTAATCATTGTCCTGAATAACTTGTTGCTCAGAATTATAACATTCGCTTGCCTGAATGCCAGATGCTCTGTCTTGAGTCATACTTGCACAGTGCAGATGCTTTCAGTGCAAGTGCAACTGTGCTCATCAGTTAGACTCCACTGCTGAAAATTCTGAGCTAATGACAAGCATGATGCACACAACAAAAGAGATGGTGTTTACCTTGGAGATATTTGCAGCCCATTTTGAAGCCAGAACTGTGGCTATCTGCCCACATAGACCCAACCTAGTTGCAGACAAGACCCTTGAATTCAGGGGTGAGAGCCTATTTTGTATTTTTTTTAAGAACTAGAAGACACCATTTGAAGAATGCTTTCCTGTGCTTGCCTCCACATTTTCCTGAAATATCTTCACCCTGGTTCAGGTGAGGTTCTCACTTAGTAAGTTTTGCGACATTGATCTATAGCTGCCCTGTTGACTCCCACACAGCCTGCCTTCACCACAGTGAGTGTGGTTGTGAACTCACACATGGACTTTCATCCCCAACCAAGCCGAACAGAAAGAATAGGACTTGAAAATGCTTTGTGCCTATGCCATCAGACTTTATTAAGAGCGTGAGGTTAGGATAAGGTTCTGCTCCATTCTTGCTTGGCCACCTGTCTCCTCAAGATATCTCCAGACTTCCAGCTGAGCTGTATGTTTTCATTTCATTTCTCCTTTCTCTGTGTTGTGCTTAATCTCCATGATTAACGGCTCCATTTCTGCTGCATCCCACAATGTTTGAACAGAGGTGGCATCCAAACCTCCAGCATCATGTTTGCTGGAAGGTGACAGAAGACTTCTGGTAAACTTGTGATGTGAGGTGAGAAAGAAGTATAGTTGAGGGGAAAAAGATCCCAAATGACACTCATGTTCATAGTGCACTGGAGTGTGAGAAAGAAAGGCAGAGAAGTCAGTGCAATGATCTGCAAATCATTTTGTCACTTAGAGATTTGAATTACTTAATGACAAAGTTCTTCCTGCCAAATTCTGATGGCTTTTTGCCTTTACAACATCTGCACTAATCGGTAACTTCACTTGGAAGTCGCTTACGTGAAGTATCGTTCTCGTGTCACTCATCAGACAGCAATACCTTGCTAGATGAGAGAGGAAGAGCCTTTTCTTAATGTGGTTTGTTCAGTGATCTAGTTAAACGCATGTCTGGGGTACTTAGACATCTCTGGAACGCAGCTCAGGTGCATTTGTTGTGAGCGCATTAGCTGGTCACAGGATCACCAATGGTCATACACTAGTAACACTAAGCAAGTGCAAAAGGGGCAAATGTGATTGGAAGATGTGTCAGGAGAAAGATTTCTAGCTTGGAGAAACTTCAGTATCTAGAGTATCATGTGAAGCTTGTCATTAGTGTTCACTAGAAATGCGTTCATGATGGAAAAGATGAGGAGAAGGGCTTGTAGGAATGGAGAACCTATATTAGGAGAGTGAAAGTGTTTTCCTTGTTTTGCCCAGCAAAACAATACCTGGGGAGGGACATGAGTGGGAGAAAGATGAATTATTAAAGGAAAACACTGGCCGAAAAGCATGCTGGGCAGCCTGCAGCTGGAGTAATAGAGGCAAAAAAGCTGAACTATCTGTAAGAAGATGATTGGTGAATTCATTCAGGTGTTTATACGACATGGTGCCTGCAATGATATAAGCTTGATCTCGGTAACTCAGGAGATTCTTTCCAGTCCCATCTTCTTCTGACTGTACACAAGGGAGTGGAGTGGTCACTGGTGTAGTGGTATTATCCAGTATTTTTTCCCAACCTACGTCTAGGTGAAGAAGAGATGTATTACTTTTCCTTACCAGTGTTTTCTTTGGAGGTTGGTTTTTCTTTTTTTTCTGCTGTCCTTCATAACTTTCCTGTTCACTGTTTGTTTGTCTTCACTTCTCCTTTATGTTCTGGAGTAGCTTTAATATCTTGCTGGACTATTTTTTTCTGGTTGTTCTAAATTTTTAACAGCTATTGTACCATATTATAGATTGTCTTTAAATTGATGTTTGCTACCTGATTTCATAATACTGGTAAGTGTGGGTTTTTTCACTCATCACCACTTCAATATTTTCTTGAGATGGGTTCTTTTTTTTTTTTTTTTTTTAAAAAAAGCACCCACACCCAAAAACCCTGCCACCAAGCCTTTTCCTCAAAAAATACAGATATTAAAAGCCCCAAGAAGGTAATCATTGTTCATTTTTTGGTGGGTTTTTTTTTTTACCTTTTCATTATTTTATAGTTCTGTTTTAAAAAACAATTATTTAAAAAGGACCATAGCTCTCAGATATTTTCCTTTAAAACTTAATCATACCTGTTTGTTTCTTATGACAAAGCGCAGTTTGTAGTAGTCTTCCACCTGTTAGCATTACAGCACTTGGACAACCATAGGAGGGTTCCAGGGAAATTGGACACTGTCATGGAGCTGCTAAATAGAAAAGAAACCAGCATCCAGTGATGGAAGTCCCCTGAGCAGGAGCTTGGGAGAGTATTACAGGCAAGCGTCATATATTGATATACTGAAGCCTTGTTCTGACTCTTAGGCATCTATTTATGTCTGCAGCTGGACATATAAGGTATTGAGCTAGATGGGACTTTTGTCTGACCCAGTGTGGCGGTTCTCCTGTAGGCTGGGGAGGAGGCTGTCTCTGTATTGAGCTGTGTCACAGAACACATTCTGCCAGCAGTGGCTGATCAGTAGAAAACTGGTAAAAAGCCAAAAAATACACAAAAAAACACCCTGCCTTTTTAGTTTTAATTCCAGTATTTGGTTTCCAGTCTACTTAAATTCCAGTATTGATCATAAGAACCCATGTTTTCACCTGTAAACTGAGCACTGTGCTTTGAAGTAAGTGGGATACAATAATTCTGAAGTCTTCCTCTTAGAGTCACGTTCCACAAAATAAATATAATTTTTGGTACCATTCTGCAAGATATGTTTTACTGTAAAATGTGTTCTTCAGTGCTAACTTACTGTACTTCTAGTAGTCCTTTCCTTCCTCATCTTCAAACATCTTCCTGTTCTGAATGTAACTCATTCATATGTCTTCTGTAGAGTTTCCACAGCCTCCTCTCCTTCCTGTGGAAGTGAACAGTGACGATAAAATATCTCATGACAACTTGCCTACTCTTATAACTTATCAAAGTTCAGAGTTTGTTAGAAAGTCATCAGAGTTGTTTTGGTTTTTGGTTGTTTTTTTTTTTTTTTTGGGGGGGGGGAGGGGTGGTTTTAAAAAGGGGAAAAAAAAAAAAAAAAAACATTTGGAAAAAGGATATTAATGGAATGGGCCTGGGAATCAGGGATGTTCCAGACTGGTTTTACTGTGCTGTCTCCCATGTATTTGGTCAGGTTAGAGAAGCTGAGAACTGATTTGGAGAGTACAGTATGTCTAAGGTAAGGTTCAGCTGAAGGTTATCAATACACTATTGCAGGCAGAGTTTGGATTGAAGAAGACAAATTTCTTTACCAGTTTGTGTGAAACCAGACTACCAGCTGAATGCTGTCTCTGTTAATATTGGCAATGTCTTGAATGATGACTTTCTTAGGACACTTTTTTCTTATTTAATGTATTTGAAAATTCTAGAATATTTACTCAGGCCTGGACACTGTCTAATATTTAGATAACCAAGTGAACTAAAGCAGCTCATGTCACTGACTAATTCAGATGCTCTGTGTGTAGGATTTTTTGTAGCAGTTAGCTCAGACTCTATATTCTCATTTTCTCCTTTAATTCCTTTGTTCTCTGAACCTCGGTTTCTTAATATTTTGTCATCTGCGTCACTACTTCTAGCATATAATTCACAAATCCTTTTTTAATAAATGAATACTAATGATCAGCTAATACATCAAAGAATGCCGATGTAAAGATTTTTTCCATAATTGCCACCATACCACCACAAGTGTGGTGAATCAACTATTTTATGTCTTCCTCTTTAATATTAAACATACTAAATTTTATAAACTAACTGAAATAAAAATAAATGACAAGGAAAAACCCTTTATGTTGCTGAAAATGTGTACTGAGTGGATTTCAGAAGTTTGTGTTAATTCATGACTTCTTGTGCACAGCAGCAAAGTAATGACGCATTACAAGTGGTGAGAAAGGAATGATTCCAATGATATTCAAAAATCATAGTTGATCTAGGTTATATACATATAACTAATTCTTGTGCACTTTGCAATTAAGCACAAAGAACTTCAGATTCAGGCTTGGTCTTTGTTTTTTGCATATATCAGGTTCTCTCATGGAGTGAGCAGAGTAATTCATGGTATAATCTAAAGAGAAACTCAATTTTTGCATGATGTATATATACATGTTGACAATATTGTACTACTGTATATGTTTGTATGTATGTGAAGATCCAATACAGCAAAGAAATTGAGTTTACCATATATCAGTATTATACCAGGAGTCTTATACTCCATGAAATCAGTTGCTTTTTCATGTTCTAATTATACACAGTTTAACTAAATTTACCTACTGAAATATTTTACTTAAAGAGATTGCCAGATGAGGTGTTCACACATCAGTTGCCTAATACACAGGGTTCACAGTTCAATAGCTTTGAAAACAACAACAGTGAAATTGCATTAGTGGACCTTTTTCCTTTGTACATGTTTAAAGATCAATCAGCTTAAGCAGGGTATTTCTGGAGAAGAAAAAACCCATTATAGACCCAGACTGTAACAAAAGAGTCATAGGCAAGAACTACAGTCAATATATTTTTAATGTGTTGATAAGATATCAAATGCTCTGATGTCTGAGCATCAGTTGATGAGCAAGGCTGTTATTCTAGCAAAACCTACGCAGACCTCTTTCACTTACACTTAATTTTTTATTCTCTCATACTTTAGTTATAAGTATCCTGGATGAACAAGAGGGAAACGAGTGTTCAAAAATGTCAGTTGAAACCACTTGCACTGAACGAAGAAAGGAAGTTAAAATATTTGCACTGGTTATTTTGGAGCACAACCAATACTCTGATTTTACTGTTACCCTTTGACAAGCTGTGCCCACAGATTTTCCACTCCTTAAAGTAGGGTGAATATGATATTAAAATAATAGAGTTGTGATTTCAGTCTACTTCTCTTTTCTTTTCTTCATGCTGTTCATGTTCCAGCCATCTCTATCCTCCTCCTGGTCTAAGTTTCCTTTCACAGTTTTTAAGCCTTTCTGTTAGATGGAGTCCTCCAGTTGATCAGAAGAACAGACTTCCTGAATATTAGTGAGCTAAGACCAAGTCCTACTCCTCCTTCAAGACCAAAAAAAAATATTGGTCAGGCTTCCCCTTTCCTTTTGTAATATCAGCAGAATGATCCCCTTTTCCCAGGAGAAGGTCAAGCAGATGCCTTTCCATGCATGCGTTGTGCACGTGGAGAAAATGCAGAGCTACATCCATGACTTGAAGAACCTTTCCAGAACAACCATGGCCTTGAGTCCCTCTTCTCTTTCTGCCACTCTTGGTGGTCTTGGGTAATGTTTCATGGAAACACAGTATGTCCAGACCGAAATTCAGTGGGTATACTTAGAGTCACGTAGACTGCTTGTGCTGTGAAAAGATCATAGAATCATAGAATCATTAAGGTTGGAAGAGACCTCCAAGATCATCGAATCCAACCGTCAACCCAACACCACCATGCCCACTAAACCATGTCCCTAAGTGCCGCATCTACCCGTCTTTTAAATACCTCCAGGGATGGGGACTCAACCACTTCCCTGGGCAGCCTGTTCCAATGTTTAATCACTCTTTCACTAAAGACATTTTTCCTCATCTCCAATCTAAACCTCCCCTGGCGCAACTTGAGGCCATTTCCTCTCGTCCTTTCGCCAGTTACTTGGGAGAAGAGACCGACCCCCACCTCGCTACAACCTCCTTTCAGGTAGTTGTAGAGAGCGATGAGGTCTCCCCTCAGCCTCCTTTTTTCCAGGCTAAACAACCCCAGCTCCCTCAGCCGCTCCTCATAAGACTTGTTCTCCAGACCCCTCACCAGCCTCGTTGCCCTTCTCTGGACACGCTCCAACATCTCAACGTCCTTCTTGTAGTGAGGGGCCCAAAACTGAACACAGTATTTGAGATGCGGCCTCACCAGTGCCGAGTACAGGGGCACGATCCCTTCCCTACTCCTGCTGGCCACACTAGTTCTGATACAGGCCAGGATGCCGTTGGCCTTCTTGGCCACCTGGGCACACTGCCGGCTCATGTTCAGCCGGCTGTCGACCAGCACCCCCAGGTACTTTTCCATCAGGCAGCTTTCCAGCCACTCTTCCCCAAGCCTGTAGCGCTGCATGGGGTGGTTGTGGCCAAAGTGCAGGACCCGGCACTTGGCCTTGTTGAACCTCATACAGTTGGCCTGGGCCCATCGATCCAGCCTGTCCAGGTCCCTCTGCAGAGCCTTCCTACCCTCAAGCAGATCAACACTGCCGCCCAACTTGGTGTTGTCTGCAAACTTGCTGAGGGTGCACTCGATCCCTTCGTCCAGATCATTGATAAAGATATTGAACAGAACTGGCCCCAAAACTGCGCCCTGGGGAACACCGCTCGTGACCGGCCGCCAACTGGATTGAACTCCGTTCACCACAACTCTCTGGGCCCGGCCGTCCAGCCAGTTTTTGACCCAGCGCAGAGTAAGATGCTGATATGAGTGAGGCAGACTGTCAGAAATATTTTTTAAAAATAATGTGTCACTGGGGTTGGGTCTTACATTATTAAAGTGTCTTGTAAGTGGTATATGTGAGAGAATCTGAGTGAGAATACTTGTGAGTACTGTACGGCAGTGCTCACTTCTAAAGATACATATTAATACGTTGAACAACATTTCATTGTTTTTAGGCGTAGTTAGTAATCTCTGCATTGCCTCTTGCTTGTCTCTACATTCTAAAAAGACAGGAATAACACGGCTGTCACAATAGGATATTCCTCAGCAAGAAAACTAATCTCCTGTGTAGCCAAACTCCCTCAGCAACTTGAAAGCTATACAAGGCCACTTCTTAGTAACAAAAGGGATGTTTTTGTCCTTGGATGTATACAGGTGGTATTGAGTGAAGTGCACAGAAGCCAAGGCAAGTCTTAGTAGCAGGGATAGTTGAGATTTGTGGAAGATTATGGTTAGAGAAGAAAAAGCAGTCTCTTTCTTTCATCCCTTTATAATTGTTGTGACTGTTGGGCACTGGGGAAGCACAAGCAAATATACAGCAATTTGTACTGTGCAGGAGGATTACAATTGAAAAAGAGACGAGGCAGCAGAGGGAGGGAGAGCTAGCTGTTGTTTGTCTGTTTGGTTAAGGAAAAAACAAGCCCTTCCCTCTCCTTAAAAAGTAGTCCTACTTCTATCAGCACATCAGTTTCTGGGCTGTAGCATAGGGAGGAGAAAGGAAAAGAGGATTTTCCCTCCGCTATGTTG
>NW_008824051.1:1275608-1293396 GCF_000699105.1 Pygoscelis adeliae
AATCTATTTTTGTAAACGAAACCCAAAAAAGATTCAGTTTCTGTGAAATAGCTGGGTCTCCGAGTCCCCTCTGGAGTAAGCAGTGCTAAGCTAAACCTGGAACGGCTGGCACACCCACCACCATTGACAGTAGTGCTCAGTCGTTAAGAAAGCAATGTGCGCAGATCAAAAATATGGTAATTGTGGAGCTGACCACTTCCTATGAATTGGATAATTATAAACTGAAATATTTACTCTTTCCTCCCTAGGGAAAAATGAGATTTTTGTGAGTTTGTATCCTAAATAAGACATCTGTGTGTTTCTAGATGCTTGTCATGAACTGACCTATAGTACTACTAACTAAAGGAAAATCTTTTTCCTCAATTAAGTAAGAAATAAAATGGCTATAGTTGAAAATGTAAGTGCTATTTACAAGAATGCACTTTTTAGGATAATGGGTTTGTGCACATGTATGTATGTCCTAAATAACCAGAACTGTAGTTTTCTAAAGAGCTTTAAACACTAATATGTTACAGCATGGCAGTGTGTCTTATTGGTTACCAAGGGTAACATGAAGTGTGGGTTTAAAGGCTTTTTTGATGGTATTGCATACACTTTACATTTTCTCTCGGTTGTTACCAGATGACATAATGTTTGCACTATGTCAGTTTTTGAGATGTTCCCTCTAAAGGAAGAATGAATGAATTAATTGAGCATCTTTGAAAATCAGAAACAGTTCATAAGAAATTTATACTGGTACATTTCCCATGGTATCCCTCCAACGTTAACACAAGTTTAAAATAAATAAAACAAGCCTATATTATAGCCAATATTTTCTGATATGCTTGTACCTGTATGATAACTGCAGAGTTTGAATTATGATGTGTCTAAGGAAAAGCTAAAAGATTGCTTAATCTTAATATTGCCGAAAGCAAACCAGTAATGTTTTTAAGGTTTGTATTGAGAGCTGCCTTTACCCCAGTACAGGGCAATATCTTTGTTCCAGTTTTGGCATGTTCAGGCTGAATTTTTGTATAGATAGTATATTATGGCTATTATGTATAAATTGCAGTGTACAAAATCAGTTATACTTATTTCTGTAATATAAGTACCACTGATGCAAGCTGTTCTTTATGGGATATTACTTCTTTGGATGAATTGAGGATATCTTCTATGGAAAGTCAGTGATTTAAATGTCTTTCTCGTGACAGGAGCTAGACAGTATTATCAGTTGCTTTTAATGAGCTCACCATGGCGAGGTGTAAGGATAGCAGGGATTTAATTTGGTACATGGTCCTACACAGTTAATAGCCTTTTAAATGTTTTTCTCTGTAAACTAGAATTTGTCACATATGAAGCATACATAAGTTCAAACACATACAATATTGGTAACAGCATTTACCAATCATCTCACTGACAACTGATATGGCATGGAGTTCCTGACCACTTGCAACTTTTTTTTTATAGCCCTCAGTCATCACAGATGATGTCCTGACCAGTTCTCATTTGAGTAACTTAGATATTTTTCTGCAGTTTTGACTGGATACTGTAATTTTCAGTTCATAAACTAAACCGCTTCACAACACAATATGTTGGTGTTGGTTCCAGCTTGGGTATCTGAGTGTTATTTGTTAAATGATCCTTAGTATCGTGGTTTAACCCCAGCCAGCAACTAAGCACCACACAGCCCCTTGCTCACTCCCCCTCCAGTGGGATGGGAGAGAGAATCAGAAAAGTGAGAAAACTCGTGGGTTGAGATAAAGACAGTTTAATAGGTAAAGCAAAACCTGCGCGCACCAGCAAAACAAAACAAGGAATTCATTTACTGCTTCCCATGGGCAGGCAGGTGTTCAGCCATCTCCAGGAAAGCAGGGCTCCATCACGCATAACGGTTACTTGGGAAGACAAACATCATCACTCCGAACGTCCCTCCCTTCCTTCTTCTTCCCCCAGCTTTATACGCTGAGCATGACATCATATGGTGTGGGATATCCCTTTGGTCAGTTGGGGTCAGCTGTCCCGGCTGTGTCCCCTCCCGACTTCTTGTGCACCCCCAGCCTGCTCGCTGGTGGGGTGGTGTGAGAAGCAGAAAAGGCCTTGACTCTGTGTAAGCGCTGCTCAGCAACAATGAAAACATCCCTGTGTTATCAACACTATTTCCAGCACAAATCCGAAGCATAGCCCCATACTAGCTATTGTGAAGAAAATTAACTCTACCCCAGCCAAAACCAGCACACTTAGGCAAAGTCTGAGCATTTTCTTTGGAAAGGTCCTGATTCACAAAGCACACGTGCACTTGCTTAACTTCAGATGCTGGGTTTATGAGGCAAAGAAGTCTGCTCAGCTCTCCCAGGAGCAAGCCCTGGGATAGGGACAAAGATTGTAATTTGGGGTGGGTTTGGAAGTACCTCATCTCCTATTCTTGACTTAGCAGTTCCTACTGGATGTTCCTTTGTAGTGCAGAAGGGTTATTTGGATTTGCCACCTGCTGAGGCAGTCACTTTATTTCCCATATATGCAGTCATTCAATATCTGCCTCAGGGTTGCAGTGTTGGAGCTAAGTATCATCATAAAGCACCGAGGCCAAAGATGCCTCCTTGGAACTGAAGAAAGATATCTGTAAGAAATTAAAAGTCCTTCTCTACCTACTGTATAAAACTCTAACTTGAGCATTTGCCTCTGTCTGCCAGTATGCAATCTTGTGAAGGCTGTCACCAGTCCAAAACAGAGATTTTACACAGAATAAAGTAGAAGCTACAGTGCACACATCTTGGGGCATCAAGAATGAGAACTCTGCCACTCCCCATATGAATACTGATGTTCCCAACGTGCAGGAGAGTAGGGTATCGATAAGAAAATTGTCAACTTGAGCAGCTAGATTAGGTAAACTTCCATCGTATTTGCCATAGTTTCAGCTGGGTCCTGTGACTGTTCATAAGTGAGCTTTAATATTCCCCCTTTCTCAGCTGCAGATGGCAATCCTTGTTCTAGTTCTCAGTAGTTCATAGAAAGCCATTTAGTCAAATTATATACGTTTTCAACAGATGCACAAAGTGAGCATTGTGTGTGACCTCTCTCACCTCTTGAACTATGCTGCAAAACTGCATACCTGGATCCACAGTGATGTGGGCTTCTGACACTGTCATCTGTGCTCATTGTCAGTGAAGTAGAAAGTAAGAGGGAAATGAATGTTCAGAGAGCAGAGTGTCAATGTGAGATCAAATGCAAGAAACAATGCATGGGCAGGTTAGCAAAAGACAGGCTTGCTGTGGCTTCTGGTAGAAAACAATGTTCTTCTCCAGCCCTAATGAAGGTCCACAGGCCAGCAAGGAAAGGGCACGTCACCAGTGTTAATTTACTTAAATGTCCCAGCAGAAGACCGATATGAAATACTAATCCCTGTGACAGAGAAATTACTGATGTGACCTTTGACCACATCAGAAGCGTGTCCACATGTAGGATTCCTCTGGTGGTTTGTTGACAATTTGGAGTAAGGGCAGTACAGTCCGTACAACTGTGAAGTCAGTCTGCATCTTCATCAGAGAAGCTCTTTTCTTTTTTTTCTCCCCCACAATGACATTATTGCTATGGGTTTTTTTCAGCTTCGCAATGGTAGCTGGTCAGGCACAGAGCACCAAGGAGAGCATGAGCTACATCTTGAACTAGGCAAGTTCAGAAGTTTGCTGCAAATGTGATTTATATCAATGAATACTTGGAGAGAAAGGATGAACAAAGAGAGGCTGCTGATGTGCAAGCGGGATGTAGTGTCTGATGGGGGGGGGGGGGGGGCATAAAGGCAACAAATTGCAATGTTTAGGAACTATCATTCACCTGTTCAGGGTGCCATATGATTTATATGACTCACCAAGACAGCAAGCGGTGAGTGTATATAATTAATGGTTTGCCAATGATTTATGGATCAAGGACTACTTGCTGTAAGCATAGCCTCATAATTCTAAATAATGAATAAACCAATAATTTATTTGTTTTGGGAGCAATTCGTCATCAGAAAAAGGGAAGAGAATTCTTTTCATTGGTTATTTGATGCAAATTCCTCACTCAGTTGTATTTAGTTGCTTATACGCTAGCCTGGCAGGGGGAAGAAGAGACCTAGTGTATGCAACAGTGAAAATAACATTTTTGTTGATCAGTCTGAACACTTAAAGATTGATGAAATCCTTCATCTGCATTCATGCAGCTGTGGGTGTTCCTGTAACTACTGGTTCCCTGGCTAGTTTCTGAAACATGGAGTTTAATCTGAGTAAGAAGTAGAAGAAAAATCCTGTCTCGTTTTACGCAGATTTCCTGGTCAAAGCAGGTGCAATCTGGTTGCTGACTACACAACTAGCACCAGCTCACTTCAGCATGCCCCAGAAATCTGAGGTAAAGCCAAGGGAGGAGAAAGCACCCAAAACATAACAGATGCTGCCGTCATTGTCCTTTTAATCACTGCCAAATTTGCTACCTGTGTGCTTCAGTTGCACTGTGGGCTCTATGAATTGGTGTGACTAGAAGATAAAAGCTTTCATAAATTGTAGAGAACCAGGAAAATGGCAGCAACTGCTTCTTGCATCATCATCACCTGAACCCCTCTGCAAGTCTGTAAGCTCTGGGAGGGCAGAGGCTATCAAGTATTGTGATTGCCTGTGCGGTTCCTGGTACAATGGGACTTTGATCCCTGACTGGGATTTTGAAGTGTGATTAAATATTACATAAAAATTAATACTATGGCTTAAAATATGCAAATGCACGCATTGGCAGAGTGTGCCTTCATGTTACTCAAGCGAATTAGGAGAGGGCAATGTGGCGGGAGCAGAGTGGTGCAGTTCATCCAGCTGTTGCCCAAACAAGGAAACTGTAGGTTTTCTCTTTTTTTCTTTTTTTCTTTTTTTTCCTTGCTTATGCTTTCCTGTCATTCTCTGGTAGCGTTGCTGAATGCAGATGGTCCACTTGTATAGTCTGCTCTTTACCTGCACTTCTCCAGGTAGTACAGATGGTGGTCAAGCTGCACCTTCCCATCACCTATGGGTATTTTGGTTCATTGATAAATGGTGTTTTTACTGTAGTCCATCTGCAACAGACACTAAAAATATTTCAGGAGTTAGATCGCTTTAGTGGTGACATCATGCCAGCACTGTCACCTAGGTAATGGAACTAATTGCCATAGCAACAAGGCTTTATCATTCAGCAGCCCGAACATTTTTGACAGATGGGAGAGCCTAAAGATTTGAAGTAGGACACAAATGAAACATATCTGATTGGGCTAAGTCATATTAATGGTTCATGAATAGGAATTTTCTGTGCGGGGTATATCAAATCAGAGTAAATGATATATCTTTTAGAGGCCCATTTACTTCAAATTAAATTGTTCAATGTTAAAAATTTTCTTTCTCTAGGGAAAAAATAGCAGCATTTAATTAAAACAAGCAGATAATAAACCTGATTGTTTAAATATTATTGTATAGCCCCTGGGCATTGCTCCTGTTCTAGGCATCATATAAGACTAACTAAATGACAAAGTAGTAAAAATTTTAGCTGAGCGTTAGCTCACTTCAGGGTTAGTAATCTACCTTGCCAAAATGTGATTTTGGCAGGAGTGCTGGTGCTGGTGTCGGGAGTGCCCCGAGCCCTGCCCTGGGGAACTCTGACAAGGTTGCCTATTTCCAGTGGTGCTGGCTCTGCCTCAGCCTTTTTCAGAAAGGGCATAACCTCAGACTATAGCTGGCACGATTCAAGCCAGCTGGGATTTGGCCCAAAATTACAAACAGCCAGGGTGAAGTTTTCCCTCCTTCTAGCCAATGCAATTTTTGCCGTTCAGTCAGTAGACACACTCTTCACCCTGCCTGCACAGCTCTCAGCTTGCTCGGACACTAAAGGCTGAAAGCACCCCTTCATTTCCTGCTCTGGTCCTTGGGCTATTATCCTGTATTGCATATTCAGCCATGGGCAGCAATGCTGCTGCTATTGGTGGTGTGGAATAAATCAAGAATAATTGCAGAGCTTTAGGGGCAAAAGTGAAGGACCCAGTTAGCCCTCCTTGATCCAACAGGTGAAGGGAAAATTGTGGATAAGAGTGGGCACATCCTGCAAGGTATCAACTGGCTGCATAGTCAGCTGAGAAGGTGGGTAAGAGACATCTTTGCCAGCAGGCTTGGCGGCCTGGTAAGGAGGGCTTTAAACTAAATACATGAGAATTGGTGATAACAGCTTGCAATTAAATGAGGAAACAGGTTGGGATGGCAAGTATGCAGGGCAGGATGAAGTGCTCTTTGAGCAGTCTGAGGAAGTCTGCAGATCACAGACCCTGGTCCTTATGGGAGACTTTAACCTCCCTGCCTGGAAGGGCAGCACACTGGGAGGTAAGCAATGTAAGGAGTGTCTGGAGTGTGTTGGGCAATTTCTTAATGCAAATGCTACATAAGATAGCTAGTTGTGATGTTCTTCTGGATCTGCTGCTCACAAACAAGGTCTGGTTGAGGATTTGACAATCAATGGCAGCCTTGGCTGTGGTGATCGTGAAATGGTGGAGATCAAGATGCTGACAAGAGTAAGGAAGGCAAGCAGCAGTGTAGATCCTGGAGCTGAGGGGAGCAGGCTTTGACCTGTTTTTGGGAAACTGGTTGGTAAGATCCTGTGGGAGACAGCTGTGTCTCACTAGCCTTTAAAAATGGCAAGAAGGATGACAGGGAAACTACAGGTCAGTTGGACTTGCTTTGTTTCTATGAACAAATCCTCTCAGAAGACATTTTTGGACATATGAAGGAGAAAGTGGTTGGAAGTAACCACTCATTAGGCCCTATCTAGAGTACTGCACCCAAGTTGGGGACCTCCAGTACAAGACAGACATCAGTGAACTGGAGGGAGTTTAGGGGAGGCCACTGAGATGGTTGGGGCAGGATCACTTGCCCTATAATGGTGGACAAACACTGCAAGAGGCTGCACGGAGAGGTCATGGTATCTTCATCCTTGGAGGCTTCCAAGCCTTGACTGGAGAAAGGCCTGAGCAACCTGGTCTGAATTCAGTGTTGACTCTGCTTTGAGCAAGAGGTTGGGCTAGAGACTTTCTGGTCCTTTCCAACTGGAATTATTCTGTGATTTTGTGATTTTACAGGAAGATACAATTTCTCTTTATTGCTTCTAATCTTTCTACCTATATCTAATCTCTTAAAGCCGCATCCCTATGGTGGCCGGTGAGGCAACAACAACAAAGATATCAGAGAGTTTCTTTTCTATAATAAAGGGGAATGTATCGTATTTAGATGAAATGTAACTTATCACAGAATATAGGGTTTAAACTTAAAGTGCATGTTATACTTGCCTGTACTGAGGTATGCATTACTATTTTAATAAAAATGGCTTATATTGGTTCAGGCAGCATCAGTGAACAAAGTCTCAGATAAAGAACAGTGGCTCATTGCTACTTTCTGTCTTCAATATAAATATTAGCTGCTCTCCAGTAAATGCAACTCATCTGTGCTTAAAAATGCAGTACACAGCAGATAAAATGCCACTTCTTCCAATTATTTACCCATATTATAGAGGCTCAGTATTAAACTAAGCTTTTCACTCTGATGGAATTAGACATAATAATTATTTTTAACATATTGTCTGATTGCTTTCCTTATCGGGAATTCAAGTTTGCATTCCCACCTTTAGTATCAGACCCTTTCTAATGGAATGAGAGACTTTGGGTGATTAGGCTGGAGGGTCAAAATAATCCTGGCAATTACTTTTCATTCTAATTGAGATTGTGAAGACATAACTCAGCACTAAGAATTTCTCTATGCATCTTGTTTTTCTCATCATCACCCTTCCAGGCAAACATAGAAATAGACATTTTGTGGTTTATGTTCTATAACCTCAATGGCTTTGGATCTTGAAAGCCAATTTTAAAGGCTCAGAAAAATCACAGCAAAACAGCTGCTTGGTTTTATGAAATATAAATGGTATAGTTGAAAATGCACAGATGGCTTCTTGGTGATGCATTTCACAAACATGTTTAGATGTTGTTCAAAATATGAATTTGAATAAATCTGTGATTGATTAATAATTTTCTAGTTGGTGATAGCAACTATTGGTGGGAGAGCAGGTAGTCAGATATCACGGTCTTATTTTTCAGAATTACATGTAGCTCCCTTTTTTTTTGCATTTGCTGAGGTAAAACCACTTTCTAGCTTTTATTTGAAATTCAGTTTCAGCCATGGTTTTGCTATGGCTTTGAGCAGTGTGGTAATGTGGGATGGAGGATTACCACTGCTAGAAAAAAAGTCTAGATTCATTACAGCTTGAACCACTGCTTTCTTTTTCTGAAGAAAGTATGTTTTTTTGTCTTGCTACACTGTACTGCACTCATGTGAAAGGAATAAAGAGGAAGGGATGCTACCACTTTCACAATATGCACAGAATAATTTTGAGTCATGGACATATGAGTGAAAAATACCCAGTATTTCGTAATGTGCTTGAACAATGATTGCTTTAAGAGGAAAAAAAAAAGGCCCTTCATTTAGTGCTGGTAGGCATTTCTTCTGTGATTTAAGCAGTCACTGAAAAGACGTTGTTTATTTTGGTTACACTACATGACAAGAACAGTTTGAAAGAAGCAATCCAATGCTTTTCCTTTCATACTGATCATTCATTATATAGCTATCAATAACTGCCTAATAAAACTAGTCCAAAATAAATCATGCTTTCTTAACTACTTGGTAAAGACTGGACAACACTTCAGTATACTTCTCAATCCAGTAGCACGTTACAAAAGCAATCTATACTCTAAGCGCCCATTACTGTTACCGATTCATCAAAGTGTTAAGTTAATGAAAGCCAGTAACAAAGCCAACAAAGATGCATGTGTCTGATTATACCACACTAGAAGTAAATTATGCATTTCATGGAGCATTATGCAATTCATGGCACAAGTAATGGATTTTGGATAGCGGCATACATCCAATTGAAAAACGATGGACACGTCAAAATGAATTATGCCATAGTCAAAAAGTACAAGCTTCTAAAATAGATGATGATAAGTTCAAGACCTGTGCCCATAATTTTGAGGCTCAAATAAGACTTACTGGTTCCTTTAAAAAAAAAAATTCCTTTTAAATTTCCTTTTAAAAAAAAAATATTGGCAATCACATTTTATTTAATTAAGATGTACAGCTTTGGTTAAACGTTCCCAGGATTTTCCAGCATGTGCCTTGTATTTGCAAAGCTTAGAGCAATTGGATGCATGTATTGGAAGTGAGGCAGTACTAACAGAGAAGCATACACATTTAAAATATTTCATATTAATCAGAAGTGATCAACATGGCACTGAAGCTTCAGACAATGTTTGGGACAGATTTCATTGAAAATAACTGGTAATTACTAAAATCCAGTGCTCCTAAAAATTCAGGCCTGGCAATCTCAGTGCAGGCATCCGAAATCAATGAGTGAAAACTCCATATGGAAATGTTGGTCCTCAAATCCAATACAGTAGTCCATATTCACTTAATAGCAGTTTAGCTGTAGTAAAACCTGGAGATAAAGCCTGCCATACATTAGCTGAGTAAGTTTGCTTGATGAATAAAGTGCGTGGAGTCTGTCCTATTCCTTTGCAGTAATTAGGACAGGATAATCTGCATTTGAGTATCACGAGTAGGTCTGAACATGTGCTCATCAGAGGACTGCATTTATCGGACTGGTCCACAGCAGCTTCAGCCACTGCTGGAGAGTTAAAGGCTTTTGCTGCTCTTTTTATGGGTAACAGTGGACTTTGCTTTGCAAAACATGCTTTTTCATGACTTGGTAAAGCAAGCCTGCTTGGCGCTACCTCTAACTGTTTTTCTGCTGCCTCACCACCACCTCTTCCTCTTGCAATAGTAGTGAGGAGGAGTAGGCTAAGGAAAGTGGGATTGGATCTTCTGGAATAGAGCTTCATCTGCGTGAAAGAGGGCCACATCTACACGTAGATGTGGTACCTAGGTACATGGTTTAGTGGTGGACTTGGCAGTGTTAGGTTTACAGTTGGACACGATCTTAAAGGTCTTTTCCAACCTAAATGATTCTATGATTCTATGAAGCAGTGACAGGAAGCTCAGGAAGTCAGGTAGTCCATTTCCTTACCAGCCAGGGCCAATCACACACCTGTTGCTCGGAGCAGGTCTTCTAACCCAGCCTGTGGGGAAATTTCTGTGGACTGCTGACAATTCAGAGGTGCCACGTGTTGCTCGGCTTGTCCACAGGAATATGTATGTGCTACCCTACCACCAGAAAGGTGAGGAAACAGTGCATCCAGCTACGGCTTGTAACTGGCAGGAGGAATGCATGTTCTAGCTGGCCAAAAGTGTCCCAGGGACTGTATCATCGCTTGCCAAGTAGATGATAAGCACATACAGCTTGTATGGAGATTAAAGAAGATGTGGAGGCCTGCTAAGGCAAGGGGGTTAACGTAGCAGAAGGAAAAATGTGGCGTGCTAAAAATCTGATTAAGATGTTATAACAGAAGGGGGAGGAGGGGATGCTGGTGTGAATTGCTGTAGGAAAGAGCTATGAAAACATGGCAGAATTTCAGTCAGGGGAGAGGAACTGCAGATGTGGGGAGTTTAATGGGCACTGAGGGAAGAAGAGGAGTCTGGAGTTAGAAAGGACGAGGAGAGGAAAAGTGGTTTTTACCTTCTAAGGGTAAATTGGAGTTTTTAATACTTATCTGAATTTGTTATTAAAAATCTTCAGAGATGGAATTCCTACAAATTCCATAGATAATTAACTATCGCTACTGCTGAAAGCTTTTCCTAATATCTACCCTTGCTCAAGTTGAAATTCATTTGCTTTTTTACTGTCTACCTTTGACACAGGTAAGAGCTTTTTTACAGTGTTCTTTTGCATAGATGAATGCTGTTATCATATGCCTCATCTTAGCATTTTCCCTAAACCCAACTAACCCCAATTTTTGCAGAAAACTGAGATCTTTTTGTCACTCACTACTTCTCCCCGAGTGTTCCATATCTGAGAAGCATGCTGGCCAAAACTGTGTCGGACACACTGTTCCAACAGAGGCGTTACCAGCCCTGAGGAGAAGAGAAAGATGAGTTTATGTCCCTTTTTCTCTCTTGGGGTGATGACTGCCTTTTTGTCAGGAGCATAGCCCTTCCAACCCTTGTTCATCTTGTATGTCTTCACAGCCTCGTAACTGTGCTCTGTGAGAGTGCTGGCTAGCCTGTACCACATCCTCTCTCTGCGGAGCCTGTTGTTCCAACCTAAGTGTAAAATTCTGCATTTGTCTCTTACCTAAAGTGTTTGTAGACCTGCCAATTTAACACACATCCTGTATTTAATCATCTGGGTCATAAATGAAACATTGAGAGGATATATCTCTGTGGAGGGATGTATTGCATGGGATTGTACTCTGACAGTGTGCACTCTCGATGTGTAGACTCTCTGGATATGTTTTTCTGGACATCTTGGTTTCGATCCTTTAGTCTCATTTAGACTGTGTCTCTTAGGTTGCTTATGAGAATGTTATAGAAGATAAGATCAGAAATCTTACTAAAGTCAAGATATGGTATCTACTGCAACTTCTGCAACAAGACCAAGTGCCAGGTCCTGCACTTCGGCCACAACAACCCCATGCAGCGCTACAGGCTTGGGGAAGAGTGGCTGGAAAGCTGCCCAGCAGAAAAGGACCTGGGCGTGCTGGTCGACAGCCGGCTGAACATGAGCCAGCAATGTGCCCAGGCGGCCAAGAAGGCCAATAACATCCTGGCCTGTATCAGAAATAGTGTGGCCAGCAGGAAAAGGGAAGGGATCGTGCCCCTGTACTCAGCGTTGGTGAGGCCACACCTCGAATACTGTGTTCAGTTTTGGGCCCCTCACTATAAGAAGGATGTTGAGATGTTGGAGCGTGTCCAGAGAAGGGCAACGAGGCTGGTGAGGGGTCTGGAGAACAAGTCTTATAAGGAGCGGCTGAGGGAACTGGGACTGTTAAGTCTGGAGAACAGGAGGCTGAGGGGAGACCTCATCACTCTCTGCAACTACCTGAAAGGAGGTTGTAGCAAGGTGAGGGCCGGTCTCTTCTCCCAAGTAACTGGCGAAAGGACGAGAGGAAATGGCCTCAGGTTGCGCCAGGGGAGGTTTAGATTGGAGATGAGGAAAAATGTCTTTAGTGAAAGAGTGGTTAAACATTGGAACAGGCTGCCCAGGGAAGTGGTTGAGTCCCCATCCCTGGAGGTATTTAAAAGACGTGTAGATGCGGCGCTTAGGGACATGGTTTGGTGGGCAGGGTGGTGTTGGGTCAACGGTTGGACTCAATGATCTTAGAGGTCTTTTCCAACCTTAATGATTCTATGATTCTATGATTCTCACTAAATATAAGCCTTTTACCCTGCCAAGGAAAGAAACTAGATAGGTTTTACATAATTTGTTCCTAATGAATCCTTGTTGACTGTTTCTAGTGTTCCTTATTTTTCTTTTAACTGCTTATACATTCTTTGACTGTTTATTTCACTATTTCTCCAAGAGCTGAAATTGTGTTGTCTATAATATTATCTTTTCTACCTTATGGTAAAGGAGCACTGTTTTTATCCTTTTGCAGTCTTTTGGGTCTCCACCTATTTTTCTGAAATTCTCACAGATAACCACTGGGCAATCTGAGACTGCTTCAGCCAGTTCTGTAAAAGTATTTTAGGACAAATTTAATTAGACCCAGCCATTTGGAAAACATCTATCTTATCTTTATCTAAGTATTCATGGTGCTTCTCCGTGAGATCATTTGTCCTTATCTATAGGTGTTTAAATAAGTAAGCACCTTAATTACAGCTGACCTTTTTAACAAAGAATGACATGAAAAAGGCATTGATGTTGAGATTAAGTCCACTGTCTCAGCTTTCTCTGTTTCTTGTCATTTGAGAGCCTACATTATCCTAACAACTACATCATCCATAAAACAAAAAGAGGAATAAAGGACCTCAGAAACTTTCCAGACTTTCTGAACACATGGCACCTGAAAATCCATCTTATCGAAGTTTGGATCAAATTTTGCTGGGAGTATAACAAGTGTAGCTGGGATGTGTTCAAGGACTTTATATTACTTTGAGTCATCCTAGACAGGAAGGGTAGAAGGAGAACATGCAGTTTTGGAACAGGAAGATATTTCTGTAGTTCATAATAAGTTAATATTTACTGGCAAAGTGTCAGTTGTGTCCCCAGTGGTACAGGTAACATGAGATTGGCCCCAAACTCCAATGTCTCAACTGTAAACGGCTCTAAAGGAGCTGATAGTCTACCTTGAACAAAAAAACTAATCTTTTTTTATGCTATCTTTTTAAAGGTTTTTCATGTCATGCTCTGACATAAGAGAACATTAGCTGCAATAAAGAATACCAGTAAGCCTGAGTCACAGATGGGAGTATGATAGGAGCACAAAACAAGACTCCATAAATCCTAAATGTTTTGACAAATGAAAATCAGCAGTCACAAACTCTGTAGTTCACTGGATGTGCAGTATACAACAGGGGCTTATTCTGATGCACTTGCATACGCCAAACCCATTATTTTTCCCTTTAACATCCACATTACTCTCCCAATGTGGATTTTGATAAAAAGCCTAAATGAGTATGAACTCCACCATTAAAAGAATGGTGAAGAAATGCAACTGTTATGTTTCTGACTCTTGCACGGATATGCCTTTTATTGCTGGGGTAACGTATCTGGTCATGAGGTCTAACAGGAAAATCTCACAGGATTTGTGTAATACTAGAGGAGAACAGTACAAGGGCAAGTCTTAGCCCTGACATTTCTTTAAAAAAAAAACCAAAGCAGCTTTGCAAAGGCTTTTAATATGACTTTATCATCTTGAATAGCTCATACAGTCTTGAAATAGGCTAGAAGAGGAGTTTGAACTTCTTAGGAGGCTGCGAGAAAGCTGCAGGCACTGAAGGAATTGACAGCGATGTACCACCTGGGACTTGCTTAACTGCATTTGTGCTGAACAAACAATTTTCAAGAGTGATGTTTCAGGAATTACTACTGTGCACAATAAGAAAAATGCTTTAAAAACACATATATGTGTATGCAAGGGAAGAAATCTTGTTCTAGCTCAACTCCTTAATCTATTGGCTTTTCTGGACAAACTGATTTTAGGGAGAAAATATTCAAAAGCATCTTCTTGCAGTGATGTCTGTTGTCATCCCATCAGGGAGGAGAAAAAAGGACAAGCCTTCCTTCCCAACCTCATGATGTAGGATGCTGAGAAGGCTGAATTACAAACCTAGTTGATGCCCTGAGCCTGCTGAGAGGCAGAGCTGATTGCACAGAGGGCAATGATGTTTTGGTCTTCTCAGCCTCCTGCCCCCTGAGCTGCTGCATCTTCCTGGTAGCATAGCTCCAACACGTCTTTAGGATTGCAGACTACTCAGACCTGGCTCAGTCCTCCCCATTTCTAAGGTATGGAAAAGCTGAGGGGAAAAAAAAAAGTACATGTGTAAACAGTATTCTAGGCTTCTGTAAAACATCTACTGTTGTGCTAGATGGGAAAATATTAGTTAAACTTGTAATAACTTAATTAAGTTAAGATGGAGATTGATGTATAAGAATTATAAAGTGATGGTGGAAGGTGGCCCAGAGGAAGCTGGCAAAAGTCCATGCTGAAAGGGGAACTGTTAGAAAGTGTCTAGCGAAGTACAATTATTGGATTAGGGCATAATCTGATTTAATATTTTCATTAACGACCTCAATACCAAAAGTAGGGGTGAATTAATGATTTTTTTTCTGGTGGCATAAATGTGGGACATATTAGCAATAAAAATGTGAATTACCATATTATATAGAAATAATTAGATGACCTTGAGATCAGGAATGATATAAATGTGATGGAACATTATAGTACAAAATGCAACGTTATGCACTGTGGGACCATGAACAAGAATTGCAGGCATTAACTGGTGCTTCAGCTGGCAACAGAGGAGAAGCCAGGTTATGTGTTTTAGTCAGCTACAGACGTAGCTGTGAAAAAGCTCATTGGGGTCGTAAGCTACTATGTTCTGGTTTTACTGTAGTGATTTCCATGCTGTGTACAAGGCTCCAGTATGACCTTATCTGAAATACTGCGTGGATCTCTGTGTATAATCTCTCAAACATTAATTTAAGATGGAATGAGTGAGAAGAAAGGTACAATGGTCTTAGCAGCCTATCTTATGAAAGAAAATTGAAAGTGCGGCTTCTTCAGGCAAGAATAAACAAAGGTTGAGAGAGGATATGACTGTCATCTACAGATTTACCAGAGGAGAAGACTCTAAGAAAGGGGGACGAAGGGAGAAGAGCTCTTTGAGCAGAAATTACAGGGTTGGCACAACAGCATTTTCACATTAGAAAAGAGGCAGAGCATTTATGAGACATTTCCTGTAGTAAAGATAGCACAGCTCCTGTAACTTGTTTTTGGGATAGGAATTGATATATTAATTAAGAGTTTACTAAACCTTATTGCCTAGGACAGCACAAGGCTGCAGGCAGATGATTGCAGATACCCCTCTCACTCCTGTGCTCCAAGCTTCATTCTGGAGATCCCCATTCCATCCACTCCACTGCTCCTGCTCTCTGCTTGCTTCCTCCCACTTCCTCCCATCTTCAGACTTGCACAGATACACTTTATTTACTTTATTTGCGTCACTTAATTATTCTGCATGTGATTTGGATAGTTTTTCCTGGGATAAATTTGCCTCAGAAAGGGGACGAAGATTCCTGCACTTCACTCAGCCCTGTAGAGTCATGCGCAGGAGCTATACTCACCATGTTGGCTGCTTTTCTAATAGAAAAGAAATTCTCCTTCACACTGGGTCTGGCTTTTCAGTTCACTGACAGGAGGAGGGAGATTCACTGAAGCTTTGAAGCAGAATTTAGAAATCATACTATTCAATATCTAGGAATTCTGATGGTTTTGTGTAACATCAGAGAAAAACTCCTTGTATTAACATTCAAATAGGTGCATAAAGTAGTTATTGTTTTCCTGGCCATACCGAGTCTGCTGCCATATGCTCACAGTCAGAAATGGCATGAGGTACTATTCATAATGGCTTTTATTTATGACAGTTTCTGGGATCCAGGGTTCTAGCTATGATGGCTCAGCAGGTTTCCACAGCTCAGCTGTGACTAGACCTAATTCTGATTCATTCAGACTGTTCCTGCAGTCGAGAGCAGTAGCAAATAGAAAAGATACTGCTGATAAATTGCAGATAGAAAAATATTAAATCAATATAACAATTATAGCTGATCCAGTCAGAAACAAGAAGAGAAATTAAGGGAAGTTCAAAAAGAACAAGGGAATAAAATCCACCGTGATTAGTACTAAGCGTGTAGTGCTTATCAGAAAAGAGTCAGATACATAGATATTATGCAGTAGGACAAAAGAATGCAGAAAAAATACTGCTGGGGAAGAAACTATGTATACTAAAGGCTAAGTGTGTCGCAGGGGCAGGAGTGGTTTACAAAAGTACCACCTATGGCATCACATTCAGCTCTGTCTTGCACCTCTTTTCCCTTCTCCACTTTTGCTCCTGTGTTTTCGTCCAGTCAATTGCCAGCTCACTAGTCAAAAAGGTGGAGACTACAAGAGGTTTTGCTCTTCCCAAACACAGTGTCTGCTGCATGCTTGCTAGGTTATAGAATGCAAAGCAGTCTGTTCAGTGCTGTGTTTGAATGGACATAAGCCCTTACTACTTTCACAATCTCTGCATGTGGCAAAGGAGTATTTGTTGTTTCAGCCAAGGATTTAGCAGGTCCTATCTAGATTTACTGTTACTTTGCAGGAAGAACTGCAGCCTCTCAGGAGTTATAGCTAAGGGAAAGGAGGAGCTCTGTCACTCCATGTGGTGGCATCTCCTTCAGCAGAACAAAGGGTGAGGGATAATGGGAGAAAATTATGTTAAAGGAAAGTGCATGTTGCCTCTTGAATGCTTTCTCAGCTCTTTTGAAAGATTTGAAAAAAACCGAACTTTGTATTGGTTGTATGTTTAGCATGATCTTACCTATGCTTAACTATTTTTGGCTGTATAGTTGTGTTTAGTTGAATAATTTTTTATCTGGGGGTGGAGAAATCACAGCTCACCGGCAGCAACTTGCTCAAAAGCCCTCAATGAGCTTTCTTGGATCTATAGGAAATCTGAAGTTAAAATGGTTCCCAAAAATATGCTGTCAACATCTCAGCCCATGTTCTGCCCCTTCTCTTCCACAGCATGGTTGGTTCCTGTCTGTCAGAAGGAAGAATTAGTCCCTGCCCAGCTCTAGCCTCAGGCCTTTTGGGAAAATCACAGGTTCTTTCTGGGCTGAACCCCAAATGCCCATGGTTTGTAATAAACTACTGTTTAGTTCCCTAGGTGCCCTTACCTGAGGAGGTGCAGCCATGATGTGTATTTCGTTCAGAGCAGCTAAACTCAAATAGCAATAGTGTTATCTTAGCATTCAAGTGGACACAGACCTTCCTCCTCCCACTCCAGCCTAAATGAAAACACTAAGTGTTTGATGTCTTCTTCATCACTGCAGGACTCAGATCCAGGGGAAGTCGTGGACCTAGTGGAAGTCCCAGTATCTCACTTGCTCACTACATCAGATATGTATAAACTGGGATCCAGATGCTCACCCTACCCGTAGCTTGACTCCGTGCTGGGGCAAGACCTGGGTTTGCAATATCCCTTCCCCACAGTGACTTCTGATAGAGAAAAAAACCTATTGTCCTGGTTTTGGCTGGGATAAAGTTAATTTCCTTCCTAGTAGCTGGTACAGTGCTATGTTTTGGATTTAGAATGAGAATAATGTTGATAACACACCGATGTTTTAGTTGTTG
>NW_008824051.1:1294863-1372885 GCF_000699105.1 Pygoscelis adeliae
AATTCCTTGCTGTGAGCACAGCATTGTAAGTATCTTGGTGAAAGCTGGGCTTACAAACTCCTCCTTCCTCAGTGTGAGACACTTCATTAACTGCAGGGGAAAGATGGGAATGGTACAGTATAGATGAAGGGCAGGTCTGTGTTTCAGCGATGGGATTGCAATTAGCAGCTTCAACTGTCTGCAGGAAGAAAGCTTGGCAAGTCGGGAGGTTTTCAGAGCTTGGTATTAGGAGGAAAAAAGCAAAAGAGAGAGAGAAAAAAAAAAAGGAAGAAAAGGAAGAAGCCCATGTCACAAGTGTAATAGAAGAGAACATGAAGTCAGCATTTCCTGTCTCATTGTTATACAAGTCTTTTCTGTATCTGACAGATAGCTGCTTCACAGCGGAAGTGACCCATATTACTTCTTTATTGTTTAAACAAAGAAAGTCGCCAATTAAAATGACTTGAGTTTATTTCAGCATTTTGTGCTCTGGGAGCCTCATCGATTGGAAGGGAAGGCACAGAGTTGTCTGCTCTGCTGTGAAGAAATACAGTCCTTTCAAGTACCTCCTACTTACCCAGCTTTTGTCAGAAAATGTATCAAATCACAGATATCAGACATATAGCAGAGACTCAAGAGATCATTTAACCCATCCCTCCACCCCAGAGGCTGTTCCAGGAAGATATTTTCCTACATGGTTCATAAAACCCTTCTGCAAGAGTCATCACACTTTCCTGAGCTACCTAGTTCCTAATTCTCCTGATACCTAATTTAAATCTCCTTTGCTGCAGTTTAAGAGTTTACACCCACTGTTTTTGCTCTGTCCATAATGGACACAGGAGATGTCATGTCATAGAATCAGGCAGATGTCAGGTGAACAGCCTCCTGTTCAAAGCAGATCTAACTCCAAAGTCAAAGCAATGGGCTTTCTCCCCCTCAGTGACAACTGTTAACTTATTTGAATACCATTACCAGATCTTCTCCCCTCTCCTCTAAGCAGTTTGGCATCAATTCTTTGAATTTTTTTCATAGATCACATTTGCTAGACTGTGTTTATTAGTCATTGCCATGTTATTAGTCATAGCTGTGTATCTGATGGATGTTCTCATACATACATGTGTGCATACTGTCCTGGTTTTGGCTGGGATAGAGTTAATATTCTTCCTAGTAGCTGGTACAGTGCTGTGTTTTGGATTTACTATGAGAATAATGTTGATAACACACTGATGTTTTAGTTGTTGCTCAGTAATGCTTACACTAGTCAAGGACTTTGCAGCTTCTCATGCCCTGCCAGCAAGAAGATGGGAGGGGGGACAGCCAGGACAGCTGACCCAAACTGGCACAGAAGGATATTCCATACCATGTGACGTCATGCTCAATATATAAACTGGGGGGAGTTGGCCGGGGGGCGGTGACCGCTGCTCAGGGACTGACTGGACATGGGTCAGTGGGTGGTGAGCAATTGCATCATGCATCACTTATTTTGTATATTCTATTTTTAAAATATACAATTCTATAATTGTATAATTCTATTATTATTATTATTATTATTATTTTCCCTTCCTTTTCTGTCCTATTAAACTTCCTTTATCTCAACCCACAAATTTACTTTTTTTTCCCCCCTGATTCTCTCCCCCATCCCACTGGGGCGAGGCGGGAGGCAGTGAGTGAACGGCTGTGTGGTGTTTAGCTGCCTGCTGGGTTAAACCACAACACCTATGTACAAGTACAGGAAGGGAGTTGCAGTGCACTCTACAGGTCCAAAAGATCCCCCCACAGTTTAGGGGTGGCTGTTGACAGCCCTTGGCTATCAAAGACTGGCCATCAATACTGTGAGTGTCCGTTTGGGAGAGGAGGTAAACTGGAAGTAGGGTCCTCGCTTCCATTCTCCAGTAGATATTTGAGAAGAAGTAGGAAGCAGGTAGATATTCATTCCTTCCTTTCTCACTCACATGTGTAACATAGACGGTTTGGTACTGACAGTTTTTCCTGCTGTCACCCTTGAAGCTTCAGAGTAATTAATAACCAGGATCTCAGTTTGACTGCTGGTCTACTGCAGTACTTGCCTAAATAATCAGTTGTTGCTTCCTTGGAGCTTGCATCAAGTCCAGAATTTAGCAATTGTTATTGAAAGGGGAAATACTGCATCTCTTCAGTGGACACTTGAATTTAGCTGAGCTGAACCTGACACGGCACTTCAGTGCAATCCAGTCATGACAGCCAAGAATGATTTTTATCTGTGTTGCCTGCCACGAAAAGTAAACTTTGAGAAGTCACAGGTGCCTCATTCCATAAATTCATCACTGAATTTTTGGGCAACCTGAAGTGATGTAAACAATACAGAAATGTTTATGGGTGTCTGGAATCCATGCAGAGGTTTTGGCTCAACTCTGAGGAAATGTCACTGCTTTTTTTTTCCCGGGGTGCTGCGAAGAGGCTTATACCCCCTGATTTCAAGAGTGGAACTAGGTCTTGTGGGGGCTTGCAAATTTATTGCCACATAACTCATATTGTGAGATCTTCTGCCAGAGTCAATCTGCCAACACAAACAATAAGATTATCAAATGCAGTGTGTGTTTTGCTGCTGCTTGAAAGTAGTTGAAATAAAGGAAAGCATTATTAGCTCTTTCTTTTGCTAGTAAAATGGAGAAAAAAGTGACTAATATATAAAACTCTAGTAGTTCATATTTGGTACCCAAATTCACAGAACTAAGTGACAAAGACCCTAGACTAGGTTCCTCCTCACATGAAAGCAGCAGGTGCCATTTCCACATACTCCTCTGGAGACAGCACTCCTTGAATTTTGAATGAGTGAAGCAACTGATTCCTCTTAACCTGCCTCCAGGTGTCAGCTCCTCCAAAAGGGAAGAGGCAGAAAAGCAGCCGTGGGACCACCCTAGATCCTTTACCTTGGCTCCCAATGCTTGCCAAATGCAGAGAAAGGAAAGCCAGGTGCTCCCCCTTTGCTCCAGGCAAACCTGGCTGGCAGGGCTGCCTTCAGACAAGAGCTGTGCCAGGACTCCCCCATGACTAGAGCGCATTTTTTTTGTCCCACACTGTGGGCCGCAGTGTAAAAGTTATACCCTGGGCTCAATCTGCATGCTTCAAACATCCAGTATCCCCATTGCTTTGCCAGGGAGGATTATACATTTTTCACAAAGTGAGCAAGTATGCTTTCAGAGAAAAAATATTTCCATGGCTACAGATCCTTCTCATGCAGTGGAATGGCTTATTCAACTCAGCTAGCAGAGAGCTAATAAAATGAGAGGAAGTAATTAGATGAAAGGATGGCTGGGTGTTTGATTTCAGATTTCTGTTTTTCACCTGAGACCCTTAGGAACTGTCTCAGGTGACCAGAGATGCTGTCAAAGTTTGTATTTTGCATGAAGATTACACTGTCTTTTTGGTCCTGTAGGTTTTTGCTGCTGCATTGTGTGCAGAAGCGGTCCTTGTGCAGTTTTATAATTGCAGTTAGTCCATATGCTGTTGTGTGTTCAGATCTCACACGTAAGAAATCATACCTGTTATGCAAACAGTGTTTTAATTACATTGCTGGTATGGGTATGAAACTATAAAACCATAGAGGATCTGAGTGCTAAATACCAAAAGACATTTATCTTCTTGTGCGATACTTTTGCGATGTGAAGTATTGGAATTAAGATCTCCCTGGTGTTAACAGAAGTTGATGGTGCAGGGAATATCTGGCAGATAGCTTTTGCCTGTAGGGCGCATCCTCTTGATGCCTGGACTTCCATATTTTCTCTGAGATTTTCTGAGATATGGATCATGAGAGTGACATAAAATTTCCTCTACCTAAGCTAAAATGTAGATTATTAATAGATTAAGTATACCAGGTCAAAGGACTTATGAGACTTTAGTGGGCTCTGATTCTTTTTTTTTTTTAAGTGCCAAATTCTTGTTGTTCTTGGTTTATCTTTAATCATTTATGTAGCCACATGGACTACGAGTAGGAGGAAGCACTCAGAGTTTCTGTTCATCTTTAAAACCCTGTCAAATATTTTTAAATACTTCTGATCATTTCCCTTAGAATTCTAAATGCTTCCAGTTTTAAAATAAAATCCTGCCATCTGCAATGAACCTAGGACAAGTCTCCACTTAATTTAATGATGTGAAGGCATTTCTTAAGGATTGGACACTAGTGTGACACATATTTGTAACTTTAAAAATATCTGGCAAGCTAGAAAGAAATTCTGTGTTAATTGAAGGACAGCTTCAGTAACGATAAAATGAAAGAATCCTTCTAATGATGTAGGTATGAACCAAAACAGATGGTAAAGACGTTTCACCAACATCTTCTAAGTACTAGTAAGTAAATATGACAATATTAATTTGGGTGAAAGGACATGATTAGTACCCTTTGACTTTTTTTGTAACAGCTGAATCTAATGTATCCTATTTATATGACTGTGAAGAGCTTCCAGTCATATTGTAATGATTTCTAAGGGCCAATTTGAAAGAGATTGCACTACGAGTGTCAAGTTGACAAGCTCACATCCTCTCCTTGATGTGAAGTGCTAAGTTCATGAAGAAGTCAACGTGTTGCCTTGCCAAGTCTCCCAGCTGGAGAGTAATACTGTATAATAGTCATGAGACTTCAGATCCAATGTTATCAGTTCAAGCATTGCAGGGTTTCACAGGGAAAACTATGGCACAAGCAAGTAATTTTCAGATAAGTTACGTTCGATGGCATTATCAGAATTGATTTCACATTGAGATGCATTGCTGGGCGGATGTACAAAATTCACACTTGCTCTTTCAAGTCAAATAATGTTCCTGGTAACATTCAGTGGAAGCTTTGCCTGGGTTGGTAAAAAATCATGAACTCAAGGCAACTTCAGGCTGTTTCAGGAGATGTGTATACATCAGCACATATGAATAATATACCTATCCATATCTCAGCAGTAACGTTCTCCTGGTTTTCTTACAATGTTATTCTTAGCTGTGATCAGCAGGGGTTATCTGAATTGGAGCCTCCTTGATTCAAATGAGTGAAGAAAGATGGGCCAAGTGCTGACATACTTCAAAAGCTCTTGCCACCTGGTCTGAAAGTGCCTCCTCTCTTCTCAGTCTGAATAAAACAGAGTCTGAGTCAGGGCACATTTGTCAAGTCAAGGCACATCAGAGAATTCAGTCTTTCCCCCCACCGACAGCCCCTGAAATTAGTGAGACAGTAGAGAAGTGACAATTGAAAGGGTATGGAGCTGATGTGATTGGGTTTACTTGTGATGGGATATCTTTAATTTGTATGGTTGCTTTTGAGATGCATTCTGAAGTTGTGTTGAGAGTGCCTATCCATCTGGATAGGAGCCCTCGCCCTCTTAATAGCACTTCGATATATCTAATGAATCAATCAATACCAGCTTAAAGAGCTGTGCTTCTGAATGCTAGCCAGTTTTTTTGCTGTCACAGTGGGGTTTTTTTCTGTATAACATTGTTACCCATGTTTTAATTTGTACTTGCTAAAATACATATTCTTTTGAAGTGCATACCTTACAATAGACAGCTTGAAAGCTGCCACCAGGCTTACCTGTCACTGAGATGCTGCCTGCCAAGTGGAGGAAATTGTCCAGCTTGTCAATGCTGAACTAATAAGGCAATGCCCCTTTTTTTCTATACCTGCAAATGTAGGTAATTTAAGTGTGAGTGAGGCTTTTGTCTCCCTTTGGTGGTGGCCATAAAATGTTTCAGCTATTCCACGTCATATTCACCATGTCCAGAAAAGCGGCTTTGACTACCGCAGTGTAGTTATATCTCATCCATTATCCAAAAGAGAACATATTGGTGGCTTTTTCCATGCTAATTAGGCCAACATGAGTCATCCTTATATCTCCTGGGGTGACCATTGCAAAGGCAGTGCTAGCCTGTGGTCCAAAGGCTCTTGCCTCTCAAAGAGAGTGAAGGAGAGAGCCCAGCACCTACTGACATCCTTGTGCTCCTTGTGAGAACTCATTAAAAACCTTCTACCCAGCTCCCAGTCCTGTCTTTTTGGACTTTGAGGGAGAAATATGGGGATTCTTCTGGTTGGGCAGTGTCCTGTGAGCCAGCAAATACTCTCTTACTCTTCTCTTGAATTCTCACATTTCAGCTTCTTGCTTTCCCAGATGCATCCAGCACAAACCAGCTGCACCACCTAAGTGGCCCTTGGAAACCACAGTACCTGATTGCCCTTCAGTCTTGAGTGTATGCATCTTTGCAATGTGTCTGGGAGGTGAAGAAGTGCTAGTCCCACCATGAGGGTCTAAATCGTGACACTCAGGGCTTCGGTGCCTAAAGAATTGGTGTCCACAGTCTTCCACGTAGCAGTACTTCTTGCGTATTGCAAAGGCATTAGATCAGTAAGAGGTCCTTATGCTAAAATTGTGGGTTAACTAAGAATACCGAAACACTTGAGCAGTTGGCTGACTTTGCTGATTACCTTGTAGCTCTGAGGTGCCTGGGGCATTCAAATGTAAAGTGTTATACTTGTACTTTAACCAATAGACCATCCAGCCTCTCCTGGATATTACAAGGAACTTATTCTGGTTAAGGCCTTTGAGTGCTTCTGTAGTAGGAATATCTACTCTTAACTTCGGTAATACACCATGAGACTTCCTTTCATAAGCTTTTCCACTCACTCTGGCCCAGTCTGTCTTCTGTGTAGCTTCTGGACTTTTGCTGGAGCATACAAAGCAGGTAATATATGATCTTTGACACAACTCCAGTAACACATTGAAGATTCTTGTCTAATTTGCTGGAGAGGTGTTAAAAACAGGAATAAGTGTGAAGCAATTAAGCAAAATGCATGATTACTTGTCCTCACACAGACCTCGAAATAACATACTGAACATTATTTCACTTGAATGTGTTTGCCTTGGTTTATTTGTTAAACACTCCATGAGAATAAATTTAATAAGCTGTACTTGGGGTTGGTGAGTTATGAAAATGGAAGTTTCATTGCTGTCCCCGTCCCAGAAGACAGTATCTTTATTGCCTTTTTAGTTCAGATTCTGGGCATAATATTATGTTTAAAACCATAGATAAAGCAGAAAGGCAATAGGTTTTATGTAAAGCGTGCTACTTTTTAAAGATGTAGGAAGCTGAACTGCTTTTCTTCATATGGGCATGAAAGCCCATTAGAAAAATTGGAATGATTCCCTTTCTGTGCATTAAACCCTTGCTGCACCTTGTTATGATACTTCATGCTAGAAGACTCACATTTATGCTACCTATAAGTTTTCTAAACCACCTGCATTAAAGTAGTTATGCTAACCAACATATACACAGTCTCAATCTTTATGGTCTTGTTATGAGCAGCACCCGGGGCGGCAGGGAGAAGCCTATTAGCTACCATGTAAGCAAGAATGATGAATGCTCTCCTCCCTGAAATCGCCCTGCAACCCCACCATGGAGCCATTTGAGAGAGCACCAGATGAATACACACATGCTAAATCCATCTGCACCTTATGAGGCATTGACTTCCTAATGGAAACTCTTTTTAACATGAGCAAAGGCTAATCCGTAACTTACTTACTTGGGAAAATCAATCAATAAACATGCTTGTGACAATGGGATTTTTGACAAGAAGCACTGCAAAATCTTATTTACCTCCTCTACACAGCGAGCAAATATACACCAGGGAAGCTGTTACTTTTGATGTACAAATATAACTTAAATAATACTCAAATGACTGGTGCAGGCATTGGCTACAGAGGATAAAAAGGAAAGCTGGATTAGCTAAAAATAGTTGTATTAAAAATCAGTGTATCTTCTTCCTCGAGGAGGATGAAAAAAAAACCCCAACTCTAATCTTGGACTATAAGGTAGAAAAGTTCAGGTCTTGCCCTTCTCATTTTTGGAAGACACTTTTCTGTTCAAAGGGGCTTTGGTTTAGCTTCAGGGGAAGTATCAAGGATTATAATTGGAAGACTTTTCTAGGTATTCCTAGCTGGATTTCAGAAATATGGTATGTACTTAACAAAACCACACACACACAAAAGAACAGAGCAACTTTGAAATAAACCTTTCATTCCTCCTGCTGCCATGCAGTCTATACTGTCACTGTGCATTTTCCCTGAGAGGGAGGAGTATGGAACGAGGGATGAAAAGTATTGGGAAAAGGGAGAAGTGTAAGATTAAAAATAAATCAAAAAAGGGAAGGCATGTCGAGAGAGGTGGATTTATGGCAGTTCCTAAATTTTCCTCTTAAATGGATACATCTGGAAAGATCTGTCTGTACATAATGGGATATTTCAGCAATTAATTGCAATGCAGTTGATTATAAATGTTGGTGGAGATCATAAGAGGGTGGACACCAAGGAATAGCTAATTTTAATGATCTGCCTATCTGTGCTGTGCTGTGCTCTGACCCTCCCCTCACTGAAAGTCACAGAAAATTAAATGCTGGCCCTACTAAAGTCAGGGGAGCAGTGTGGCTGACTTTGGCGGGGGGTAGTGGTAGGATTTCACCCTGGGAAATATGGTTTTGACATTAATGACTGTCTAAACATTTGTGCCTATGTTTTCAGTCTGAGGTGGGGGGCTGCTGACTTGTTTTGCCTTTTTCTTAAGCAAATACTATCTTTTCCTGCTCTTGCCTTTTCTTGGTGCATGCTTTGTGTTGCACATGTTCTGATTAAGTATAGTTCTCTGGGTACAGGAGCATTAAATATTGAAAAGGAAACATTTCAGCAATTATGTAGTTAAGGTATATTAAAACAATAAAGAACATACCTTCTTTATATAACTCCCTAGGACAGAAGCTCTTGTTTTGAAAACAAACTAAGCATTTTAAACAAATGGTTTAGCTTGCAGTAAATTAACCGCTTTGCAATTATTACATATTTAGAATAAGAAATGTTTGTGTTTACATATTTTAAGAGCTCTAACCAAGAAGAGTCTTGCTATTTTTCTGAACTATTTCTGGATTGCAACATAATTGAAGACACACGAGTCACTTTAGTCTTTTAATAATGCCTGAAAAGGTTGATAACTGCTACAAATTATCAGCCAGAACCACTTATTCACACTTTACTAGTCACTAGGAAAATTTTTTTCTTGAATATATTTTTATTGTGTCTACTGTTCGTGGTTAGAAAAAAACTTTGCATGATCCAAGGCTTACAGCATTTCTGAGTCCTTAGGATTGAGGGAGTGATTGGCCAGTCCTTTCAGCCAGGTTAACTAGGAAGGATACAGCATCCAGCACTCTCAAGTATTTCACAGCTGGTCATTTGTGTGAAAATATCTAGCTCGTGGTATTCCTTCCACTGAAAAATGGGTTTGCCTTTTAACATTTTAATGATAAAAATCTTAATTTTTATGTTGAAGCCTGGATCACCTGACAGTTTGACTCCAACTTTATGTTCTTCTGTGGGACCACTTAGTGTCAAAGGCTTGTGTAACGTTGGGATCTTGATGTTCAACAGAGTGATGGTGATGACATCCAGAAGCAAGCAGCTTCCATGTTTGAGAAGCAGTTAAACCAACAATTAAAAAGGCTGGTGGAGTTGGGGCTTGTGGGTTTTATTCCCTGCTCTACCACTGATTTGTTATTTGCTTAAGATGCAGAGTGCCTTGTTGACAAGGCTCATGATGTTTGATGTTTTATTCGGAAAGTGCCGGTTCCCACAGCCACTTTACAGGGTATTTCAGCTTGCCATTGTTAATGAGAGGAGAAGGAAGAAAAAAGCCAGTTTGTATCCAACCTGCTGAGAAAAGCTGGAAAAAGTAACTTATGAAAATGTGATTTTCTTAAAGGTTATTTAAAAATATCAAAATAATTATTTCTAGGGCCAAAACCAATACTGGATCCAAATGTGACTGCGGCATGCTGTCAAAATCTGGATTATGGTTTACGCTCAGATCTTTCTATACTAACTAAATCCAAAGCAGTGTTTGGTTTTATCTTCCTCCACTTTAGGAAGTGTTCTCTTACAGACTCTTGGCAATATTCTGAATATTAAAGCTTTAGTAATGATAGCAGTCTTCATGTTGACAATACTGACGTTCCTCAGAGGAAACTTATTTCTAGACATTACCTTAATTCTCCTTTTCCTTCCTTCTGAGATTTGAAAGCTTTCATTGTGTCATCCAAGACCATGAAAAAAGATCTCAAGGTCAGCCTGTGCTACCAGTTTCCCAGTGAGAACTAGGAGAAATCAGTGTTTCTGTTCTCCAGACTACAACATACAATGGTCACCTGCGTGGTGTGACCAGTGCCTATAATTATGGGGCTTGGTTTGGAGGGAAAAACCCAATAGGAACTAGTGGACACAAAACTGTAAAAACAATAGGAGGACACTTTATAATATGATTATACTGGAAATAATTATGGGGCTGTGACTCACCACTGGCCGCTGTACCATATATACCTTCCAGGAACAAGTAGCCAATGACCAGAGTGGCTTTTCTTCTCTTCTGTTTTTTCTGGACTAAAACCTTTTTCTTGTAAGCTTGTTCTAAACTGTTAACGAAGTCTATAGTGAAATTTGAGAGTGTGACTGCTTGCATTTTACGCTTATCACCATCATATCAGAAATGCCTGATGAGTGGAGAGTGATGGACAAGTGCTCTCTAACTAATTCATGTGCCAGTTAACTGTTGGCGTTGTGGTTATCTCATATTGTCTGTAACAAAAGAAATGGTCCATTAGGACATAATATGTATCATAAATCTAGGTAGAAGTTATATAGTTAGACATTATAAGATGTAAAAAAGCAAAACAAAACAAAACCCAAAACCCACCAGCTGTTCATCTACATGTGTCTTTCTAGCAATGACCAATGCTTAGCTCTGGTTTTCTCCCAGGAGAACAACCCGAATCCTGAATTATGTTCCACCTTTACATCAGTAAGTGGTGGTCGTGGGAAAGAGGACTGCTTCCACCCCACAACAGCAAGAAAAATGCACCCCTGAGGGAGAAGCAGCTTTAAATCCCCCTCGGACTGAGGAGGGGACCGAGCTGAAGTACCCAGGGGACATACTTTAGCCATTCGACACAGCCTGGGATGGAGGCAATGTTTTCCCTGCAGCTGGCTGTGTATTTGAAGAGAACTGATAGGTGTGGGTTTTTGCAAAGCCCAAGAGAACACACATGCAGTAAGCTTGGCTGTTCCTGGGCCTCAGGGGATGGAGGCAGGACACCTCTTATTTCGTGAAGCCCTGCAAAACTAAGAGTTAAAGCTGAGCTGCTCGGCCTATTTCCAGTCTGAGGTTTTTCTGGGTATGTGCCTGGAGACATTGAATGCAAAACGTGTAGTTACCTATGGCCTTCAATATTTACAGGTTTATGCAGGAGTTGGTGAGGATTCAGGCCATCCTCAAAATTATCATATTCTGTGAAAAAGTTAGGTGGAATCTGACACATTATTTTTAGCGGTTGTCATTGATTATGCTGCAGAGGCTGATTCTCATTCACATTACACCCCTCCATCTCCCAGGTAAATGCAGGCTATCTGTAGGGCTGTGCAAAGAGATCTCCATTGGCTCTTCAAGTTCAGATCATCATTATAGATATGTCTGAGTCCAAGTCTCTGAGTTATTCTTCATCTTTGCATGAGGAGCTAGGGAAGCTTGGAGACAGGGAGTGCTCTTTATAGAATTAAGGAGAACAAAAGGGCAGCTTTGATATCATGGCTTTTGACAAGGAGAGGAACTAAAGAGAATTATGGTGACCTGAAGTTGCACGCAGTCTGCTTTAACTCAGACTTTGTTCGGTAAGCTGGGAGGAAAAAAAAAATCAATATTCTATTCTAGATGGCAAATATTATATGGTTTTGTCTTATCCATTATTTCTAAGGCATGAAATCAACATCTAATAGTGCAATCTTTGTCTTGAAATCAGACATTTTGGAGGAAAGTTCATCTCTAGTGAAGAAAAAGAGGAAAAAGTAATTTCCCTTCTAGTTTCCTATTATTGCTTTCCCCTCCCTTCCCTTCCAGGATCTGAAAGATTCCAATCCTGCAGGAATCACTTTCACTGCTTCACTGAATTTGCCTGGTGATTGTAATCTTCTCTGACTTTCTCCATAATCGTTCTATTGGAGAGGATGCCTCTTTACCCTCCCAGGACTTTACTGGGGAAGGAAGGTGGGAGGAACAGCAAAGGTTGAGCTGACTTCAGGACTGATGTGATCTTGCAGTTGACAGTGGGAGGCTTTTTTCCTCCTTTGCAATAACACTTGCTGCTATTGGAACTGTCAGTAAAGTGGGAAAAAGCAATTAATATTTTTGCCTCTGTCTTTCACAAAATCCTTACTTTTCTGCAAGCAAAGCTCTTGAAAGAAACCATAGTTCACCTTCAGGAATTATAAGAGAGAAAAGAACTGTAAGAACTTTCTGTGTGTCCTTTGCTCATTAGCAGTGACAGACTGTGGAGGAAACATATCCCACAGCACAAGTTTTGTAAATACAATTGCAATAAAATCTAATTTCAGGACAAATAAAAATCAGAAAAGGAAGCTAATTGGACATTTCCTTCAAAAGCTATTTTATCTTCAACTTTATGTCTTAACAAGTTCAGCCAAAAATTTTGGCAGCCTGAAATTGTAACACAGGGAAGGATTATTATACTTTGTGTCAATTAGGTGGAATGCTTTTTAACTAAATATACCTGTCCCTTTTGCAGATTTTGCTTAGGAAAGTGGAAATCTGCCCCTGTGAGTGACTTGCCAAAGTCCCATTACCAGTACATTTATTCTGTTACGTGCATCACTGACACGTCCCAAGCCAAAAGGGAAGCAGCAGGAAGCCATGACCTCTGCTCTGAGCAGTCAGATCAAATCAGGCGGTTTGATTTTCACAAGGTGATGAGCTGCTTTGGGTCCCATTGGGGTCCCGAGTTGCCTTTCTCTAGGGCATTAGGTATCCAAGTAGACAAGAGACTGCTGCCCTCAGCAAACCCCCTCGTTGTGTGTCCGGGGAACAGATGTTTCTCCAAGTACCTGCTGGTCCTGAGTCTCCACTTGGAGCTGGTCTTGCATTTGGGTGATCCTGGTATCTCCCAGAACCTGGAGAAAATCGCTTCTTACGTGCAATACAAGACAGGTACATATAAATTACCAGAGACCATAACGAACATACAACAAAAAATGGCCTCTACCCTGGAGAGTGTGTAATACAAAGGCTCCCATTTGCAGTCTGACTGTCTGTGTGGGACTCTCACGATCAGCATAGCACCTCTCCCACTCCACTATTCAGAAGTGTGAGTTGCCCAGCTGTACCCTCTTGTAGTCCAGAGAAATTATGTATCTAAACACCTCTGAAGTGAAAAGTTTTTAGAAAGTTACCAAGCTATTTGGTGGGTTTTTTTTAAATTTTCCTCTGCAATGGAATTGCCAAGGCAAAGCTCTGATGTAACCAGAATTAGGGCTTCATTCTTATTCTTTAAAACCTCAATATCTACTGCATTAAATCTACTTTGAACTTGAAATTTTTTTCAATGTAAATAATTTAAGAACATAAAGGGCAGTGCCTGGAAAGCCAAATCATGTTCATGATCCCATTTTCCTAAGCATTAAATAGGTACCTAATGAAAATCAACCCCTCCTTGGGTTGTGTAGGTGCTCAGTAAGACTCTCTGAACTGCTTTCATTACAGATGATGCACAACGTCTGATTCATTTACAAGGGTGTTAACGTTTCTATGTAAATTTCTTTGAAATGAGAGTGTGCCTTAAAAATATCTTAAGTCTTTGGGACAGTTCATGAGCAGCAAATGTCTTTGAGATAGAAATATTTCCTTTCTCAGTGAAAGGCCAGCTGTGCCTACGAAGTCTGCACATGGGATGGATAATGGTGCTTAAAAGCTTCAGCAGAGCATTAATAAAGGGAAAGAATTTTCTGTGGCTCGCTAGGTTTTGTACAGTATCTGCAACCACGTCCAGCCTGTGTAAACACCGGCCTTAGTAATGAATCTTCAGTCATGCCAGGCGAGAACGGATGGGGTGACAAGGTTGAGGGGAGCCAGAGGTTTTATATTCTATTTCCAGCCCTTCCTCAAACATCAGCTTTCCTCCTCTCGCCTAATTCTGGCTGATCTTATAAGTAGAAGTGGGAACACATGAGTCTCTGCAGCTTTCACTGTAGCTGGATAAGACTGAAGTGTTGATCTGGATGCCTCTTGGTGAGACGGTGTTCAGTGGGCACATGCCCTGATGTCAGGCTGAGTATGTGACCTAATGTATGCCTGCACCTGTATCACTGCCCAGCATATCCAACGAGCACCCTTCCGTCCATGGCTATGCCTGCAGCAGCTTGTGCCTAGTGATTCTGGCAAGTAGAGAGCTCTCCGATTTCCCAGTGGGCTGCTTCTGAATAAAATGTGTAATCAACATAATTTATGAAAGAAAAACCAAGGGCTGAACATTTAAAGTTCTGACTGAAGCTAAAGGGAACAGAAAGGTTTCAGAGTACATCTCTTAAAGTCTGTTGGGTGTGGTTTCTTTTTATGTTAAATGGAGAGCCCATAGGACCATATTGAGCTTAATTTCTTTAAAAGTAAAGTTCAGTGAGATCCTGGGGTGGAAAATTCTGTAAGAATTTAGAGTGTCTGTAAGTCTTGGACCAGATAGTCTCATCTTTTCATGGACATAGGAGACATGAGAATCCTAGAGGTAGGTAGGTTTCTTCAGTTGTGAGGTTCCCTCTGGACTTGCTGGGACATGTCTCTGAAATAGACTTCAGAGTCTCTAGGAGTTGAGAGTTACAAAGTGCTTTCCAAGCTGGGGATCATATTTTACTAATTACTAATTTATTAATTACTAAATTACTAATATCGATTTCTTTTTTTTTTACCTCAGTAAATGTTAATGTTTAGCTGAGTGACAGCTATAATTAAAATCTTTTTCTCAAGAACACCTTTTTAAACAAACAAAGATTAATATAACACATTTTTCTAACAAGTATTCTCACATTTTTCAACAAAGACAAAAAAAGGATAATTATTTAAAAGCAGGAAAAGCTTTCTTAAAACCCAGTTGCATGTCTGTTGCTGAGAAATTCCTTGAAAATATGTAGGGAATAGAGATATGACAGGGAATTGAGGAAAGACAGCTTGCCTTTTTCATCTGCCTCTAATCAAGAATCTGACCACATTTTTTTCATGGGTTCCTCAGTCTGTGGAACTTGTGAATTCTGAAGAAGAGAGCAGGGCTGCAGGAGGGTTTAATCTGTTTTGTGTTTTCCCATTGAATTATTACCAGTTTAACTATTCTTTGTGGTGCCTGCTATTTGTTTCATGCTGTTTGATTACAAACCTGCATCTGGGTGAAGCCGCTCACCCCATCCTATCCCTCCAGCTTCCACAGGGCTGGGGGTGTGGGCGACACAACTCCCTTGGCGCACTGCTCAGCAGCAGGGTTTGGTGGGGTTCCCATCCCTCCTCCCGGAGCCACCCAGGCGAGCCGGTGCAGGAGGACACTGCCCTGTGCCGGTGGTAAATGCCAGAGCAGTATTGCTACGCACAAGAGCCAGGAGGAAGCATGGAAGGAATCGTAATTTGGAGAGGTTTGTTGGCAGCGCAGATTAGACCTCTGCTTGGGGCTGTGCGTAAGAAGTTGCTGTCTAGTCTTTCTATTAGATAACAAAGCTTTTGTATAATACTTGCTTTAATTGAATTACAGATCTCTTGCTTGCTGCACTCTCTGCTATAATATCTGTGACTGTACTGGTATCACACACAAACATTGAAATAGGGTTGTTTTGCTCAATATTCTGTATCATCTGTGGTTACATATAGGGATTTTTATAGGTATAGCTCAAAAGAAGCTACTGACTTCATTGAATTTTCCTTGTCTAAGTAAGAAAGCTGAGGATGTCTCTGTATGAGTTGTGCAGAGTGGACGTGAGTTACAGATGCATTTTCTTCTACTTCCACATTGTGTAAATTTGAACCTAAGACCTTCTATACACAAGGTGAGAACTTGCCTTATTTGTCACTACACAACTCAGTTCTGTCATTTTCACCACTAATGGGATTTTGTGACTGAGTGACCTTGTTAATACAGCAATATGTTGCCTGCCATATCATCAGTAACGATGCTCCAAATAATAAAAGAGGGGGAAAATGCCGGCTGAAAAAATAGTGAAAAAAAATTATGCTAGTTTCTTCCTATTCTTTTCCAGGAAAAGAAAAAAGCCTCCATTATCTTAAAAAATTATATTACTTTAGAACTGTACTTAATGTGATTAAATAGTTAAAGCACTGCTCTTCTCTAGCACAATTTGACAAAATAGCTCTTTAAAGATCTTCTTAGGGGAAAAGGGACATAAATATGGAGTGGATCCTTCCAACACAGCAAAGCCCATCGTTAGACTGGGAGGATATTATGACACCAGTTACCAAGAGAAAAATTTCTGTAAATGGACTTTATGATAAAATCATGTTTTTTGAGATATTTGTTATCTCCTAATGTTATATAGTTCAGCATCTTTTACTACCTTAATGATAAATATTGTTATTATTGAAGTAATACTAAGTCTGACTATTTTACGTATGTAGAGCTGATATGCATAGTACATAGTTAGGAGCGACCTGATGACTTTATGAACTGAATAAATAAGGAAAGGGAGATAGCTATAGGGAAATGAAGTGACAACCAAGTCTCTGAAGTCGCTGTCCAGTGCTACATTTACCAGACCACACTGCCTCTTGATTTATGACTAAAATCTCCAAGGAAACTTTATATTGCCGTCTGTTGGAAGGAGTATGAAATGAGGTTGGAATCACATTCATCACAGCTCTGTGCCTGGCACAGTGAAGAAGGAACCAAGGACCTGTGGATCTGGGCAGGATCATATAAGCAGAACTGCGAAGAGGAACCTGAAAATTCCTCTAATTATCACTCTCTTTTAACAAGCCAAGAACAGTGTCTTCGGAAAGCCAACAGATTAATTCAAAGGCAGACTTTTCAGGAAAGGAGGCAAGAGGGTTTATGGGATTAGTGGCCTGTGGGGGAATGCCAGTGTCAATGAGCAAGTCTTCACTGCTCAATGAAGCATCATGGTGACTCACTCAAGCTGGAGCTTTCCTCTGCTGAGCCAGCCCGCTGGCACGGTGCAATGCCATGCCAAGGTGCTAGCTCTGATCAAAAAGCAGGATAGCTACACTGATAGCTGGCAAAGTGCTAGCAAAGATGTTGCTAGCACAAGAGTCTGTGCTGTGCTGCCTCTGGCACTGTGGACATGTCCACAGAAGATAATTTTGTAACCCATGAGGTAGTACTTTTTGTTGGATTCAAAACACTCTGTAGTGCCAGAGCCTTTTTTTTGCTCATGGAGGCGTTGTGTATTTTATAAGACAAGAAGGTGATGTCCTGAGGATTTATACAGTTCCGGGTACTTCCAAAAGTGAGCTAGTTTGAACATTTGAATCCTGGCTAAATTCCTGCCTGGTGTGAAAATATCCTGCCCAGTTGGTTCACCTTGAATTTTCTACTGGGTACAGTACTTAGAGCTGTTTACACATAATTAGCAGCAATTCAAGAAGGAAGAAGCATGCACAGTATTTATTACTGGACCATCTTTTACATATGCTTGCAATTTTTATATAGGAATTCATAACAAACTATAATCAACTGATCAGTATCCACGAAGCTTCTAGACAACCATTAAAAGTAATAGCTAAACAAGTAACGGTCAACTAGCTTTTGACATGTCCTTGTTAGATTACGGATCCATTGCCTGGAAGAACAAATAGTCTATAAAGAAGCACTGGAGGACATTGCCTAGAGAGGCTGTGGAGTCTCCATCCTTAGAGATGTTCAAAACCTGACAGCCCTGAGCTTTAGCTGGCCTTGCTCTGAGCAGGGGGGTGGAGTAGATGATTTCCAGAGGTGGAAATTTCTCAATCATTCTGTGACTCTGAGTATTCTTCAAGAATTCATCCTCCATGGAAAATGGCAGACTTTCATTAGGAAAAGAAAAATAACTCAACATATAGACTGCTTCACTGGGCAAGCCCCAATCCAATGAAATATGTTTAAATTTAGGCATGCAAGTTGTGTAGCCCATAATGCAGGCTTGCCACTTAGCCTTTAAGTAAATGGGATACTTTTATGCTTGAATTTAAGATCCTTAATTGCTTTGTTGAAACCCAAGAAAGAAAATAAGGACTCCTTAATAGAAAACATATAAAATTTCCCCAAATTAAATATGTATATTAAGCATTGCTTGAATATATATTTAAGTAAGTCTCAGACTAAATTTATGCAGAAGTTACTATAACATTACTTATCTTTTGGGGGTTTACTAAAAAGAAAAATGGGGAAGAAAAATCTTGTCAGCCTTTAGCTTTCAGTTTTCCTTGGCTTGAATTCCTGGGTTCCCATAAACAGGATTTAAGAATCAGTCTTTACAGGCTAAGACTTAACTGAAGTCTGGGGTTTTGTTGGGGGCAGTGGGGTGGGGTGTATGTGGGAGGGTTGTTATTTCTTTTTCTTTTCTTTTAAATCAAAATAGTTCATGATAAACAACTTAGTTTGTCAGTCATCGTTTGGGCCAAGGATTGGTGTCAAACGGGGTTGTTTAATGCATAGGTCCTGCCAAGTGTGCACCGTTCTTAGCAGACAGCTCTAATCCTTCATGGTCCACTGACTTTACCTTTATGAGTTCTTTTGATCGGTAATTGAGAGAATAAATCTTTGAAGAACTTACATAAATGCAAAAAAGAAACCCCATTAAGATTCAAGCAGTAAAATGCCTACTGGCATATTTTATATCGTACCTTTTCAGTCCTCTGCCATTTAAATTCATTTTGCCAGACAAAGATTTGACATTGGCATCCAGTTATAGATTTTGTTTTCTTATGCATCATCATCTGCACCCTCTGTATTTTGACTTTTAATACCAGCACAGTAAGTGAACTGTTCTGAGAGCTGGATTGCTCTGAAGCACTTTGCAGTATTGAAGATGCAGAGCAGAATAAAGAATTCAGTGTATTGAGGCACTTTATCCTCCCTGTCCCTATTTAAGTTATACAGATGAGGCATTCTTTTTAGTAAATTTTAGGTCTTATGTTGAGTATAGGATTAGTTAGTGGTGGACTAATAGCTCTCTTGCTAATGATGAAACAGAAGGAGTGAGCTCTCACTTGGGGTAGAGGAGGCAGCTCTGAGCAAGCCTTCTTATAAGGCAAGCAAGCAAACTGGGAGCACTTGCACCTGCTGCCTACCTGCTAGGAGTTTATCAGTCCAATAAACATAAGCTACCTTGTATTCATTTGCTTTTCAACTTTTCAGTCAAGTCACCACTAGATCCTCGCAGAAAAGTAACTCAACACAGGGGAAAATGCAACTGAAAGCCCTAAAAGTTATCTTGACTGTTTTCAAAGACAAATGTTTCTCCGTAGTCTGTAGTGTACAGCTCCGCCCCTACAGGTTTACTTACTGGTAGGAAGAATTACTTCAACATGGCTTGTTAGCTTAAACGTAACCTCATACAGAGGATAATAGAGACTTGACCTCAGCAAATTTTGAGAACTCTTGGCTTTGTAGTGCTCTGGTTATCAATTTATAATTCCTCCTCTCACATGTGCCTGTTATAAGATGAACACAATCACATACAAATGGGGAAAAGTGACAATTTTTAGTGAAATCATTTGAGGGATTTGTCAAAAATCTCTGGACCATTTGCATTGTTTATATATTTGTGTAACAGTTATAAAAGCAGTACTGTAGCAATGTACCTGTGATTGTGCACTATTCAAAAGGCTGTGTCACAAGAGATACTACATAGGTAGACAAAAGTATAATTTCCCAACAGATACCCTGCTCATCCTGTGGGGTTGTGGCTGTAAAACTTGCACAAACTGCATATTGGCTTTGCAAAAAGACAAGTTCCGTTTATTCAAGCTAATTTACTCAGTGACTGTTCTCTAATATACAAGGTTAGATACAACTGCTATAGAAACAGCCATGTTTGTTTGTGCTGTACAATTCATTGTGCCCTGTCTTTGATATTGAATAGGTCATAACCTGATTGTAGGGTAGGTGAAATACGAATAGCAGGCCTTATTTTTATCTGCTGACACTGTAGGTAGCATTAGACAATATTCAAATGCAGCCCCTGTGGCAAGATTGTCATGTTCCAGACCTAACCTCTCTTTAAAAAAAATTTTCAGAGCTAAATCTTAGAAGGGGAAATACGGTTCCTATTTCTGTGCATGAAACGCATGGACCAGGGAGAAGTTCATGATAAATACTTGAGTAATTGGATAATCAATAATTGGTAGGAGTTCTTAAATTTTTTTGGCAAAAACCCATGTGTCCTGGTTTCAGCAGGGATAGAGTTAATTTCCTTCCTAGTAGCTGGTACAGTGCTGTGTTTTGGATTTAGGATGAGAATGATGTTGATAACGCACCGATGTTTTAGTTGTTGCTAAGCCGTGCTTACACTAGTCAAGGACTTTTCAGCTTCCCATGCTCTGCCAGCGAGGAGGTGCACAAGAAGCTGGGAGGGGGCACAGCCAGGACAGCTGACCTCCCGTGCTCTACCGACTGAGAAGGCTGGAGGTGCACAAGAAGCTGGGAGAGGGCACAGCCAGGACAGCTGACCCAAACTGGCCAAAGGGACATTCCATACCATGTGACGTCATGCTCAGTACATAAACTGGGGGAAAGCTGGCTGGGGGGGGCCGCTGCTCGGGGACTGGCTGGGCATGGGTCAGCGGGTGGTGAGCAATTGCATTGTGCATCACTTGTTTTGATTATTATATTATTATTATTATTACTATTATTATTATTATATTTCAATTATTAAACTGTTTTTATCTCAATCCACAAATTTTCTCACTTCTACTCTTCCAATTCTCTCCCCCATCCCACCGGGGTGGAGGGGGGAGTGAGCGAGCGGCTGTGCGGTGCTCAGTTGCTGACTGAGGTTAAACTGTGACACCATGATGAGTTCATAGATCTTGTGTGTTCAGTGCTTCATAAATCAAAAGCCAGGAGAGGAAAGTCCTGGCTTAAACAATTCATAGAGATCCATGATACGAAAATAAAGGTATCTTTCCATTGATACAGGCTGGGGAGAAGGGAGGACATAGAAGTACTTTTATTTCTGTTTTTCATGGAATTTAATATCCATGAAGATGTCAAGTTGGTAGTCTCGAAGACCAATTTTTTTTGTCTAGCCCAATACAGCTTATGCAGCAGTAGTGCAAATTTTGCTGTCCTGCCACATCAATGTCTGCTGCTCTGCACAAAGAGGGAGATCATCAGGGGGTGTTTGTAGGATGTGACCCGCCTGTCAGGCTGATATGGCATGTCCTCTCTCATTGACAAAAGCTGCAGCCAGTAGGGCTTTGGTGAAATGGAACTGACTTTAAGGAAAGGGTCATCCCAAATCCTAAATATTGCAAAAAGTTGCGAACACATGATGTAAAGAAGTCAAAGCTTTGATTCAGTCCTCTGTGTCAGTAACTTTCACTCCAAGTGAATGCCATATCTGGCTTATTTAAACTTTCCTGTTTTTTCTCATGTTGGAGTCCTCTTCTGCTCCCTGTGTCATACCTCTTCTAAGTAATATCAGATGTTTGAGATTTTCCAGTAAGGAAAAATTACACAAGGTCTGGGGTATATCCCATCCGTAAATTGCTTTATCTGCCCACACTGACAGCAGTCATGAGATGACCCTCCTTCTTCCTGTAATCTTAGCTCATCTCCAGTGCTTTGTGCTCAGAGAGCAGCTCTGAATCCAAAACTGACCCACAGCCCAGATTGGGGCACACAGACCCTACAGAAAACCTTACACAATGCAACACTGCAATCTAGCGTGTCATCAAAGCCTACTTCATTGTGTCCACACCAAGAATTTGGAGACTGTAAGGATACTATGAGATGACACTCGTCGCAAAACTGTGGTGACATTTTTAATGGGATCTTTAGTGTGATCTTGAAGATCTTTATGTCCAGCTTCTCAATACTCTATGATGACAATCACAAAAAGTATTTGCCTGAAGAAGATCTTTTTGGAAAGCACTAGTTTTAGCTATATTTAACATCATACTTAAATTTTTTTTTTAATAATTAGTATTATTATTTGACTTTGCTTAATCTCTGTATCTGCCCTGATCTCATGTTCCCATCACCTTTCACTTTTTTCTTCCTCTCCAGACTGAACTTTTCCCTGCTTTTCTGTCTCTACCATATGACTCCTTCTCTTCCCTATCATTCCTGTTTCCCCTGGAAATGCTGTGCAGCTTCACTATCTTTTTCTTCTCCATTAGACATAATGTACTGCCTTACTGTCTGCCAAGCTGAGCATTCCCACATGCCACTGTCTAGAAGTGACATGGGTGATTCGGGTGGGGGTGTCCTTTAATTTGTAGCAGCATTCCCTAACAGAGGCAGCTGTAATGGCTTTTCCATTTTGTATTCAATTCTCTTTTAATAAGGGCAGTTATGCTGGCAAGCATTGTTCTGCACAGAAATATATGCACAGTTAATACGGTACATTTCATATAAGTCTTCAGGTTGTCATTAGAGACATGACAGCTTCACAGGAGCTGTTCCCACTGTCTCTAATCAGGGAATGAAAAGAGCAGCAGCTTTTTAAGAAATTCCTTGCTACTGTAGGGCAATATTCCTAGGACTGCTATGTATTTAAAATGTATACATTTCGTATTAGAAATTAAATTATAGGTAAGTGCAGCAGCATCAGTACAGCATTCATTTCTGTGTATATCCAAAATAAGGAGGGACAGATACTGCCAGCTTTAGGTGTCTTTGCTATTTAAGGTGTAAGAGTAAAACTAGTCAGAATAAACTTACATGTCAACATTATTTCAGCCCACCCATTCTTAAGCCCTTAGATCCTATGATGTTGGCCAAGTTTGCCTTGTACCATGCTTAGAATTCAGTAATTTGGATGATTCTGGGATGGAAGGGAGGAAGTGACAGATTACGTCTTTCAGGTAGCTTGTGTCCCTACCCCACTCAAGAGGTGGTGATGGGTGGAGTGCAGCTCCCAATATTTATCTGAGCAGAGAAGTGGTTAACTATGAGGGCTGGAAATTCAGATCGGATATGCTCTTCTCTGCCTGCTGCACAGTCTGTCACATATGCCCTACCTGCCCGCCAGCGTAATTCATCTTAGAATTAACACCCCATCCCCAGTGACATACTAGGAGCACTTTGGGTAGTGTGGCTTCAGGCACATGCACATTTGAACAGGTGTCACTGTGGCGATTATACTTGGGCAACGTGTTGAGCTTTCTTTAATTTAATTTAATTTTTAATAGAGCTTGACATATTGCCAAAGTATAACCAATGCAGTGACATCTGCCTGAGCCCTGGCTCCACAGGTCCTGTCTAGCTCTAGGTCTTATTTCCAACCTTCATTTAACTAACTAATATGCATATTTAATGATGTGCACACAGTGTCTTGATCTTGGAATGCAGTATCATGTCTGGCTGGAACGATTTCAAGTTGTTATTGCCTTGTTCCTGTCTCAGGTATGGTCCAAGACTCTCTACTGCTGCATGTTAAATTTCCTCTGGCCCTAGTCTCTGAGCAAAACCATTAATATTTTTATTTACAAGTGCAAATGAAATATTTCTAGAAGAAATAAAATAACAGATTAAAGCTGTCATATTTTATAACCTTCTCCATGTCAGGTACATATTTTCCCTTTCCTTTAAGATCACCAATTATGCTGTCTGGAAGGTGAGAATGGATTTTCTCTTGTTAATGTTATTTTTTGTCTTTCATATTAAATCAGATATTAGGTCCAACAGAAAGTGTTGTGTGGAATTTTCCAGACCCTTTTTTCCTCCCCACCCTTGATAATTGAGTCCACGGGAACAATTTCCCTGAAGTGCATTTAACAACACTAACAGACACTGCCTGCTTGGTTTGCTGACAATTTCTTCTATTGTTTAATAATTATTTCTTTTCATTTAACACCTTAATGAAAACTAATGTAGGAGATAAAACTTTAAATTGGAGTAAAAGTGCTCCTGTACCACAGTTGGTATTGACCTTACCAATTAAATGTAATAAGAGTTAAAATTTTGTGTATTTTTAATTGTACATTTAATAAGTCAAGAATATAGCTTGTCTGTTAAATGGACGAGGATTTGTTTAATTATTGGATTAAGTCCTTAATTTTATGGAATTCAATTACCAGCATGGGGAGAGAGAGTGTATTATGGCCAAAAAAAATTACAAAGATTTTTTTTTTAACCATTTTCCTTTTAATAATGAAAACTCCAATCATGAAAATATATTTTTCAGCTCAAAACTTTTAGTTATCCCGTTCCATTAAAAGCATATGAAGGAATTATATACCTTCCAGGCAGCATGTGTAGGTAAACTATTTTAATTCTCTCCGGCATTCAGTATATAAACCCATTGTACGTAACTGGAAAGAGTTCATTTTGATGGTCCTGATGGAGGTTGAGCATGAGGTTTGAATAACATTTGGTATCAGAAGCTCCATTTTTCTTTCTGGGGTATTCCTGAATCTCACTGGTAATTCATACGCTCATAAAAAGGAAGTGGTAATGTGGTACACCAGTCAGTCTTTGGACAAGTGACAGATTGTACACCCAGCTCGATGGTATCTGAACCATGATCCTTTTCTAAAAGGGGAAGTTGTTCTTACACATTTAGGAAAATCATTGTGATTGCTTTGAGGTGCACATCTGGAAACCCCTGTTCTCCCTCCTGCTGTTCTGGCAGCTGCAAGTGCCAGATGTGCATAACACCTGGCTTCCTCTCTGGCTTGGAGCTCCGGACTTGGCTGATTGCCTTTCTTGTAGGACTTATGAGAGGCTGTGGCACCCTTGCTGCCAAATGTTTTCATCACTCTCTGCTCCCAAAACACAGAAAAAAGTTGCATCGGGACTGTATGATGGCAATGTACTGTAGGAGGGAACACAAGGAGCCAGAAAGCCGGAGAAGTTTTTTGAAAGGAAGAAGGGTTGTACGAAGTATGGGTAGGTGAGACGGTCCCCTTTTCAATTTGTATGTTGCCTGCCAGTCTGCCTAGAGGAAAAAACAGACAGTGACTGTGCTTCCAATTAGCAATTCCCGCAGCAAATTTTGACCTGACATAAATAACATGGTATAATATGCAATCCGTGTCAGGCAACTTCATTTGCTATTAGCAAACGGACACTAGGATACTGAATAATGATTCATGATGAGGACACTGGGGGAAATCTCTGTCAAATGCAATATGGCAAGTCCCACTCCATTACGTAGGTAATGCTGCAAAAGTCTGAGGGAATTAAGTTGGCAAGTTTGGAGTACAAAATATCTGGAAAACCAGAGGGGGAACCTTGGCCATGGTGACATCAGTAAGAGTTTTGCCATTGTTTCCCATGAGACCAGGGTTTCACTCTGATTTTTACAGGCAATAGATAGAAATAATAATAATCAAAGAACTCATCCATGGAAAAGGGAATTTGGCTTTTTCCTGGACCAGCAGACACACTTGTAAGTGTCTCCTCTCCAAATCTGCACTTAGATGGGCCAAAGGAATCCTGCCAAAATGATGCTGCGAAAGCAAGCCAAACACAGCTCCAGCAAGGGCAACATGGTGCCAGTTCTGCCTAATGGATGTCTCCGCATATGACAGTCAGCTAGATGCACCAGAAGTGTGCCTGTGTGGCATACCCCTAAGGACTCATGGGTAAGTGTTTCTGTGGCACTGTGTGCTTTCCAAGCCCTCCTGGGTTAGTCCCATCAGCTGCACCAACCACAGGATGGAAGTGGGCTTGCCATAAAAAGCTCTGTGAGTCGTGTTTGAATATTTCGGTCTTTGGAGTAGATGCTGGGTTTCATGGAGGCTGGAAACTGCCAAAAGGACCAGATTGGTTATGTCCAGAGAACCCAGGCGGTATAATGCCTAAGAGCAGTTGTAACTCCTCTAGGGACTACATCCTTTCCAGGACACGTTTAAGCTTAGACATCTGCTGGATAATCTGTGCTTCTGGAAGGGTCCCTGGCTCTGCAGGGGTTATCTTCCACATCTCTCCAACTCTGAACCAAACCCACTGCTGTGCTGATCCTCATCCTACCCTGAAATGCAATTACTATTGTATGATGGAGCCATGCTACAAATTTTTAGCATCATACTTACTGCCCTTTTGTTATCAGTGTCCTTTATGATTGCACAACATTCTTCTTCATCCAATCCTTGAGCAGAGCCGCAGGACTCACAAGAATGGTTGTTCTTTGGCTGTGACCGAACCAAAAGGCAGGTCTGCTCCACAGTGCACGGCGCAATCCTGCTGTCCCTGTTGTTTAGGGACTTACTGGAATGCAGTCATCTCCTGCGCTTGATGCTCACTTTCCCAGCTGGTGTATGGAAAGAGTATGCAATATATCCAGATCTGGACATTGGAAAATATTTCCAGACCACTTTAAAGGACACTGTTTCCTGATTTCTATCACACTCACTCGTGGTCTTGATTTCACCTGTATTCACAAGAAATAAAAGCCTCATTCGGTGACTAGCCTTCAAACTCTCTCTCTCCTGCCCATAGGTGCAGTCACCTTCAAGAATGTTTAGTGGACTTCTCTTCTGAGACACTCAAGGACCATAATGTACCTAACCCTGCTAGGGTTAAGATGTGAGTGCTAAGTATTACTCATCCTTCCTAACATCTGAGAGCTAATCATCCCATGGCAAAATATTGTTCCTTTTGCTTCTTGCAGCCTCCAGCTGCAGCTGGACAATTGTGCAGTGCCACATTGAAATCTGAGGCCATTAACATTTAAACAGCTCCCAAAGTGTTACAGCCACAGCCTGAAAAGATGAAGGGTGGGGGGAAGCCTCTGAAATCGGTATGGTTTGGTAATCCTTACAATATTAAGTTGGATATTAAGACTGTTTTATCATAGGGTTTCTGCACTTCTACATCAATCCCCTCAATAACAATAGATCCTTGTCATACTCTACAGGATGTTTTTATTGTTTAGGTTGGGAGCTGTGCAATGACATCTGTAAGCATTTAAAAGACAATTGGCAGCTCATATAATAATAACTAGGTATTATCTTGTAAGGTGGAAACAAAATATGCATGGGGCTTGAAATGAGGAAAAAGGTGACAATCTACACTCAGTGTTTGCTTTCTGCAGATGGGTTTGCAATCTACCTCTGTACCTTAGCCATTATAACGTTCACCTTGTTTTGGAAAGGAGGTGCTATCCCATCATTTATTTTTTGTGTCTCCTTGTGCTGACTTACATGATAGTGGAAAGATGGCAGATGAGGCAGGAAGAAAACAAATGGATTGTTTTTTGTGTGACAAGACTTGTCTATGAAGAAATAGGAAAGGAGCACCTGATGGCTGCTGACGTATATGAGTATATAGTTATAAAAATGCATCTAAGGGATGTATTGTATTGTACTATAAATTCATCTTCATCTCCTTGCTTATGTTTTTGAGAGCAATGGCCTCACCTTTTTCTCACATCACCTTTCCTAGAGGTTTAAAAAATAAGAAACTTCAAAAAGACAACTTTATTTTTTTTTCCCCCCCACCATTAATTCCTATCTTGACCTTCTGCCACACATGGAATGTTGTTCTCCCTGGCCCCTCCAATGCACGAATGAGGCTGGCTGGGCAAGTGGAAAATGGACCGCACCTTTAAGGGGCAGTCCCCCACTCTTGGTCCCACCCCTGTGGGTGATTTTATAAGGGAGAGCTTGGAGCAGGTCTTCTCAGTGTGGTGGGAACTCCTGGGTGGTGCAGGAGGTCTGAGGTGAAGGTTCAAGCAGCTGGGGAGTGTGCTTTGGGGGCATGCAAGTGGGGTGAGGGCATCAGCTGGGCAGTGCCTGGAGCCTGGTGGCTTCCCCCATCACATCTGACCTTTGTGGTCCTGCAGACCCAGCCAAGCTGCCCTGTCCCCTTCGGCTGTGCCACCCTCTGTGTCTCTAATTCATGTTCACCTCTCCCTCTTTGTTCTGCCCAAGACAAGAATGAGGTTTTGCTCCGGTGCATGGGCATAGGGCAGGTTTCAGGAAGACGTTGCTGTGGCCAGTCCACCGGATGGTGAGATCGAGGTGGCCAAGGGATGCTTTCCTGCTGGACATATTAAAAAAAAGTCTGTGTGTATTTATCATGATGTGCCTTGCCTCCTCTCTGGCTGAAGCTCTGTATTCACTTTGAATTTAGGCTTCTGATCAAAATAACCATTGGCACTAAATCGCATAATAGGTGAAATGTGCTTAACCTGTGGTTTATTTGGCAGCCATTTGCCTATGCAGTTTTATTTATAGTGTTTATTTCAAAGATTGATGGCAGCTGACGGGAGGTACTGAAACAATTGATAAAGGCGACTGACATTTTGTCAGCTGTCTGGGTGACAGGAATATATGGCTTGCATTTAAACTGTTTTGCACGAATAAATCATCGTTGATGCCAAAATTCACCTTTGGCCCTTTCCAACTGGTTCTTGAAAAGTGGCTGGGAAAAGTACTTGCTTAAGCAGTGGGCAACTTGCTGTAAGGAGCAGATGTTTACCCTCAATAAAATTTTCCTTAGCAATGCTATTTAAATATTTAAAGCGCTATTGAAGTAGTTGAATTCTGTTCATGACAAAGTTGAGGACAAAGGTATTATTCTCCTCTTTGAATGTTCTATAAAAAAATAACCACGTGGTGAAAGACCTGTGGGGCAGCTTTTAATATGGATGAGACAGAAGGCTCTGTGCAGTGTATTATAGTTATCCTTTTCTCTTTGAAAAGGTGCTAACATTCTTTTAAAGGACTGAAGTCTTGTACCTGCCAAGGCTTTCCACCTGGCTGTGATTCTCCAAGTGACGCATACTCCAATCCCACAATGTTATGCAAACGATCGGTTTGATGAGCTTTGATCTCTTTGTTTCTTCACTGCACCTCTAAGTCAACGTAAATGCCTAAACAGCAAAGAGTTCTCATGTATAAATATTGCATAGGCAAACTGCATAAGGGGTATGCCTTATGTGGGTATGCAAAAACCAAGGCGGGGTAAGTCTCCTCAAATTACAGAGGGCCTGTACTACTCTTCAGAGAATTACCTTCTGCTGTTACAAATGTGCTGTCTGTAGGGCTCCTAATTGCCACCCTGTTTCCCAAAAGAGGCAGTGGTTGAGCCAGGGACAGGCATGATGAAGCGCTTCTCACCTGTCCCTGTACAGCTGTATGTCTCCCTAAGACACTGCGGACACAACTGAAAGCGATGGAACATAGCTGAGCCCTTTGTCAAATCATTCAAATGAGGAATGGGGGAAGTCTTTTCCATGACTTGACAATTTAGTTGCGTGTGTTGGAGTTTTTCGCACAATGAAAAGGACATCAGTGTTACTATAATTGCCTGTACATGCACTGACAGGGCCAGTGAACCCAGATGTTTTTCAGGTTGATATGTTGTTGAGCTATCTTCCTCCCCTGGCATACTTTTCACTTCTTGGTACTCTTCTTTCCATCTGAACCTGATGCTGTCATGTAACAATAAGGCACCTCTCAGAAATGTAAATGCAGAAAGAGACTGAATCAGTTCAGTTCCTCAAGCTAGATTTTGGGTAGGCTGCACAAGGGTGGACGAAGTTGAAAGGTCATACCCAAATGCAGTCTATAGCTCTGCAGATTGTCACTAGGATGTACCCAAACAAACCCTTGGTGCTAATAGAGCAACAGCAATGAGTAACAGAAACAGGGATGGGGGAAAAGAGAAAGTTCATCTTGAGCTTAAATGCAGCTGATCGGCTGTTTCCATTGCCACATTTATTGCAGAGCTGCATGGGATTATTTTACCAGTCTTGGAAATAAATTCATCCAAGATAATTAAGTTTTCTTAACTCATAGAGTCTCTACATCATGCTTAATAGCTCTCGACATGAATGCCAATAGATACCTGCTTCTGCAGAATGTGTTTTATGAATTTTTTTTTCCCTCTCTCTGAAACGCCACAGCTTTCCATGACCCGTATTTTTGCAGAGCTGCAGGATGAAGCCCCATCTGGGTCTTGCTGTGCACCAGCACATGGAGTGTATTTATTGAAAATGGCTTGGCATTTAGGCTTTTTCCATTGGCACTAATATGCACCATGTCAGGTTACATCAGGCTGTGTTACATCATATGACTTGATGGGACTTGACATGACCTGACATAGCACAATGTATGTGTCTCCTTACATCAGAGACTAACAGAAATACGGCTTAATAAGGAGTAATAATACACAAAACACAAGGACTTTATTGCTGCCTCTGATCAGAGGCAGGTAGCACGTGTTAGGTTCCTGGCACACATTTAATTGTGAGTTTTTCACAGTAAACTCCCCTCTTGCTATTTGTAGCCTTATGTAACTACAGATACTTTTTATCATTCCATTTTGCAAATGTATTGAGAATACAATAATGTAATAGTTCAGGCATTTTGCCATCCTAAGTGATTCAGTTTATTATTCTGACCCATAATGTTCTCATTTTCCCCTTCCCTGATCTCTTAATTTGTAGTATTGGAAAAAATGTTGTATTTAGCATGGCTTCCAACTTCTATTTTCAAAGTTTCTCTTTGCATCTCTAATGCTATCCTCTATCTGCTCTGTCACCTCCTTGTAATCTACACACTGTTCAATACTTAATTAAAAAAGTTACTCAGGTATGGTTGAGTGACCTCTTTTGAAAATCTATCAGTAACTCCATTCTGAATTCTGTAGTTTTAGTGAATGCTTGCATAAGCATTGGTTTGAAAACTGAAGGTCTTAAAGAAATCTATGCTGATGTCTGGCAGGGAAACTCTCCATTGCTTTTGTGGAAGAAAATACTACCAAGACGTAATTTCATAAAGGGCTTTTGGGGACAAAGGAAGGCAACTCTATAAATGAGGCAGGAATTAAGTAGTTTTTTGTCTCTGGGGTGGAGCTGCTTTTGATGCTGAAGTCCTTCTTCAGCTGGAGTCATCTGTTGGGTGTTACACATTTTCACCACTACCAGGCACATATCAGAGACTGGGGAGCATATAACAGGAAGAAATGGACATTAAATAGTCCAGAAGTTCTCAAGGTTGCTTGTGGAGCCAGCAAGATGAAAGTTGCAGCAACCACCCTGAATGCCGTACCAACCTGATTCAGCTGACTCTTGAAAAAAAAAAAAAAAAAAAAAAAATAGATTTTGGTAAAGCAAGATAGTTTACACAAGGCCTGCTCCTGACCTGTCCGTACACCTTCCCCTCTTGTATGGCTGGAGAGTGTGTTGGTGAGAGATTATATTTCTGTAGAGACTTATCTTGGTAAAACTTAAGACTCTCCTAGTATTAGAAAGTGAGGTAGATATTGAGAGATGTTTTAGATGCCCAAAGACAGGCTGTGATCAGTGCTTGTCTGCTGAATAACAAGGCATGCTAGACCAAACATTACTTTATAGTAGTGTGGCTAGATGGCCACAAGTCATAGGGGAAGCCAGTTCAAAGTTAGCTTGTGGGGTATTTTGTTTGTTTGGTGGTTTGGTGTTTTTTAATATATGTATGAAATTAATCTTCTAACCTAGAGCTTTTGAAACTCCTGCCTGGTACTGCAGCTACTTTGGTAATAAGCTCGTCATTTCAAATCTATTTGCAACTTTAACTGTGCCCTATGACTTTGCCCACTCTGGGGTTAGGTGAAGTTGGATATGGAGCAGGGTATATTGCACGCACAGCTTTTCTGTCCCCAGATTAGTTTCTGTCTGGAAGAAACCATGGCCTGCAGGAATAGGGTATGCACCAAGGTCTTGTTAGAGGCTGCGGTCAGGATGCTGCCAGAGTGCTCACTAGAAGACCAGGACTGTGGAGGGTCTCACAGGCCTCCCTTACCCCACAGTTCAGGAACTGCATGCCCAAGGTAGTGCGGAGCATTTCTTGAAATTCAGGGTCCTTGACCAAACTGACTGCATTGCAGCTGGCTATGCAGGCTGGATTGTCAGTTGTAGTTAACCTAAGATGCTTCAAAGAAGGTGCAAGACTGCAGTAATCAAATGTAGGATAACAGTCTGGTGGGGTCAAGCCCCGATTATTTATCCACATTCTGATCTTAGCATTGACTGGGTCTTGTTAGTTATATATAAGCCTAATCTCTGTTTAAATCCTGTTCAAATCTTGTAATTTGCAGAACAAATGTATGAGAGCAAATATATTTCAAGAAGTGCTAATAAAAGGCATGAAACCATCATTGCCAACTAGTATTTGGAGGAAAACATAACCACAAAAAGTTGAGTGATGACTATAGGTGTGGCAGTGATGGAATAAATGTTGTGTCTGCAAGTATTGATATGTGAATGAACTAATAAAAACTCTAGCTGCATCTAGTGAATAAAGTCTGCAACTGTCTGAACTGCTCAAGAAATAGCTTATTCTTCATATAAGTATACAAACCGAAAATATTACCATTTTCAGGTTTATGAATTTTAAATGAACCCTAAAATTAACACTTGTATCACAGGGGAAAAAATCCATATTTCAAAGAATCAAAGGAGGAAAACATGAAGCTGATCTTATTGACTGCTTCATAAAGAAATTGAGAAACTCACTTTACATATATTCACTTTTTTACATCTTTAAATGGCAATGTCATCTTTCAAATGTCTTTTCATTCTGTGTCTTCATCTCTCTTCTTCAAAGCTTCTGAAGATATGTGATTTTTCTTTAGTATCAGGGAAAATGATTTGGAGTATTATCAGTTAAATATATGGAAGTCAGGCTTCCTTTCTTGAGTTGGGGGAGCGGGAGGGGGAAAAAACATTCAAGGTCAACTACAGCAAGATGATTTTAATCTGGCCATCTGGCAATCTGAAATTCTGTAATTTTACCCATATGACTCTTTTAGTCCTCTTATGCTAGCGTATTATTTATCTTATAAATACGGCGTAGCATAATGGGGACTTCTGAACGGTTCTTCATTTAAAAAAAAATCAACAGTTTCTGCCCACTTACTATTTAAGGCTGCTTCTTCTAAAATTCATTTCAAAAGGGAATTGTAATCTGACTTTTCACTCCAAATAGATTGTGAGGCTTCTAGCAATGGTCCATTCCTCCAGAAGGTCTGGTATCCAAAATGACAGCAACTAGCTATGGGAAAGTTTTGACTGCTGAAGCCTACAGTAACTATGCTAAAGGATTTCTGTTCCTCAAAACACGTGGTGGATTTCAGATTATATTCCTTGGTTATATTATATTATATGGTTATTATATTATATTATATGGTTGTTTCCTCATACTCTACTCTTCAGCCTTTCACTGAGGAAAGCCGTAGAAGTATGCAGTGGAGCAGTTAACTTGGGTAGTAATTTGGGCTTTCCTTTCAGAATTATTGAGGTCCAACCCACCACCTCCTGCACTCCAGAGGTCTGCTGTAGGTATCACCACTCCTCATCTGCTTCTTTAAGGTCATCCTTCTGCAGTAACCCATGGAGCAAAAAATTACATTTTTCTCTGCTATGACAGGGTATGGGCAGCTGTGGCAATTAGGTCTGAGCTATTTGGTGGCAATGGAGTGTTTTAGGTAACTGCAGTGCCAGTTGCTAGACTCTACCATACCAGCTGTGGCAGCAGTGTGGGATCTGGACTTATGAAATTTCAAGGCAGGTACTGTTGTCATCTGAAATCTGAACAGCTGCAATTACGTTGTGACAAGTGATAAGAATTTTCTATTTCAGGAAACATTTGTTTACACTTTGGATGTGTTGATCAAAAGCTCTGGGGTGAATCACAGTCCTCCTTCAGGAAGAAATTTTGTCTAGACAGCAGGGTATTCCTTGTGCCCAGCAGTGAGTACAGCATATTTAACGTTATCTGATTTTGAATTAAAATGAATGGTTCAAGTCATAATTATTGATGCACTGTTCTTTCTTGTTTGAATAAACATGTTATTGCCTGTCTAAAGTATATCTTAATTGTAGAAACTCTATATTCTATTAATCTTATTTACCTCTGCTCCAATATTTAAAAGCTGGGGATGGAGTTAGAATAAGAGCCTTTGAGAAATCCTTTGTCTCTAATTGTCAAATGGCCAGTGGCTTCAATAGAGGTACACAGCTATCCTGTGGAGCGTATAGAATTGAGGAGTGAACAGTTTGTGGAGGTTTTAGTGCTTTTTTCCCCTAGAGTTAACTAAAATATTGCCTTGCCTTTTCCCAGTGTTGATGAATTGGGCTGTTCAGATCTTCTGATCTTATACAGCTTGGTCAAGATGTGTGTGTGTGAGAGAGAAGGACAAATCATAATTACCATCTCAGACTAACTCTTTTCAAAACACCACCCTCAAGTATCATTAAGAGTAACATGTTAATTTAAAGTGAACCTTATATTGACTGTCAGCATCCAATAAGAAATTGGTCCTCTATCAAAACAAGTGTCTCCCTCTACTCTGACTTGACCCATTCCAAATTGTACCACTATCTATCAGCGTCTCCCAAAACTATATTCTCTCTATTGCCATCATGTCTGTGTCTCTGGTGCAAGCCTGTCTTAACTTACCTGTCATGGCTCATGGCTTCCCAAGGACACTCATACCCATTAGGTCCATGCAAAACGCATCTGTTAAACAGAAATGACATGATGGAAGTAAATTTATCTTTCCATTGGCTTTCATCAATTGCAAGAAGTCATCTTCTTGTTTCTTTCAAACTTCTCCATATTAACCCTCTCCTCCTCCCTGCTCTGTCTCTTCTCGCAGATGTGGCCACCGTTTGCCAAGAGCCACCACTATTCTCTATTCCTCTTTCCCCTGAGCACTGGCACTATTTAATAAGCCATTCTTTTTCTTTTTCTTTCGAAATATGTCAGAAACATTGTAATATCTGGTGACCTATGGGAGTGGCTTTTCCTCCCACCCATTCTGACAGTAGACGTGGTGGGAGAAAGGCTGTGGTGACATGCTGGCTAATATTCCTGTGGTGATATGAAACCTCAGTAAAAACATCCAGAAATGAGGCCATGAGCAGAAGTTATAATCGAGTAGCATGTGTTTGATATCACATCATAGCTGAGATCTATAATGTGGTACAGTGATGTACATCACTTAATATTCAGAATAAGCCACATTATATACTTACTGATTTAATATTAAGTGATATTATGATGCTGTGTCAGATCTTATTGTGCCATGCCTTCAGTCAGAACCCTTCCCATTCACCATTTTTTTTTGTATATGTGTAAGAAAGGCCTTTATGGAGTTGTGGTGTTAAGTGTGCCATAATTGATTCCAGTCAAATTAAATTGTTTTGCTCAAATATTTCTTTTTTTAAATCCTCTACTTTTTGAAAAAAAGACTGTTGTTGTAGTCAGCAGTTTCACCTACTTGAAGTATAAAGCTACTGCATTTCATAGATTATTATGTCTCCTATTTCCAGACAGCAGCACATTCACATAGCACTATAGTTTCCTGGGCAGTGCTAATGATTGACCCCCCAAAAAAAGTGGTCCTGCACACGCACAAAGCTTGAAGAATAGTGGCATGTGCCATTCCAGCTAGGAAAGAGCATCTATTTATTTTCACTGGTGATAACAGATGTACAGTCTGCTTCCCAGGATAGTAGCTGTAAAGGAAGAAGCACATTCATAAATGCTGTGAAATGGTTTTTGATTCCTTCCAGTCAACTGTAGTGGAAATGAAGCACAAGTTTGTGACTCTGCTGTTCTGAGGACACCCCAGAGGAGGGCATGAAGCAAAATCCAATTAATTTATCAGGAGTTTTTTCATGGGTTTCATCAGTGACCATTGGGCCCCTAAAACTGAGTTTTCTTTTCCTGGGGAAAACCACATTTTGAACAACACAGCAGGGGAATAAGGTTGGCTTTTCACTAGCATTAGTTATTCTGGTTTTAATGTTTAAGGAAATAAAGTAGATTGGTGATTATCTATGTATCTGCTTAATCTACTTCATAATGAATTTTAAAATAATTTGGAGCACTACAATGACAAATACTTCAGAGAGACTCACCTAATGTACTTTTCAGGATTAATAAATAGAGTTTGCACTTTTTGACATCAGCCTATTCCCTTGAGTGAGTTTTAAGTTGCATTGTATTCTCTATGGGGCCATCTTCTGGTCAGTTTGCTGTTATAAATAAGCACGCTATTTCTAATTGCATGTAATAGAAAGCATGCATTGGAAACATTTATGGTATCTACCATAAGTGCTAATTAAATCATATGGTGAATGTGTGCCTCGCTGATTTAAATATGTTGAACACTTCACAATATTGTTATAAATAAATGAACATATGCTCTCTTCTCCCTTGCTACCACTCTATCTCATTATCCTGTTAAGCACCTTAATTTTCTTTGACTCTTCTGCAAGGGGAAAAAAAAAAAATCAAAATTCAAAGGTCCAACCAGAATCTGAGGCATTCTGGCAACAAATATTATCTTGTGTAATCTTTCATTTTTTTTTCCTGATCAATTTGACCCATTGAAAAAAAATCCATATTGTGTACAAAACAAACAGTGATAGATCATGCATGCAAAAGTTTCAATGAGACCTTGTAGTTAAATCACTGAATTTTTTCCACCCTTATCTACCTAGTTTTTCTTTCTTTTAGTTTTAATGAATGGAAAGCTAGTTAACAAAATGAAGTTATTTCTACGATACGGGGCAGAGAAGAATGTTCCCTTTGTCTTAAAAACTACTTGCAAGCTTTTAGAAGGTCACAGACATGTCAGTCATAATCCATTACCCCTCTTTATCATCCATGGAAAATATCTAAGTGCAAAGCTATTTCCAGTCTTGTAATATGTCCTATGCTATGTTCTGTCTGATTTCTACCCCACAACAATTGTTTTCTGTTTGTAAAACCAACAGTGAATGATCTTGTAAAACTCAGGAGCCAGGCTACAGATTGAGGTATTCATACTTGTTGAAGGCAAAATATTTTTTTTCCAAGTATGTGCAATAGTTATAACCTATTCTTTCTTCCTATATATTGTCATCTGTGCAGTTTCAGCAGCAAAACCAATTCTTTTGCATGACAACTGTCTACAGGTTCAGATGTTTATTAATAATATTCCCCATAGCTTGTACTGGAGCCAAAGCATAACAAACTTGATGGAGTAATTCCTGCCCACTCTGTGCTTTAGGTTCAGCCACGATTGCCAAGAGTAATTGAAAGAAGTTTAAGATTGAGGCTAATTATATAGGCAAATGGCTTCGAGAAGATTATTATTATTATTATTATTATTATTATTATTATCTGTAATTACAAGTGTTAATTCAGTCATGATATTACAAATGATATGCTCTGCCCTTGGCCCAAGAAAATACTGATAGAGCAGAAACAGTAAAATCCCATAAGTCATTGTTTGAAGAAAGGCATCAAAATGAGCTTGATTCTGAACATTCAGCCCTGCTCACTAGGGATAGTATGCTGCCATTAAAGCCTATAGGAAATCCCTTATGGGTTGGTTTGTACCTTGGCTGCAGACTACTTTGAGGGCAACTGCAGACTTACTGCAGGAGGCAGAAGGTGGCAAAACCCTATACAGCTGGACAAGGACCATCTAGATTTGAACCTTTCTGCTTTTCTGTCCCTTTCACCATCCATTTTCCTTTGCAGTTCTCTTGAATACTGCTCCTTCTCTCCTCCTGTATTCCTCATGTCAGAGCTCTGTTTTCCTGGCCTTGTTTCTCTAGCCTTTCGCACCTTGTTCTCTGTCTCTGCCTTGTGGCTAAGAAGCTTCAATCCAGATTGCCACCCCAACCTGTCATTTATAGAAAAGCTTTGCTCATATTTCAGTTGTCTTTCCCCAGTATGTCTGAGGTCAACTGTCTCGATTATTGTTTCTTTCCATCATTCACTCTGCCTTCTCTTGTGCGTTGGGATGTCTGCAAGTGACTGCCTACTAGCATCATCTGACCTATCTTAGAATCATAGAATCATAGAATCATTAAGGTTGGAAGAGACCTCTAAGATCATTGAGTCCAACCGTCAACCCAACACCACCATGCCCACAAAACCATGTCCCTAAGCGCCGCATCTACCCGTCTTCTAAATACCTCCAGGGATGGTGACTCAACCACTTCCCTGGGCAGCCTCTTCCAATGTTTAACCACTCTTTCACTAAAGACATTTTTCCTCATCTCCAATCTAAACCTCCCCTGGCACAACTTGAGGCCATTTCCTCTTGTCCTATTGCTTGTTACTTGGGAGAAGAGACCGACACCCACCTCGCTACAACCTCCTTTCAGGTAGTTGTAGAGAGCAATGAGGTCTCCCCTCAGCCTCCTTTTCTCCAGGCTAAACAACCCCAGTTCCCTCAGCTGCTCCTCATAAGACTTGTTCTCCAGACCCCTCACCAGCCTCGTTGCCCTTCTCTGGACATGCTCCAACATCTCAACATCCTTCTTGTAGTGAGGGGCCCAAAACTGAACACAGTATTCGAGGTGTGGCCTCACCAGTGCCGAGTACAGGGGCACGATCACTTCCCTGCTCCTGCTGGCCACACTATTTCTGATACAGGCCAGGATGCCCTTGGCCTTCTTGGCCGCCTGGGCACACTGCCGGCTCATGTTCAGCTGGCTGTCGACCATCACGCCCAGGTCCTTTTCTGACAGGCAGCTTTCCAGCCACTCTTCCCCAAGCCTGTAGCGCTGCATGGGGTTGTTGTGGCCAAAGTGCAGGACCCGGCACTTGGCCTTGTTGGATCTCATACAGTTGGCCTTGGCCCATCGATCCAGCCTGTCCAGGTCCCTCTGCAGAGCCTTCCTACCCTCGAGCAGATCAACACTCCCGCCCAACTTGGTGTCGTCTGCAAACTTACTGAGGGTGCACTCGATGCCCTCGTCCAGATCATTGATAAAGATATTGAACAAGACTGGCCCGTAAACTGAGCAAATAAAAAAACCCAAAACAGTCTTCTGATTGTATTCCTAAGTAATATTGAAAGGAGATCCTGCAGTGGGAAGGTGTAAGGTGTGCTGTGTTACCTGGGTGGGAGTCAAGTCCTGAAAGGTGTAATCTCTTGGTTGCTCAGGTATCAGTGTATCCTAAGAGTCCATGCCTCCAAGTATCAGTAACACAGATTTGCTTTATGGGAAGAAGAAATGTGCTGTAGTATGAAGGCAGCTGCTATCAGCAGATTTGATTGTTGTTGCGGGAACAACAGAACCAAGGTGACTGCTCCATGACTACCGGTGAGGGAGCACAGATCTCTGGAAGTGTATTTCCAGTCCTGTTTATCAGATATGAAGTGTTGGAAAGGGGGGGCAACAGAGTGAGGTGCTGGTCTCTTCTACCTTCCAAACATCCTGAATGGCCCAAACCAAGGAAATATAGATACATTTTGGATTTTTGAGCGAACTTTCTTGGTCAGAATTAGATTTTACTGACTGATCAGGTGAAAACCTTGCTATATCATTAATGAAATGTCAAGAACTACAAAGCCATGCAGAAGGAACTTAAGAATTTAGTGTGAAAATTCATGTTCCCTTTGTCCTCAGTTTCATACTTCCTTACAAAAGGTGAAAACTCTGCTTTTATCTCTTACGCAATGGTCCTGCTGTAAAGGGAAGACCTATTTTTTTTCAGCTTACAGCAATCATTTTGCAGGGATAAAAAATAAATTATACCATCCCAGCTTCCATTTCCCCACTGTGTTCTGTAGCTCGGGTCTAAGAAGCACCAATGATCACATTATCTGTTAGGCTCAATTAACACAACAGCTGTGTTCCAAAGTAAACAAGACAAAACTGCTGTACTTGATAATGCATTAGTGGAATAATACTGTGGAGGTGTAGATTATAATAATCAGGACCATTGGAAAATTATGGGGATTATGGGTTTTTTCCAGTGTCTGTATGTTTTTTCCAGTTCACATCGTCACTTTTTGTGCTCCATCATTACCTTGGGTTCACTCAGGTTTTAACATTTAATGGAGTTCTGCGTTTGGGATTTCTTTCAGAATCCAAGTCCTTTGTTCTTGCTTGTTGCCTCTTAATTTTTCAATGTGTAGCTAGAAAGGTTTTTTACTGGTTGCAAAGGCAGATCTTTCCAAGGAACCAATTGCCAACATAAACATAAGGTGAGCTTTTGGGCATTTAGTGAACAAAACATGGTGCAGGTTTTTTTATCCCACAAATCAGAGGAGAGGACAAATTTGCGTACAGGTAATATCTGTACAGAATATCTGAGGAATAGATGAAGTTCTGAAGACATTTGTTACAGGGTGCCTGGAAGCAAATGAGAAGACAAGGAAAGGAAAGAGAATTGAAGCTCTCAAAGCAGTGGCAGTTCTGATGTTTTTAGCTAGCACATATATCAATAAAAACTTAGTAGTATGTTTGTGTGTGTGCGTGCACACATGGATATAATGCAGTGGAGACTTAAGCAAACATTATTCTACAAAACAATAGTATAGGTTATTCATTGCTAGATAATACTAAAAAGAGAAGCATCTTTACCTTTTAAATGTTGAAAAAAAAGAAGAAAAAATGGCCATTACCTTCTAAAGGAACTTGTAACTCCCTCCTACATGTTGCATTTCATGTACAGCTATGTGTCAGTCCCTGCAATTTTGGGGATAGCCAGGGAAAATCGCCATGGTAGGCTGTTGTATAGGTGTGGTATGCTTCCTCTTCTGGTGTCTTGTGGTGTCAGGCTTGGTGCTAGCACTGTCAGATGTTAGCACAAGAGGGGGGAAAATGGATATAAAACCCTGGGTGGGGGGGTGGACCCAAAATCTTGTGGACCTACTATCCTCGGGGTAGGAGCCACCCGTCTCTCTCAGAAGAAAGTAATCTAGGTGGTGTAAAAGGTGTCTGCGTACAGCTAAAACCAATAGAGGGATAATCAGATATGCAGCAGTAGCAAAGAATAAAACCAAATGAGCATCAGACAAGTAGTAGCAGAATGAAACTGATCTGTGCATTGATGCCCATGACCATTTTATATTATTTCTGTTATTCCCACAAACACCTTGCAGCAAACAAAACAGCAATGTTTAGAGCAAGTTAAAGTTTTTCACATGTACCTATGCAGCTTACAGTAGACATGGCAAAAGCAGAAAGTTAGTAAGATAGAAACATCCAAACAGGTAGTTTGTTTCCAAAGCAAAACACTGTATTATTCTGTGTTTTTTCTGGCTAGAATCATAGAATGGCATGAAAGGAATTAAAAAAAAATTATGTTTATGAATTTCATGCTCTTACATCAAGAGTGCCCTAAACTATGATACCAGTATGCTGCAGTGGGTCCCTCTCAAACACTGTGGTTGAATTGTTCTTCGTTTCCCACTGGAGCAGAGGCTGGGATCCAAAGGCCCCTTAACATTGTTTTATAAATCATTGTCTGTGTCCCAGTGGAAAAATCCTGATTTACACCAATTTATACCCTGATAAATGCAGTTAGGGACACTTGCCCATAAGTGCTTAGGGGACGAATCTGCTAATAGAAATAAACAAGTGTGAATCATAAAGAATTCAGTTTTTCAGTTGAACAAAACCATATGGAGTTCCAAAAGTGGAAAAAAGATGAGATTACAGTGTTTGCTATTTAATTTACAGTCTGGTTTTAATAGGCCAGTGTTGTCTTCATCCTTCTTACCTACCTGGAAGCAGCAAAGGTTGAAAACAGTAGAAGAAAGTTGCTGCAGAATGATTTCCATGCTGATATCTCCATTTTCCCCCCACCCTGGCTGAAAAGTTATGGATGAGTGTTGCTACAGTTTTCATCTCCTTCAAAGCAGGGAGATAGTGGGGTCCTCTCTTGCCTCAGACTTCTGATTCTGATGCAGTGCCCACTGCTGTGATGCCTGAGCCTTTCAGCAGTGCGTTGAGAGATGTCACTGACGCCTGTTACATGTGCTTCTCCCTCTTCTCTTTTCTCAGCTTGCCTGGGGTTTATTAGATTTCTGTATGGTATGCATATGTCCAATTAATTAAAGGCAGGTTGAAATATGGTTTTCTCTTGGAAGTATGCAGAAAGTGTTGAAGCTTGTGATAGAGTGGAAAGTGTTGATGCTGCAGGGGTGTACTTCACAGCCTTGTAAAGCCCCTCAAGGGAGTCTGTCTCCTGCACAAATGAGATTTACCCTTTCCAAAGACAGTTCCTCTGTGCTTGAGGAGTGGCACCGCCTGTGATCCTCCTCTCAAGTTTTACATGCTACCACCACTCCTGGATATCTTTCCACATGAGCCCCTGTTTGCATCCGTGGCCTAATGAATCTCAGTTCTTCATATTGTACCTTGCAAATGCTGACACGGTGGAGGATGACTGCTGCAGGGTATAATTTCCTCTACATATGTAAAACAGGTAAGCAGCTTCGAGCCAGGAGGCTGAAAATTTACTGCAAAAAGTCTTTCACAGTGAGAGCACTTACTTGTTCCTCGTGCCAGAGACACCTGGTGCCATGATCAGTTACTTCTTGTTTCTAGAAATAATGCACCTTTTTCGGTAACAATTGTGAAAAGTGGTCTTTTTAATGTGTTGCATGTAGAAACAAGACAAAATGCAAAATTTAATATTCTTTCTGGTTTCAGCAATGTGATGAAGAACATTGAGCATCATTTTCATGTTTTACAGTCTATATAAACTCGGTATAGCCCAAGTCTCTCTAGCTTGGCATGTTAAAATTATAGCTGTAACATATATGGAAACATTTTTTCATTTATTTGAATGTACTTTTCTGTTTCCCAAGAGAAAGGATTTTGGAGCAGGCTTCACAGATCACCTTGATTCAGCCCTAACTACATTCATTTAAAAATGTTTGCTGTGCTGGACATTTCAACCTCTTGCAGTCTGGGTTTGCCTGCTGTGGATATTGCTCTGTTTGCATGGATCATTGAACAGAGAACAGATATGCCCTTCCTTGCTCTCCTCTAATAATCAGTAGGGAAGTTGCAACTTATGTTTCCCTGTAATGAGGTTCTCAAAAACCAAACAAACAAGCAAACAAAACCATCTTTGTAGCTCATGGGAATAGATGCTCTCTGAATTGTCTTGCTGACCCATTCTCATTGTAAGTGCTTATGATTTGAGTCCCATGGTGTTTGATCATGGAATGGGTTCACATTTAAAATTTGCATCTCTGCTGTTTTCACTTGCTTATCACTGGGTGTTTACTTTCATCCATTTGAAACCCATAGACTCCAATTTTCATGCCTAAGAAAAGAAAACATATGGAAAAGCAAGGCTGGTACTCATGCTATGAATGTCAAAAACCTCTTGTACTTCTTTTTGCATCCCGTATTGTCCCTCTCCCTCAAGACCTTCACATAGGCATGGTGGCTCTGATGATACTATCTCAAACAGCAAACATTACTTAATAGCTCTAATGAAATCTCATCAAGCAACTGATCCCTAAAAGGTATCTTCTTTGGTAAGTGCATGTAAAAATAATCAAGTTATAAATCAAACAAATTAGTTGCTATCTATTCCTTTGATGTTATTGTGCTACTGATAAACAGAAAAGCCTCAAGAAGTTGCATGTAATTTTAAGTCTGTGTTTCCCAGTCAAAAGAGAACTACACCTGGCTTATTTCAAATAATGAAGAAAGGTTGCTTTTATGGGCCTCTTTGTGGTGTTCTGCACCATTGTACGAGTGACTTAAGGCACCGTGTTTCTCATTCAGATCCATACAGACTATATCCCTGTCCTCTTCTGTAACTAGTGTCTCTGTAATACTAAAGGTATCTGCTCCAAAAAAATGAACTCAGGTAGGACAAAAGAAACCTTAGTATGAGAAAGCATGAGAAATCAGTGGTGCAACCATCAGTAGGCAGCCTACGTTTCTACCCCTCATGTTTCTTTCCTATTCAGCTAACAGGACAATTCAGCTCAGGCTGTCCATACAAAATTGCAGTGGACTTCGTCAATATTTCTGTAACTTCAGAGTGAGGCATTTTCAGTAGCTGTAGAGTAAGGAGCTCTAAGATGGTGTTGGAATTGCTCTGGATGGACAAGTGCTGAATTCACCCACCTGCAGTGAAATTAGGTTGATGGTAGCTTTCGCTTTTGAGGTCACTCTCAAAGCTTTCTTTCCTTCAGGGATACGTGCCTTGGTCTTGCTTAGCTTTAGCAACAGTCTCTAAAACCACGTTGGTTTGAGCTATATAAACCGGTTCTTATAGCAGCAACCTTTTTGCATTTGAATACTGAAAGAACTTTTCCTTTATAACAGTTTCAATGGCTTTTTAAATGGTTACCAATGGGAATTTTATACCACTGGGCTTTAAGGTGTCATTCCAGACTCAAGTAACTAAATAAGATAAATAGACCTGGCTTGGTTCTCTCTGGGAAGACCTATATCTGGGGTCACCCTCATGTTTCATGTTTGTACTAAAAAGCAGTGACATCTCTGATTCTTTCTTGCTGAGGGGGACTGACAAACCCATCTGGCTCTAGGAAGCTCTATCTTACCTCTACTTCAGGGACAAATAAATAGAATAAGGTATAATCCTGGCCCCAAAAATGGTTTCTAGAGGAGCTATGATATTGGTCTGTCTAGAATCCTTGATAATGTGCATGCAGCTCCACTACTGAAGTAAACTTTGTTTTATGGAAATGTTTGCCTGCGAGTGCAGATTGCAAGTGCTATACAGAAGAGGTTACTAGAGAGTTTTCTGCTGGGCCTGAAAGCCCTTGCTGCTCTGGAGCCTTGAACTGAAAGACAGTAGATGTCTTTTCTTTTTTTTCTTTTTTTCTTTTTTCAGTAATCAAGACACTTGCCTGGACTAGCACATGTGTAGATTGTCCCTAGCCATGTCTGCAATGTATCATATGAGGAGATGAAATGGCATCTCATCCCCAGGAGAAAGTAGAACAACACAGGTCATGTAACACAAAAGCTGAATGTCCATTTCTACGAAATGGTAGCCAAGTTCAGTATGGAGCAATCCCAGTTCACGCTCAAGACTGCAGTGCTTCTGTGCCAATAGAAATTGTGCAAGACATGAGGGTATAATCCGCTCTGAAAATGTGTAACTACCTTACCATGGCTAATAGCAGCTAGCATTGCAGCAGGGCTAGTGCAAGCTTACTGGTTAGGATAGTTTGGAGCCTGTCATTGATACATGGAGATTTATTCACCAGTTCCATTAGGATTAATCCCCTGCACATTGATCCTTAGTACCCTCCTCCTGCTTCACTAGCAAAACCTGATTTAACTTTTGCTCAGTTCAGGTAAGTAGTACTGCCGGCTGAAATAGGATTTTCTTTCCTGCTCACCTTTCCAGGAAGCCATCCTCAACTGTATTTTCTGAACAAAACTTCTTTCTTCCAACTTCGTATAAAGAAATACAAAATGTTTTGCTACTTTTTCCAGTATTCATGTGGGATTTAGTACATAACTCAGTGCTGTTTCAATACTGTGAGGTCTGGCATTTAGAGGTGAGTTGTCTTTGCAGTGACTGCCACAAATGTAAGCATGTGGTGTGTTTTCTGAACAACACCTCATGGTGGTTACTGCTATTGCTTATGAAGTTTTAATTTAAGGATCTTGAGGTGGTGTGATTTTACTTGCTATGTAACGAAGCCTGTACGCAAGCATATTTATGTAAAGGGACACACTTTTGGGTAAGAGCCCAAAAGTGGTTGTGGTTTTTCTGTGGTTGTGCCATAGTGCACAGTGTTCAAACAAACCTGAACCTTTTGCACAGTCCTGTAGCCTACCCAGCCAGGGCTACAGTAATGAGGGGGCCACCCCTGTCTTCAGAGGTAGGAATTGCCACTCTGAGCTCAATCTGTCCCTGTATGAACTAGTTCCTTTTTCATAGTGCCCCTTGCAGCAGTGGAGCACAAGAAGTAAATGTCACGCTGGCTGTCACTGCAGCCCTTCCATACCCCACAAGCCTTGTGACAGCAAGTTGTTAACTGGGATGTTTGGTTACTGGAGGAGAGGAAGCCAGCGAAAGCAGTTTCACATGATGCTGTGCCTGGGCAGTAGAGTGGGAATATGTTGTTTTCAAAGACAGTCTTCTGCTTTGGAAACAGAAGGAGGCAGAAAACTGGGGAGACAGAGGAAAAAGTCAGGCATAATATTGAGGAATAACTGCAGTAAGAAAGTGAACATTGCCATCAAGTATCTCCTACAGGGCTTTTCTGCTATGGTGGCTCTCAAGCTGAGCTAGACTTTTTTTCCTAGTTCATAAAGCCTGTACTGTGGTAGAGCCCCCAGAGCCCAGACACACTGCAGCACTGTGGGGTTATTTGGTGATGGCTGCTCCCTATTTTCTTTCCAGACACAGTAGGGGGGTGGTGTAGCAATGGCTTTGATCTTGTGCCTATTCCATTCCCCTTGCCATGCAAAGTCTTGGTGGAGACTGTACATCCTGTAGAGATGTGCAAAAACACATCCTCCCTCCCCTGCTACTCCCTTCCTCCTGATGGGATCTGATTATGATGGCCCTGATTATGCATGGATTATTGTATGCATCCTTTAAATAACACCAACAGTAGGGAAGTGGTGGCAGATTTTAATCATGGTAGGTTCAATAATAAGACTCTCCTCCAATTGACTTCGCTCTAAAATTTTAATAAGGTGCAATGTAATTATCCAGCTGGCCTTTATCCAAATCTAATGCCTGTTCTGGCAAAGAGAGTTTATGTAATACCACCAGCGGTAAGGATCAGCCCTGTGACTGCCATAACACAGTGCCCCCAGCACCAAACCCGAGCACTGGGTTTTGCTTGTTGCTCAGCACCCCTTCCTAGTCTGCTCTCGCCGGTGACTGACAGGGATACGCTCAAGTCCAAGAACATCAGAAGCAGTAAGTGTGCGTATTAAACGATGCAGCCAGCAACAGCTCACCCTATGGCTTTTTGGGTCCATCATGGCTTTTGCCATGCAGAACGCTTTTGCCATTCTCCCTGGGGTCAGGGAGAATCTGGGCTGGTTTTGCCTTGAAAATGTTACGGCTAATGACATAATTTAGATTGAACATAAGGAAAAATTTCTTTACTGAAAGAATGGTTAAACATTGGAACAGGCTGCTCGGGGAAGTGGTTGAGTCCCCATCCCTGGAAGTATTTAAAAGACGTGTAGATGCGGCACTTAGGGATGTGGTTTAGTGGACATGGTGGTGTTGGGTCGACGGTTGGACTCGATGCTCTTAGAGGTCTTTTCCAACCTTAATGATTCTATGATTCTATAATGGCTGGACCTTCCTAGGAAAAAACTTGATTTTTTAAAAATTTTATTTTTTACGTCTCTCTCCCAGCCTGTGGCACATTCTTCAGTAATAGTAAAACAGAAAGGAAGAACAAACAAAGCAAAACCCAAAAGGGCTAAGCTTTTATGGTTCTCTTACTGAGAGGATTAAATTACTACAGCACTGTATTGGGCCAAATGATGTCAACGCTGAGGCTGTGGTGTGCCAGTTTCTTTTGGGAGTAAAAACTAGAAACCTAATTCTTGTTGAGGGAAGAGTTCAAGACATCATTATCTGTCCATTTTCACAGAGAAAATGGGCTCAGTAAAAAAATGTTGATACATGTTTCAGCTTAAGAGCTTCCCAGTTTAAGGGATCCTGACTTTTGCTACTTAAAATGTTCTCTAAAAACAATAAAACAAAAGAAAAATCTCTAAGCAAACTACAGGCCGTTATGAAAGGAGTTTGTTCCATTTACACTTTAAGTGCAATTTTCACTGCTATTACTTTTTCTATCAAAAATTTTTCAAGAAAGCAAGGATTCCTCACTGCAGCTCTTTGCTTGAACAAGTATTCTTCCATATGTATATATATGTTTATTGGAAATCGTGGCAAGAATGAAATATCACTCAATAATGCACACAGGGACAGCAGCAGTCAGATCCTAATCCCAGCTGGAGCTTTTGGGTAGTAATTCAATACAAATAAAAAATGAAAACAAGGAATGCTGTTTTTACCATCTGCATATCAGTTTTTCCTTCAACCATCAAACTCGGTGTTTGTATTCTGAATTATAGCCCACAGGTAGGGAATTGGCTTAAGCACAAATTGCGATGTAAAATAAGAGGAATTCCATTTAAATTATCATATACCGAATATACCTGCCAGGCTCAGGGCACAGCCTAGACCAATTAGGCCTGTGTTTCTGCCGCTCTGGCACCTATCACACCAGTTTGTAGTTTAATGCTTGTGATTGCCCAGAGCTGCAAAACCTAAGGTCTCTTCACACTTAAACAGTCCTCTCTCAAGTCATGTCTTCCTGACATCAGAAGGACTTGGAGTGGAATGTATTAAATAAAAAATATTTGCCCCATATGTCATCAGGTTTTGAAATTGCCTAAGCATTTGCTAGATCTCAAGGTTTGCTAAGAAAAATCAGGGCGAGAATAAGTGTTCTCCTGCCTCTTTGCTTTTTTTCATCAAGCTCTCTTTATCATTTCTTTTCACCTGGGAAAATGATACAATTTTAAGTTTCTTTTTATTTCTGAGGCAGCTTACTCAGTAACAGTGAGTTTTTGTTTTTGTCTTTCTTCCTTCACCTTTAAAAATACTTATGTAACAGGCATTGTTGGACATATGCCTCCATTGTATTGTATAAATAACAAGACTTTTCCCATAGAGGAAAACATAATGCACTGAATAAATGTGCTTGCATATTTTCACCTAAGGGCTCCATTTGACCCACACTGTTGTGACAACCACGCTGGCCTTACCAGCTAAATGAATCTCTTCCTCCTAAAATGCTAAATCATCGCTAGACATTTCAAGATATAGCAAATACCAGTGTGCTGGTTTTGGCTGGGATAGAGTTAATTTTCTTCACAGTAGCTAGTATGGGGCTATGCTTCAGATTTGTGCTGGAAACAGTGTTGATAACACAGGGATGTTTTCGTTGTTGCTGAGCAGTGCTTACACAGAGTCAAGGCCTTTTCTGCTACTCACCCCACCCCACCAGCGAGCAGGCTGGGGGTGCACAAGAAGTCGGGAGGGGGCACAGCCGGGACAGCTGATCCCAACTGACCAAAGGGATATTCCATACCATATGACATCATGCTCAGCATGTAAAGCTGGGGGAAGAAGGAGGAAGGGGGGGATGTTCGGAGTGATGGCGTTTATCTTTCCATGTAACCGTAACGCGTGATGGAGCCCTGCTTTCCTGGAGATGGCTGAACACCTGCCTGCCCATGGGAAGCGGTGAATGAATTCCTTGTTTTGTAGTGAATGAATTCAAAAGCTGCTTGCATGTGCGGCTTTTGCTTTACTGTCCTTTATCTCAACCCATGAGTTTTCTCACTTTTACTCTTCTGATTCTCTCCCCCATCCCACCGAGGGGGGAGTGAGCGAGCGGCTGTGTGGGGCTCAGTTGCCGGCTGGGGTTAAACCACGACAGCCAGCCACGACTGTGCAAGAAATATATATTGCTTTAACATCATTGGTGTACGATGCGTGGTCATGACAATCTGTACAAGCTTTGAGGAGAATAATATCAAGGAAGCATCAAGAACAGAGAATCAGTAAAGGAGTGAATGATAGCTGAGAGCATTCACAATTTCCACTGAGGGACTTGGCAGTGATAAGCATTGTACCAGGTGCATGGGGAGATGGGGGATCACAGCACAGAGAAACGTGACTGAGGAGAGCAGAAATAGGGAGGGTGCCTCCAAGACCGTCTGTACTCATCCAGATTGAAAAGTAGACATCTGTCACGAAGGAGCTGTAGAGACACTGCTTAGTCCTACTGAAAGTGATTTCCGAGAGTCACATCTTCTGAGACAAACCCAACTACTTTGTTTCAGTAAGGGGTTTTTTGTTTCAGTTTGGTTTTTTTTAACACCACTAGTCGGTTCCTGGTGCTGAGGGGTTGCTGCATGTGGAGTGAACCCCAGTCCCAGGGAGGAAAGCAGGACAGGGCCAGACCCCAGGAAGAGCCCAGCACATCCCTCAGCACCATGTGTGATTCTCCTGTGCCTTTTTTTTTCCCCCTCCTATGACAGACATTGCTCCTGAATTGTTGTTTAGGGAAAGTGTTTAATATACAAGAGGGTTTTGGAGCATCTTTTTTATCAAGTCTCTGTAGGCACAGGGCAGGTAATAGCTTCAAACCTTTCCAGTTCATATTTTCAAGCTTACTTGCAATGAAGACGGCCAAAATTTTTTTTAATGGTATTTTTTTGAAAGTGGAGATTCTGCTCTAGTTGTGCCGTTGGGTCAGCGGGTGCCCCGCGGAGCCGGTGCCTGTCTGTCACTGCACAGAGATGTTTCTCTTCAACCAGGAGGGACCTGGAGCACATAAGGCCCTCAGAAAATCTTCTGTCACTCTCACCGGGGTGGTTTCCTCACCACCACACACCTCCCTAGCCTGGGGCACACTCTACATCAGCAGGGACTCACAGTTTCTCACAGGATTTCCGTAGAAAGCAGGAAAGAAAAACACTCCTATCAAATGTGCTGCTTCTTTAAGTTTGAAACCATGTTCAGCCACTGTAACTTTCCCCATCTCCGGCTTGTTTGATGTCAGATGTTTTACCTGCACTTTCTGATCTGTGGGAAATGTTGTATTAAATTAAGGTTTTTGAAGAGCGCCCGTCTTCAGTTTCCCCTCAAGTGGTCTCATCTGTCCCTTTTTCTCTCTGCACTTCTGAAAACATGAATGTGTTCTTAAAAGCCACACTAACGCAGGGTTTATCAGTGTGCTATGTGTTTCTAGTAACTTCTTTATGTTACTAGGTAAAGTAGGGTTGGTTTGTAATCAGTAGAATGGGGAATGAATGAAGTACAACACAGGGAATGTTTCTAGTTCCAGTTTGTATGTTTGGTTGGGATTGCAGATGGTACAAGGTTTAAAAATATCAAGAGCATTGATCTTTATTCTGGGCTTCTGAAAAAATTAATCTGATTTATGTCTTGTGGAAACCTCCTGAGTCGAATGGCACACACATAAAGGAGAAATGCTGCATTTCTGCAACCTTATTTTGCTAAAGAAAGCATGGGAAGCATTTTGCAGGGTTCTTTCTTGGTTAGTCTGTTTTTCTTAACTTCATCTTGCATTTAGAAAACTGTTAGGACAGATTGTTGTAATGAGTTTTATCTTCTTATCTACATGAGAAATTTCATGCAAGTCAAACTCAAATAGCAGAGAAGTGATAGCTGATCAGACCTGCTTTAGCTTCTCCTTGGTTCTAGTGACTGAGAAATGTTTGGAAAAAATATGTTAAGATTGCTTGCCTTTCCATTTAAAGTTAATGTTATTACCCGTACTGGAAATGTTGGCATCCTCCAACAATACTGGGAAGGGCAGTGTTAGCATTGCAGGTGTTTCTAAACAGGAAGGGACTCAAACACCTTTATTCCTTAACCCTGCTGCCCCTTTTCTCAAGGACGCTCATCTTTTCTGTCTACTATTTCTCAGTTAAATCAAGTTTATCAGACTGTCAATTAAATGGATTCTTCCGCAGGCAGGAATAACTTTACAGGGCATTTCTGTTTTGTTGTCACACCTACAATTGCACTGCTGGTAGACCCATCGTTTTCTATACCTGTGCATATGCCAGATTATTTTCCAACACTGCTGAGGGGAAAAGCCTGCATTGTGGTTGTGCATGGGCCCTCCCGTTTCAGCATCGCTGGACTCCAAGCACCTCCCTGGTGACTTTGAACACAAAGAAAAAAATAAAATCTGCATTCTAAACTGTAGAAAAGATGTAATCTATCTTAAAGCCAGGACTTGAATGCTTTCTAATTAATGTCCACCTTTCTTGGGTTTTGTTTAGGCTGTTATTTTGTTATTTAAATTAAATTAAATTTTATTGTTGAGAGGAAGCTGGTGGAAAAACCCCTTGTAAAAATGGCATTGAAGAAAGCAGTGCTGAACATAAGATTTTATTTCTGCATAGCTGGGGGGGGATTAATGTATTTGCCTTGAGCTCTTGCATTAGTATTCCCAGCTGCTGAAAAACAAAAATCATAGGGTTTGGGTTTTTTTTTTCTTTTGAGCAGTTTGTCTAGCTCTGGGTGATATGCTTACTAGTTAGAATTAAAAAAGCTATTAATTTTTACCTAATTTATTGCTACCCCTGCAGGCTCTTACTTTCTCATAGGAAATAAGGAGGGGTTTTAGTGCCCTTTATTTGGCTGTATTATATGTATTTTCTTTTTTTCTTCCCCGAGCCTGCTGAAGCTGTAGTGGCGGGGCACATTTCCTGACTCTCTAGCTAGACTGACCCATTTATCACCACACACTCACGTAGGTCTCAAACGCTTTTTTTTTTTTGGTATGATGCATGCATCAGTAATGCAGAGATTTTTGCATTTTTTTAAAGGGTGAAACCAGGTGAAGAAAAACTTTTTTCTGGTAAACCATCCAACCCAAGGAAAATCAAAATCAGGTCTCTTCTGAGCACCTTTTTTCCCCCTGTTTTACAATTGCAGCATTAACTCCCTAAACTAGGTTAACTGCTACGGGGACCTCTTATTATAAACTACTGCTACTTCCCAATGGCAAAATGTGAGTAGCTCAGAGAATGCTAAAGGCAAAATATACAAAATATTTCATACACAATATACAAACCACAAGAAATTTTGGGGTAGCCCAATATTTGGACACACACTTGTGACAAGGTACAGAGGCTTTTATTTAACAGAAAAAAAAAGTTCTCATTGTCTCCATGTATGCTTCTGTCTGTCATATTATACATAAATCCTACTGGTTTTTTCCTTTCTTTCTTATTCCTTTGGCTAGGAAAATGTGATTTTTATTTTTTCTCCCAAACAGAAGAGGGTATAGTAGTTGTGAAGGCTGATGCAAAGATGTTGATCTGTGTCTGTTGCAGCAATCCTGTATCTGCCATTAGCCTTATGTGACTGTAGTGGGCATGATGGTGGGAGCCCTGCTCCCATGCAGGCATGAGTGCCTAGGGAGGACAGGGTGAGAAAGAGGAAGACTGTACTTTTAGATTCCTTAACGTTGATGTTTGCATGTGGCAAGGAAACAAGTCAAGACACCCAATGTCTACATTTCCGGGGAGCACTAAAATTAGTTTGGTCAAGTAGTTCAGATGAACAAGACTGGAGTTGGAGAACTGCTACAGTTTTGCTGCTTCAGCACTTTTGCAAAGAGGTGTGGAAACATTGCCACCGCTTATCCTGGCCTGCTTAGCAATACCAGCAAAATCTCTCATTGCAGGTGTTATAACATCGGTGCAATGTGGCTTGCATCAACTCGGTTTGGTGCTGGGAGCATGCTCGTGTTGCTGGTGGTGCAGGTGAGCACCTCTGCCAGCACTGCTCAGGAGGCCAAGACAGTACTGCTACGAACAGCATTTTCCACAGATTTGCACAAGCATCTAGGCTTTGGTTAGAGACTCTGTACTATGTTTTATTCTGCTCTTGGAAATTAAGAGGCAGCCTACCTGGGGTAATTTGGGGTGACATGTAAACACAGATAAGACAAATTCATAGTTAGATTTTTGCCTCTAATGTTTTCTTTCAAGAAGGCTGTTGATCAATACATCATTGATCACTGGAATTTATAAGCATTTGCACTTGTTCTTAAAACCCAGATCAGCTTCTCTCACAGTACACAGTTGGTGGATCCCCAGAATGGTCCTGTCTGAAAAGAAGGTGATCCCAGCAGTCATCCTGGGACAGGTACAGGCAGAAAAGCTCATGAATCCAAGGCAGACGTAGTAGAAGTAAGGATGTAGTAGATGACTAGCCTCGTCATCACAGCTGTGTAACATGCAACTGAAATTGTTTGAGACAGGTGACTTATGTTCATTGTCCGTAATGAAGTGAAGTGACCGGCAAACCAGCTAAGTTCTCGGCATGGGTCAGCATCTCCTACCCAGTGGGGCTCGCCAGGCCAGCTCCCTTGCTTCTTCTCTGCCTGCTTCCAGTAGCATTCCCAATTTGATTGCCTTTGTAGAGATGCTTTTGGGAGTATTCATTACCAGAAGCTCTTGATGGTACTGGGCAAAATTCATCCAACACGTTTTGAAACCATGATGTTGACGGTTTTCTGAGTCTGAAATGCTCTTGTAAGCAGCTATGAGAAGTGCATATTGGCAAATGCAATAGGTGGTTGATTGCTGCTTGGCAGGCACAGTGTGTTGATACTCAAGAATATGTGAAGAACAGCTTTCAAAGCTAAAATGGTACCATTAATAAAAATAAGTTGCTTGTCCCCCTGTAGTGTCTTATATGTGTGACATCAAGTTCTCTGACGTTAGGCATTACAGGTGCCTCTTATGTCCTGGGAGACAATTATTGTACAAGAATTGTACATCCTGAAAGATGCTAATCTGCTTAGAAAAATCTTGACTTTTCTTGATAAGGGTTAAACAGAAAGAGAGGAATCTCTAAATTCTTGTAATGTAGTTAATAATATAATTGTGGCAGTTTATTTGTATTTTTAAGATGAAGCAGATACATCAGATACCTTTTACTTCAGAACATGGTGCATATATACTGAGTACATTTGTGCTATTAATTTTAATTCATATTAAATTTATTTTGCTTTTAATTAAAAACTCAACTAATAAGGATGTAAACAAGCTAAATGGTGATAATTATTTATTTATTTATTTATTTATTCCACCAGGTTTGCGCAGACCTTCTCAGGTTTGTTTAGGTGCTACTCTGATGTTGACCCACCTTCACCAAGAACCCACCGAAGAAATTTTAGCCAGGCTCTGATCTTGAGCATTATCGTCCATGGTGAAGCAGCTTATGTCACAAATAGACTAAAATGTGCCTTCGCTGTAAGTGCTTCCAATCAGGGAGTGAAAGGAGCCCAGCTGGAGAGCTGTGTGTATGAGGCAGCAGGTGATGAATGGCATATACCTGGTGGCCTCTCAGGTGCTTTACTGCTTGACCAAATCAACCCACTGTACTAAATCAAAGCCAAAGAATTACCAATCACTTTCCTACCTAGGACTGCCATTTACAAGTAATGCTATAATTGAGCACAGTACTTTAATCAAAATTCATTTGTATTTATTTTCTAGAAGCTGAGCTTCCACTTGCAGTTGGATTTACTCTCACTCAATGTTCTCAGCTGCCTCTGAGTAGCCAGCAAGCAAAAAGGTCTCTATTAGCAAATGAGCAGGTTTGTTTGAGAAACTGCTTCTTGAGAGTTCGGTCGAAAACAGCTGATGTTTGACACTCTTGTAGCATATTGCATTATTCATAGCATCATTTTAATCTAGTAAAACTTTTTTTTTTTTTTGTTATTGTAGCTGTTCCATTTCCCTGGTAAATGATTAAGCATGTACTTGTTCTAATTTTCAATGCCTGCAGGTGGTAGTGAGCAGAGCTGTCTCTAGCCCTGCTCTGTAAACAATACAGGTATTATTCTTCACGAAAATCAGTGTAGCTTTCTGTAGTACAGAAAGTAGCTCTAGGCACTAAGCTTTGAATTGTGAAATAACTTTATAATTTAAATGTGGGCTCACATTAACAAAAAGAAGTACCACTGTCTGGCTACTATAGCATGAATACGTTCATTTTGGCCAAGAAGATATCTGTAAGTTGTTGTATTTTCCTGGGCTGATAAATTCAGACCACAGGTGGTTAATACCTGAAAATGTACTTGAATCAGTGACTCTCTTTTCTGTATGGCTGCTGTGAACCTCTGTTTCTGGGGTTGCAGGGGATGGCCCTTTGTTGCTACATTGGTTCTGCTCACCAGCTTTCATCCAAAGAAATAGGCTTCACAGCAATACCATGATGTACACTTCAGGGTTGCGCTGCTGTACTTTGTGTTGGGAGCAAAGGAAACGTATTTGAACCTGGGACTGTCTTTTAAATGCTTGGTAAGCTTTCATGGCTGGTTATAATTAAACTGTCTCGTAATTTCAGTAATTAAATATAACGTTGGTAAAAAGAGCTTAATCCAAGAAGTATTTGTTGTCTTCACAAATGGTTTTGAAAACTGCTCCTTCGGAGTTGGGACGCCAACCTGTCAGCACTTAAATGCGAGTATAAAACATATGCCCTAGCCTATGAATGAAACTAAACAGGGATAGTTTGCTGGGCAACAAGCAGATGAGGAGATAAGTGATATCTTGCATATAGCAGCGCTTCTGTATTTTCTAGCTGAGGCCTGATAAGTGCCTAAAGGTGAGATTTGGTTTGATGAGACGGCTGAAATTACAATGTTATCAGTAGCATAACAAGTAACAGTAGGAAATGAAACTCAGTAACTATATGCATCAATTCTGCTCAAATTGAGATGTGTGTGGTCCAAATTCTCTTTTTATTGACGTGTCTATAATCAGGGGTAGTAACTACAGTATCATCAGCATATAGGAGTGGATGTCTGAGTGAGAAGACAGGGTAGAGACTTGCAGTGCTGCTGCTTTGCGTTCAGTAGGTGGGGTACTCCGTGGCTTTTCGTCTGGCAATGCACATGGATATTCATTCCCTGAGGTTAAGGCATTTTTGTGCCATACCTTTATAACATGCATTTCTTTATGACCATAGAAATGGTGCCCGTTCTATGAAAAAATCAAAGCAGCAGTGCTTAGGCCAATGGTAACTCACCTTTCTTTGCAACAAAATATTAGGCATCGCTAGAGAAATTGTCCTGTTGCAAAATAATTGAGGTATTAATCTCCTTTTTACTTTTCAAGGGACTGTGGGAGGGAGAAAAGTGAAAAACAAAACTGTATTCAGTGTAGTAACTTTAGACTCTCAGTCCTTGCTTCTGTTAATGTTTGTTAATCCATACATGGATTACTGAGTCTGACAGTGGAGACATATGAATAGTGAATGCAAATTGTGGACTGATCAAAGTGGAGTTATCAGTGGTGTATTTTCAGGTGAGTAATAAATGCTTGTGAGTTGAATAGGTTTAGATTTTCACAGGGTGTCAAAGATGGGGCCAAAGTGATTCTTATCACAATGTTTTAAAGAGGCAAACTGATACACAGTAAGTTTCCACTTTCAAGAGGAATTTGCTGTGACATTGAGACAACAGATCAGCAAATTACTGGAAGCAAGGAGTGAAAATTCATTGACAAATTTGCAGTTCATTGCAAATTCAGCAGTATCTTTAGAGCACAAAGTTATCTCCACACATCTCTTCGATATTAAGTATCTTTAATGACAAAAACAAAGAAAACATGCTCTGTAAGTCAATTTTTTTTGCCTTAGTGCAGAATAATGCAATGCATTTTCCACCCAGTACTATGTTAATTACTTGGCTGTTATATATATATATATATACACACATACATAGTGTTACTGTTACAAATAGACAGCAGAGGTTTTTCTTACGATAGTTGGTCTGATCATTCCACCTTGAGTATTAAGAGTGGAAGACTTCCAATGATTTCTTGCTTTATTCAATTGGAAAAGGAGATGGAAATGAAAAAACGTACATTATTATTATTAGCACATTGCCTCCTCTCACTCGTGCATGCTTACTCTACAGACGCGCAGCCTCTCCCATCTTGGAGTAGTAGCAGAAAAGAGCTCATCTGTCCTCTTCATTGCTTTAACATCTTTATTATGGAAATAAGATTTTAAACCTTACTTTCTATTTTAAAAGCTGTAATATATCTAATTGCTAATGCAGGTCAGGGATATTTTGTGATAATGAAAGAAAGAACATCCTGTAATCCAAAAGGCTAAGAATTGTGAGTAATTTGAGGTTTGTAAATTCACCTCCTCACCAAACTGCTTGCTTGGGATGGGATAAAGTGTTAAATTTCTGTATGAGTGAATAAGATTTTTCCATCTTTTCTCAGCTAATCCCAAAATGCATAAAAATCTTATGTCCTTTAAGGGGGAGGGAGAAAAGGCTTGACACGATCAGAAAATTGTGGGCAACATAAAATGAGGTTCCATAGAATGGAAATTCTGAAGGCACTGTAAAACACAAGCAAGGCATATCATTCATCAATCAAGTCTAAAAAGATTTTTTAGTAAAATATGTTGGTGTTTTCCTTTATGGTGCCCCCTAGTTACCTGGAATGGCAATACTTCACTCCTATCCACAGCCCACCAGGCAGTCGCTGAAATGCAGTGTTTTCTGAGATGTGTTGCAGTTATTCCTTTGAGAAATTAAATGCTACTTAAGAAACTCTGAGTAAAGGTAAGGCCTTTCACCAGACTTCAGGAGCCTTTTGAATATCTTTATTTGACATAACATGCTACTACACAGAAAATGATTCAAGCTTACAAGGTGCGGGAATGAAGATTACAAAAATGACAAGAGGGATTAGCCCACAGAGAGAACAGATGAAAGTCAATATTTGTATCATGGGACTAAAGTAATGATTTTTTTCAAAATCTGCTGCTACTAATGGTCTGTTGCTGTACGGCTCTTAAAAGTCCTGGCAGTTCAGCAGAGGTATTGACTATGTTCAGTTTGGTTTGCATTGAAGTAGTCACGCTCAAAATACTTTTTCCCCTTATCTCTTTCTTTCTTTCTTTCTTTCTTTCTTTTTTCTTTGGGCATTAGTGAGTAGCAGTTTATTGAGATCTTTCTTTTCTTCAGACACTTACTAGATCTAGGAATATTGATAGAAGAAAGAGCCATTATGAAGGTTCACAGCGGTGAGCCATCTCCAGCTGCTGTACCTTTATGGTAATGAGCTGATTGTTAATAACTTGCTGCCCCTATGTAGCTTTGGCTGGCTGTACGACTTGGCTTTGTGCTGCGCTTTGCTGGACTATATCAGAACTCGCTGCCTTTTTCTTAAAGGCCAAAACATGCCAAACAGATGAATATGTTAGCATTCCTGAAGCTAAGGAAGGAAAAGAGTGGTAAATAGCCTGTTCTGTGTAGAGTACCGAAAAGGTAGGCTGTGCCTCATTCATTATCAGTTGAAAGCATTTATTGCTGTATTTAAATAGAGAATATAAGTCATAACCATATAACCAGACTTATTGCTCTTTTCCATTATGCACCTGCAATGTGCGGACAGGTATCAGTTACGCTCCAGCTCTATCGGACAGATATCAGCTGGGTCAAGACTGGATTGCTGTGGCACGACCTTTGAACGACTGTACTGACTCGCAGCAGATGCATTAATCGCAAAAGCACAGGCGCTTGTGCCTCTCCGTAATGATAGTATTTATGACTAAATATCCATATGAAGGCTGTCTATGCTGTGTAACTCCCTGAGCTAGGTAACTCGCATTCATTCGTGAGTATAATACCGTCTTGCTTGTAAGAGAGACACTGGAGATGAAAGCAGGGCTTTATAGAGTTGAGCATAGCACGCTCCCCGTGATAAGGTATACGCAGTGAAATAAATGGCTGTCTTTGCAGAAACCGTTTGTGCACCTAGGCTGCCATGGTAGCCCCCAGTGTACATTTTAGTATTAATGTAACATTTTTAAAGGTCCGTTCTCTGTGAAGCAACTTTTCTTTATCCTAGACATGCTTTTTTTTTTTGGATGTCAATCTCTTATTCCCCATAGTGCAAGCTCTTCTATCCAGCAATGCATATGTTACAGTAACTGAAATCTTCTGACCTCTGAAAGTTCCACTTGTGAAATATAATATCATGAACTTGCTGTAATATTTTCATTATTTGGATAAAAATCCCACTGGTCCAGTAAGAGTTCTGCCTCAGTAAGAACCGAAGAAGTGCCCATTAGTTCCCACCAACGCACAGTATATCTGAAGGAGGAGTAAAGGCACGGTCAGTGTCTGTACTAATGCTATAACTTTTCGTAAACAGCACACCACCTCCAGGGTCGCAGCTGGGCTCATCTCTCCTCCTTCTTCTAGACCGGAATAAGAAGGGAATGCATTAATAGGAAAGCAGGAAAAAAACTAAAGGGAAAGGAGGGGAGGGAAAAGGGACTGATCAGATGGGAGGCCACTTCATTAATCACATCTTCATAGCAAAATTGAGCCTTCCCAAGATTAGCAGCTGGTGCCTGGGGTTGTACGTAGCCCCACTGCTAGTCACACCTAGGCTTGCCTGTGTGTAGCTCAGGCTTCCAAGGCATGTTGTGCTTTAGGAAGCAAAGACATTTTTTAGAAACTTCTTGATGCTTTCTGGAAGGAGGTGTTTAGCCAGCAGAAGGCTTGATTGTGAGAAGGCTCTCAAATAAGCATGCTCACTGCAAAATAGTTAGGTTAGCAGATTGATACTAAAAGCTGGTTTGGATGAAACACAGTTGTACCTGGTGGATGAAGAGCACTGCTTATTGACATTATTTGCATCTAAACAGGGGTTGATGGGGCTAGGTCTGTATTGGAAGGTCTACATTGGTTGGCAGCTTAGCGGATATGAAAAAACGTAGATTCCTGGACCAGTCAGCTCCTCCATTTTCTGTTGCACATAACCTAACAAGACTTGCTGAATTGTCTGAACCTCGAAGTTTCCAGAGCCACTGAAGACACTTTCATTTCACCAGAGCATCTGTGCCAAAAGAACATCAGACTTTTAGTAAACCAGTGCTTACCCTCTATTACTAAAATATCCTCTGAAGTGGATATTCAGGAGACAGCTACATTTCTTGATATGAAAGCAGCAATGTAAGTGTCTCTTGAATGATGTTCTTGCATTTTTAGTAATAAAGAAAATGGCCTAGCAGAGAGGATGGAAAAGAGGGAATGCTGCTGAAGTTTATATGCAGAAGTCTAAGATTAATTAGCAGCATCAATTGCAGACAAAGCTTGTCAAATATCCTGAAAATTCACCAACTCTCTGTGAGCAGCTTCACTGAAACCCAAACTATAGATGCAGTTTTGATTTTAGCTTTTTTCATTCATGCATGCTTCAGACAGATTAAAACTCACCCATGTCAAACAAACATGAACAGGCTATAACAACAAAATCTTGCATCTTTTAGAAATAAAGCTGGGTTTTTTTCGGCTATACTTTGAACGTCTCAGTATAAATGCAGAAGACTGTTGAAAACATCATAACAAACCTGGCACACAAGGACAGGCTTGAACATCCTAGACGCTGTTTTTCAAAGGTCTTCATCTCAAGTTACATGGCTTAAGGAGGCAAGTGTAATGATATATGATAGATGATATGGAAAAAATAAAAAAAGCTTTTGTTAGTGCTCTGTGTAACGTGCATCTCTGTGTTATTTGTTTGCTTTTGGCTCTTAAGAAAAATGAAGTTAAATCACTCTGTGGGTCAAGTCACCTGGTGAAAGCTATTCCTCTAGGAGAAAACTGCATGTATTGGTTTGCTCAGTTCAAGAGTCCGGACAAACAAACAAGAAAAGGGTATAAAGAGCCTGTCCTGATGTGTGATGAGTGAAGGCTAACAAGGAAGTGCAGGCTGGAATGTGGAGAGCGAGCTGAATTTGTGTCTGTGTGTATCAGGATACCTAACAGATGATGGATGATGATAGCTGGTAAATGTAGCATATATGTGGATTCGTTGGGGTTTTATGATGTACTTTTTCTTTTAACTCTTTGTCAGTAACACAGAATAACACAGAGCTTTCTGAAAGCTAATGGGTGTCCAGTTTCCCCCCATTGTTGCCCCTAAGAGAGAACACAAAGGCAAGTACTTGTGTTAAGGTTAGCTCCTTGGGGGCAATCGCAGTGAATCACCATGGACTTGAAAGCCCAAAATCATAGTCCTGGGGGGAAAGGAGAGAGGTGATCCTGGCTAGAGAGGGGTGGGCTTATACCTGGAGTCACTGATAGGAGGGAGGCACAGATTTTAACCATAAATTATGGCCCTGAGGTTTTCTTTTAAAACCATAGTGAGCTGCAGTTTTACTCTGAATTCAAAGATTATGAAAGGAAGCCCATAATAATAATTAGTTTGACTCAAAGCATGGTAATTTATACGAAGTGAGTATAAAATTTAGACATTGAAACACACCTACAATTCAGTAGGAGAGGATGTTTCATTAAGTCAGGGCAACTCCATACGTAAGTTGATAGGGCCCAAAATATTCCTCCTGAAGAGTGTATCTCATTCTTTTCAATGGCACAACAGCACACATTTATCAAAGAACAAAAGTTGGTCTCGGAGGTGGAACATCTTCATCTGATACTTCAGCCTTTAGAGGCTACCAGATCTCTACATATAATTAACATTTCTCTGGTGTATAAAACATAGCAACACAAGTCTAGGATCAAGCATTTAACTTCTTGCAGCTAATCTTATTATCACTCTCGTGGAGCATCTAAGCAATGTGAAAAGCAAGAAGACCACATTGCCTGCGGCTAAGTGCTTTACTGCAGATGGACTTCGCAGCCCCTGGACTCATGCTGTCAGAAACAAAGCAGCATGAATTGCCTTAACCTCTTCTTCACTTTTGAAACTCAGGGCATGAACAGACTAAAACAGCTGTCACTAGTTTGGTAAGCCTAATTCCTATATAAATAGGCCTCTAAGCTAAATGTTTCACATTTTGGTGCCTGATTCATTGGGTGTGATCCTTCATTGAAAGCTGTGTACAGATCAGAACAAGCATCATCAAATCAGCAGACAACATTTACTGTTTAAATTCAAATATGTCACATTCAGGTTATCTCTGATTTTGAGATTATTTTATCATGTGATCAGCTGCCACTTTAAATATTATCAGCTAAGGACTACTGTGAAAACCCTCTTATTCTTTCTTCAGCATCCTTGTTTTGAATCCACTGCAAGGACACAAAAAACTAAAGAACAAAACATGAATAGAGATTTAGTGTCCTCGACTAGGGAACACGCAGTACAAAACTGAAACAGAATTAAGAACAGAATAAATATTGGAAGGCAGATTCTTTTCTGCACCTTAATAAAGCAAAAATAGATTAAATATACAGAATGTTTATGGAGTACATGCAAATACATGTTAAGAAGAATTTTACTTATCTACTGAAAAGCATGTGTTTAAATGAAGGGTATGTTAGATTGCTTCTACACCAGTTCTCCTATAAAGCATCTTGTTTTTTACTTGGCCAACTTAGAGCCATCCTGACCTACATTGCTTTCCAACAGATGAGGTTCTGACATGTTATGCATAATTCTCTATTAATTCCTCAAAGGAATCAGTCTCTTTTTAAAGTAAAATGCAAAAAAACTAATCAAGAAAATGTGTGAAAGCAGCCAAATTTATCTAGCCAAAATGTGTCAGCAGAAGGACTTAGTCTCATCTGTGACCAGAAACATGGGTGATGCTTTTTTGTTGTTGTTGTATACTTGAACTTAGAAAAACGTTACAGTGAAAAAGAATGGCCTGTTCTAAAAATCAAAAGTAATTAGGAAAATTGCAGATTTTGCCCTTGCATCTGGTAAAGAGCTGCACTGAAGTACCTGAAACACCAAGCAGCACAAAAATTGAGGAATTTCAGGACCTCCATTAATGCTATCATTTTATCATTTCTCTGCAGATAGATAGAAAATCATGATTGTCCTCTTAGTGGGCCTCAAAGTTTCCATTTGAACAGAATCATAATCTGATTCTATTCTCTTCTGTTTGTGGGCTCTGACTGCCAATCTCTTATAAAAATGCTCTGCCTAATTTGAGGTTTCAGTACAAGGCTCCTGCCAACTAGTTTGGACTCGATGATCTTAGAGGTCTTTTCCAACCTTAATGATTCTATGATAACTAGTCTGGTCTAATTAGCCCTTTCTAAAAGCCTAATCAAGACAAGGCAGGTGCCTTTTTGTGTGTTGAACTGGTTGATTTAAAGCCTTGTAAGGAGGGTACAGTCACCTTCAACCAACTCTACTATAAATCATTTTTCTTAGTGAAAGCAAAACTTTTCAGTAGACATCCAAGCTAACAGCTCTCTCTTCAGACCAACTTTGTTGGCTAGAGTGCGTTTGTCTTGGAGCGTAGGGAGATGTGATATAGCCAATATGTGTCACATAACTCACTGCTAAGTCCTAGAGGGTACAAGTCACTATCACTTTTAACGAGGAGACAGCTGGATGAGATCAGCCAGAAGTACACTTCACTTCATCGTTTGGTCTCCAGGTGAGATCCACAAGATACTCCATTACCAGTAGGATTTTATGGAGGTAGCTAAGATGCACTTGTGTTGGTGAGAGCAAGCTGCCTCTTTTGCAGAGAAGCCCAAAGCATCGCTGTGCCTCTCTGCTAAGGGAGGATTGCATACAACTTAATTTTGCCCTTCAGATCTGGTCTCTCATATCCAAAAGCAGAAGGCTGCTCCTGTTCTCCCAGTAATATGGTGCTGCCTGCTTGAAATACCATGACAGAGCAGTGCAAACCTACTGCTACACTCGCAAAAGGAAGGAGGAGAAACAGTTTGACGCTCATACTTCTGCACCAGTTCCGCTAAATGGGGAGACAAAGTCAAAGTCTCAATTTTGTGTCTTCCTTATTCTGGTGGAGTGACCCTGATGCAGTAAGCACTGCAAGTCTCTTTGCATGAAGGGACTTGCCAGACCCTGAGGAAGGAGAGCTGTGAGAGTCTGACCTTCCTTTGCATGCTGAGTCCGGGCTCCCTCTCCCAGTGTTAGCTTACCTGGTGTTAGACCCCCAGTTCACAAGTTCCTCACCTTGGGAGGATTTCTGTGTCCATCTCCGCCTACTGATAGCAAGCTGAAACTCAGCTGACAGACACCCAGGGAAGGTATGTCTGATAGACTGATTGCAACTTAATGAACTGCCAAGTATGTTTGCCTATCCATAGGAGCAAGACAGAGTAATTTAAATGGTTAAATACCTCTGTCTGGAGATGTTCTTCTTTCTCTTCAAGAGCATCTGACTCTCTCTGGGAACAGGCTCAATTTAATTAATAATAGAGAAGAGTTGCCCACGGATGCAAGTTTGTTCATGCTTCTTCTGTTTCTCAGCTGCTTCACTGAATTTCCTTGCAGGGCTAGCACGCTACTTGTGCTCCATGTATGCATGAATGCCTTCTGAAATGCCTACAACAATTGTTTTTCAGTTCCTCAGCCCAACTTTTCCTGATGTTTCCTCATCTCTTTCCCATGCTGGCATGTTTGCAAAGATCTTCCAGCCCTGACTGTGTACTGGCTGATTCAGCCACCACATCTAGCAAGCTTCCTACTTCTAGCTGCTTCCACCTGCTGGACCCTCCTGTAAGACAGAGCTCTCCTGGAGATGTAGCAGAGTGACAGGTTTTCTCTTCTCTTGGCCAGCAACTTTCTCTCTCTTTACTTGCTGAAAGTCAGTACTGATGATACCTAACATGGCAGGATTGGTTTGTACCTTGAGTGTAGTGATATGTGCTATGGCTTTCGTACACCAGGGAATTTGGAAAACAATTTCCACCAATGTTGTAATGTTTAATTCACATATGGATAGAAGCCAGCGATATGTTGTCTATAAGAGGTCTTCCCCAAGAGCCAGTTAGCACTGATCAAAAATGCAAATCTGATGCTTCAAAGCAAAGACCTGGAAAGGATGGATTTTTTTTGCCTGGTTTTGTGACAAAATTGTGTATGTCCACCGAGTGAACTGAATTTTGCTCTACCAACATACATCATACTCTTCTCTGGTGAGAGGTACATGCCTTTAACCAATCTGAGTGTTGATTTAGGACTGTGAAAATCAAGGCACCCTGATTCTATGGACACAGATTTCTGCCCAGTAATACTACATCAAGCCAGTATTTCTTCAGTAGTTTCGGCTTTTTCTGCTGAGGTCTCTGTCGAGTGGTACAGGAAGGATATGCGCCATTTCTGCTGCTGCTGCCAAGTAAAGCGCTGAATAAATGTCAAAATATTTGCATCCTAAATAAGCCACCCATTCTTATTTTTTCCTGTAGGACAGAATCATCTTTATTCCAGACAGGTTCTCTCACTCCATCAAGATCAACCTGGCCTACTTTATGTGTAAACTTTCATTTGCCTAGCTAGATGTTAATATCTTTTTTTTTTTAAAACCAAACTGGAAAACCTGTGAACATCTAGGCAGAGAGAATATTGCAGAGTCTGATTCTCCTCTTCTCCTCTCTTGTGTGCTCACTTGGTCCTGTACAAAGTAGGCTTGAGTTTTGTCAGTCTGATCTGAGAGCATTTAAAGCCACACTGGTGAATGATCACACGAGTTACAGGCAAAACAAGCTGTCTTTTTAGCAAGAAATTGCCAATGTGCTTTAATCCCCAAAGAATGTTGCATCCCCCCCCCCCAATATGATCAATAATCCACCCTCTGTTAATTGTTAAATGCAACCATGGTTGTTATTGCACTCTGAATCATTTCTTTATTTTCATTATTTTGCTGTTTGTACTAATGCAGATTAACTGGATCCTGTGGAATTGCTCTTGGTTTCTATGCAAATACCTGTCATCTTTATGTCTCAATCAATCTCATTGGAAGGAGTAGTTAAAAAAAAAAAAAAAAACTGTACTTTTTTTTTTTTAAAAAAAAAATTTTTATTTTTTAATAAGCAGATGTTACATTTCAGCTAATGTTCTTTGGTAACTAAATGTTATAAAAATGATCAGAGGTGGTGAAATATTAAGTAGTTACTTTCATTGCCTCAAGGACAAACTCAATGAAGCTTTAGTGAGCCACTGGAGTGAGTTATACTACTTGATATGCAGTTTAGTGTTTACCAGTTACTATTCAATCAGATATCTTTATGAGAGGTAGCCTGCAAACCTTAAAAGGATTACTGGGTCGAAATGAATGCTAGCATGACATCATGAGATAATTTCATTGGACTCTTTGCCAGAGGAGGAGAAAAATGAAACAAGACCAACTGATGAAATAAGCTAAGAGTGGGGATTTAGATTTATGGTAAAGAAAATTAGGTGCAGGTGGGATGTGATGAATTCTTCAATTCTTCAGCATTCGGAGAAGGAATCAGAAGAATCTCCTTCGAGAGGATGTACATGATGTTTATTTGTGCAAAGTGACCTTGTGATACAAAAGCCATTAATTTGATAGCGCAGAACATGATCGCCACCATGTGGTTGCTGGTAGAATTAGGCTAATGTAATGTGTTCCCTAATTAAAAAGTAATTAATCCTTCCCACTGTCTGCAGCAAAGGTTTTTGCATGCTCTTTTTGGATGCAGCTAGGAGCTCGGAAGGGATGGAACAACTCTGGTTGCTCCCTTGGGAATGGAGGTTGAGAGCTGAGGCTCTAGCATGACTGGGGAGAGAGGATTTGTTTTGGAGATGTTTAGCTTCCAAAAATGAGAGTCTTACCTCTGAGTGTGAGCTATATATTTTACAGGTTCCTGAGTTGTCGGAATTTGACTTGATTTTCACAGGATGACGAAAGACACATCCTAAACAAAAGCTGTACATGGAAAAATGTATGTTTCTGTAGTTCTACACTAGAAATTGCCCAAACATTTTTCTTGAAATTTCCCATGGAAAAATCAGCCTGGTATAAACACCTAGAGGGGACTATCCACAATATTAGTCACAGTTTAATAACAAAATAGCCTTACACTTCCTTAGCAGTTTTCTGAGAGAAAGCCCTGCCTCCCAAGGGCAACTTTGTGCAGAAGGCTATCTGTATGTAGGCTACTTTGGCTGAGAAGTCTTTCTCCTTTTGCAGAGGAAGAGTGAAAAGATTAAGCCCCCTACTCTTAAACCGTCTTATATGAGCATCTTCTTATCTTAAGACTTCAGCTCACTTTAACTGAGTTATAAGCAACGTAAAATAAAAACCTATAGTGGGAAATGTCAGGTGATGTTTTTAATAAGCCTGGCTGCCAATACTATCTATATTTTTGTGAAAGCCTAGTGTTCATGAAAGGTGCCCACTATTATAGACCAATAAAGACAAGTACACTGCAGGCAAGTGCAGAAGAAACCTTCCACAGAGCAGTAGTGCTGTAGCCCTCTGCACGGGTAGCTTGAGCTCCACGTGGGACAGTCGGGCTGTCTTGTGGTCCTAATGTGCAGGATATTTCTGTAGCGTGGACCTCAGCTTTGATGAGGAAGAAGGTTTTGTGAAGCATATAGTGAGATCTGGTTGATGCTGCTTGGTTTCTTTTCTGCATCTTTGCATTGGATGATAAATCTCTCTTCTCTCAGAGGAGCTGGAGCTGGTCTCTTCTCAGAATACCTCTGCAGTGTCATACTGTTTCTAAGCTATTCAAAGAGGACATCCAAGAGTGACCAGCACAAACTTTCCTCACCTGTAATTTAATTTAATTTAGAACTTAAAGCCCTGAAAAGTTAAGTGAATGCATTTAACCCACAGCACACTTAACCTTCAGCACAAATTAACCAGTATGGACTGCCCACCTTATGGTGGGAGCTTATGCTAACATTTTTCTTCTACCAAATGCTTTTCCATCACACTGAGATCCTGTAAAGGACAGGAATAAATATAACCAGTCACCTCAAAATCAAGATTGGAGGTGAAGAAATATAACTGCAGCGCAGTGTTACCATAGTAACAAAAGCTCTAAAGTGATCTAATCTACTGTTAAATTCCAGCTCAGAGATGAACAAAATCAACATAACAGAATAAATGTTACATTAAAAAGGGAATGAGGATATTTTGAGAGTGCTATTATGTTTGCATCCCAAAATATAGCATAAAAACCATATTTGAAAAGAGAGGGAATTTTTAGGTGTTTGAGTTGCACATTTATCGTATTTGTTTCTAATTTGGACTCTAAATAATATCCTGTGAGGTTAGCTGTCAGGTGACTTTTTAACATACTGCCTGAGTTTACTTACACAGATGTATTGTTTTTCAGAATATTCCCCCCCCGTCACTCCAGTTGAGCAGATGGAGAATGGTAGCCCGTACGCTATACGTCCCAGATTTTTCAAGCCATTAAAGCCTTGTGCCCCTCACTGTTGCAGGATCTAAACGAGTTCAAATGCTGAATCTCTTCTAAAAATTGGGTTAGACCATGAGGAGCCTCTGAAGGGGCTTGCATTGCTAGGCAGAGCTGTTTTCAATGTGTGTTTCTCTTCATGGTGAATGTTGAGATGTCAATAACTTTTCATTCTGTTTCAAAAAGGAAGCAAATCTTTAAAACTTCCCATGAAGTTCATCCCCTCCCCCCCCAAATGTTAGTTTTGAGAAAAATTGAAGTCCTGAAATATGAAAGTTTCTTGCATCATTTCATGGCATATCACTCTGAGTATGGACACCATGCATTACCTGAACAGGCGGAAAGTACCAATGGTTTGGGGGATTGGAGGTTGGGGTTTTTTACGTTAAGCAGTCTCTGCTTGTGCTGTAAGTTTGAGATTTTACATACCTGCTATTTAAGCATTTCTAAAGTAGATGAGAAATTCATATTAGTAGTCTAGCTGAGTTTGATATAATTTTGACATACGCATAATAACGTAAAAGTAAAAAGAAAATATCTGAACTAGCACCAATATATTTGAAATCATTTCCAAAGGAATTTGATAACAGACATTTAAAAATTTTTGATATAAAGAAAATGTATTTTAGTGGCAGTTTGACCAAAAACCTCAGTCCCTCTGAATCTAAGCATCTGGCATATATTTCACAACAAGATATGTCTTCATGATCAAAGACACCCCAGAAGGTCTCTCTGCTTCACACTGAAGAATAAATTAACTTTGTGTATGTTTTAAAAGTAGGTCTTCGGCTGTATTTCATCAGCAAGAAACAGGTGAAAATAGAATTTGCAGAGCATGTCTTTTGGTTTACCTTAATAGCTTATAAACAGCATGTGAACAGCATGCTTTAGAGTTAAGCTTTCCTTTTCCAATGGAAGGAGATGTGCTCTTAGAAAATGATAACTCATTTGCATGCAATTTACACACTGCATTTTTGCAGGAATACATTTGACTCTCTGCACTTTTCTCCGGTAGTTGCATTTAATTTTCTCAGTGCAGAATAGAAGCCTTAAGATCAGATTTTAAAAGACAGATCCTACATTCTTTTCATATGTAGACTTAAGAACGCTGTTTGCAAAGAAGAGAGTCCTCTCTTCATAGCTCTCTCTTGCACACTGTGTAAAATCTAATCTTTTTTTTTCTAGTATCAAATCACGTATGTGTTTCTTTCTCCTTTATACCATGCTGATCACTCTGGTGTCTTCCATAAAGTTCTTGTCTCATTATTGAACGGGAGGGAAAGTAGAGATATTTCTGAGGCAATAATCCTTGCTTTTATGGGCTATTCTCCTTCGCATTGATTGCTTGAATTTGAAACTCTCATGACATTTTGCAGGCAATAAAAACCAGAGGAAGAATGTGTTTCTTTTTGCCAGTGTATTCTTACTAAGCCAGGCAGAGCTGCTTACAAACTTGGTGCAGTCACTGTCACCAAATTCAGGTAAATGAGGAAAAAGAGCAATTTCCATGAAGGATGGAGCTGAAGCTTCCTTCAGCTGTTTTACAGGTATCCTTTGCTTTTTCAGCTCAATTTGTTCTCTTCGGTTTGAGCCTTCACTGACCTTGAATGGATTAAGTTCTCTGGGGAGGAAAAAATACTGTCCTTCTCCCCTCTCAAACTAGGCACTAAAACAGTATTCTGAAGTGCAGTGCAGTTTCCAAAGGGACTGGCATAACTAAAGAATCTCTGCCCCCCCATGTACGTTAGGAGGTGTTACACTGTAATGGACATTTTTGGGGTCCTGCTGGACCTATGTGGTTTCTTCACGTTACTGTAGTCAAGTAAAGAGTACAAGATGATATATATTGATACAGAGGAACAGAGTCAAACTTATGATTCAATTTTCAGGCATATCTCCTCAATGGGGTTAAGATCCTTGTTGCGTGTGGAAGACATCAAAGGATGCAAAAGAATATTTATTCTGTTTCTTTTCATACTTTATATAGATATTTTATGGGTAGCTCCAGGTAAATATAGCAACATGCAGAGAATCCTGTAAGTGAGTACCACTTTGACACAACTTTGTTGTCAAACTTGAATTATTATTTTAGTTACATTTAGAGGTTCCAGTCAGGGTTTCAATCCCCATAATTCCTGCATTGTGCAATCATATTTTAAATAGACTGGGCAGCTTATAATTCAGTCTTTGTTAATTGGGAAAGGGAAGATCTAAGTGAGAGCAAAGTGGTTTAGGCTTACTACAGAAGAAGCAGGTGCTTCCTGCCATGATAGGATGGGAAGGTGAGAAATTTCAGATCCCAAGTCCTCACCAAACTCTGAGCAATTTTGAGTAGATTTTTGTAACCCTGAGAGATGGACCATTAAAAAATCTTAGTTACTAGGGGACCTTTTTCCTCAAGACTGTATCCAGCTGCGCAGAGCATACTCAGCAAAATTCACACTTAGTATAAGAAGGTGCAGCTTCTCAGAAGTATGAGGCCTAAATACAATAAGGAAGCCATCACAACGTGGATGGAAGTGGCAAAGAAGAACAGTGTTATATTTTATAGGTCCAGAGTACAAAATGAGTAAGATATAAATGTCTAAATAGACAGCAGACGAAATCAAGCAAAGTTAATAAAAAGAAAATAAAGATCCAAAATCCAGGACCTGATTACACTTTTATTAAGTTCATGTCTGTTTTCTTGGCATTTCTTATTGCCAACCACTTTGCAGACAAGGAACACAAGAATGTCTCCTACTGGGGGTGACCAGTGGTCCATGTGTCTTGTTTCTGATACTGGCCAGGAGCAAATATTTGTGAAAAGAATATACGAGCAAAGCAAGTACGTGGTTACACTTCTCCCAGCACTTCCCCAGCTTCTGGCAGTCTGTGGCTATTGACTGACAGATCAAGCCCGCTGTTGTAGTCACATCTTTCTGGCTGTTATAGGTCATTCCTTCCATTAATTTATCTATTGTTTTTGTGATTATTTTTTTCTAGACTTGTTTATAAAGCTGGCTCCCACAGTGTCCTTGGCAATGAGTTTTGACATTTTAGTTCTAGATTGTGGTCAAAAAGATAAACCTGTTTTCTTTTCCTAGTTTTAAAACTGCTGCCTGATAATACAGAAATTAAGAAGCATCAAATCAAACAGGGGCATAATGAATAACTTGCTCTCTAAACTACTTTGCAATGACATTCCTTATTTTTGCATTATTCCATCTTATCTTTCCTTGGTCGTTGTTTTCCAAGTTTAGAAAGCCTTAGTTTGTATGATCTTTCTTTGTATGGATGCTGTATTTTTTCTTGGATTATTTGGTTGTCCTTATCTGTTTTCTTCTGCTGCTTTATCCTTTTAGAGGTGGGGTGCCTAGAAAGGCATGCAGTATTCAAGCTGTGGGAACACCATGGGTTTATAAAGTGGTATAATGATGCTTTTGCTGTTGTTTTTCATCCTTCTTTAATGATTCTTACCATTCTGTTTTCCTTGCTCACTGCCCCTGAGCTGTGAACTGATGTTTTCAAAGAACTATCCATAATGACTCCAAGACCTTTCCTGAATGTTGAGAGATAATTTAGAGTACGTTAATAAATATATATATATTTAGACCATTTTTTCCCCAAATGCTATGCTTTAAATTTCATCTGACATTGATTGATTGTCTCATCATTCAGTATTGTGAGATCGTTCTGCTTCTTGTCGCAGTCAGTTTTCATTTTTAGTATCCTGAATAATTTTGAATCATGAAGAAACTTTGTCACCTCACTATTCATTCCTTTCCTGAGCTTTAAATACGTTGAAGAGGATTCACATGGGCCTACAGTTTAACATTCCTATGTTATGAATAATGACTATTTATTCTTATGATGTTTTACATTCTACCTTTTAATAAGCCATTTATCCTGTAAAGGACCTTCCTTGTAGTTCCATACAGTTTAATTTTTTAAGAGCCTTTGGTGAGAAGCATTGTCAAAACCTTATTGGAAATCCAAGTATAGAAGATCAATTGAAACGACCTCATCCCCATTTATCATCTCTTTTAGAGAGCCTGAATACCCTCATGAGACGTGACTTTGTGTCTTGCTTTTTCATGTTATATTTATTTGTCTGTCTGCTACTTCTTCCTTTATTACAGTTTTTAATCTATTCTTTTGGTATAAAAAGTCAGATTTGCTGGTCTGAACTTTCCCTAGTTTTCCATTAGTCCCTTAAAGAAAAAGTCAAAAATCCGTGTGTCTCTACTGAAGCCTGTTTAAGTGAGGAGTCTTTTCATGTGTGATTTCTTTTAGGACTCTTACTGGAATATTACTACTTACTCTTTTCTGATCTTAAACCTTCCTTGTTTACATTTTGGTTTAAGGCAGTCACTCTGGCTTTTCTCCCATAAAGAAATTATGTGCCACCTCTCTTAATTATTTCCTAACAAACATTGAAATAATTGATTTCAGTTCTCTGATAAAGCACAATACTTTTGGCCAATTGTTGCTTCTAGAAACTCTTCAGCAGACACGCTACTATTGATATATTCTTCTGAAAAAAAAAAAAACAACTTTGCTTTTTGTAATTTGGTCCTTAAAATCTCTTTTGCTTGTCCATATTACGATTTTCAGATTTCACTTCCTAACATGCCCTTTCCCATTTTCTTCAGCTGAATATAGCTTCCAGTTCTTGATTCGCTGAATTTGCTGGAAGCTTGAATGCAGCTTCCAATGTGATTTGTTATCCTCCTTCCCTTCCTTCACAAGAAAAAATGAAATGGTTAACAATATTGACGTGTGAATTATCTCCGCAAGGCACTCGAATCAACCCCGTGCTGAGGGATTTCACCTCCCCCACCGCTCTCTGGAGACTTGATGAAACATGAGGATAAACGAAGACACAGCAGCATGGGCTTCAGTATGCTGCTAATGTGTTGCTGGCTGCAGTCAGTGCTGCTGTATCTTTGGTGCTGGCACTACTGGAGGTGGGTAGATTGAAGCTCGGTAGTTTTGCTGCCTCCTCCCCTGCCTGCAGCGCAGGCATTACTCAGCATTGCCTACAACAGAGCTTTTTGCCACCTCAGGTGTCTGAGCTATGTCACCTTAGATGGACATTAACTTCAAACCCAGACGTAGTATTCGTAGTTTGCTTCGTGTGTACGTGGTTTCTACCAAATACCCGTGTACGTTCTGAAATCAGTATGCCATGAAAGCAACTGTGTGAGGCACTTGTTATTAATGTGCCTCATTTGTTTTGCTATTAATATGCCCGGCGCTGCTACTGACGTCAGAAGAACATCTTGCAAAGAAAATGCCTCTTTAAAAGGAGACTCTGCATGCTGGTTCACCATCTTGGAAATAATGGGAGGGAAAGCTGTAGGTACATGCTCTCTGACTGTACAGGCGGCTTGTTCTTCAATTTTGAGAAGGTGAGCCTTTACGAATCTCTTGGTCAGAGCGCGCAAGGGTGATGACAGGGGCCTGAAGGGAGGAAGGGTGCTGTTCCTATAACAGGAGGTTTTGTTGGCAGGAAGCAGACTTCAGTTTGGACCTACAGACAGTTTATGCAAAAAAAAAAAAACAACCCCCCAAAAAAACCCCTAAACCTCCACCCCAAACCAGGTTTCATGAAGAAAATATTTAAGGATAGACCAAATATTGAGCTCCTCTGAATGGGATGTTCTCTGTGCATGTATTTAAGGTTTGCTTAATCTACTGTAAGAGCTAGCAACTGCTTTTTAGATAGAATATTCTGGTGAATGTTGTAACATCTTTCTGATGAAGTACCCTGCTGCCTGCCAAGTCAGCCCAAGCCTGGACTGTGTGAGCCAGGATTTTACCTCACAGCATTTAAACTTCAGGTTTAAACTTCAGTTTCGTATACTAAATACAGGGACTATATCTGTGTAGCCAAACATGCCTCAGGTTCAGTAAACGCAGGCATTGCTAACTTCATGAAGAAATGTATAGGGTTATATATTGGATTATATATGCATGTTATTCATGCAAACTAAACATTGGGGAAAAAACCTTTCCATTAAGACATCTAGTTTCAGAATCTTGCAATGTTGAACAAGGTATTTAGGAGACAATTTTGTAAAGCTTGTAAGAACATAAGGTCTGATTGAATTAGGACTTTCTGCTAATGAAATCATACGTAACTGCCATGATGCTAATAAGTGTAGTATTTCAGATTTCAAGATCTTTTTCTGTTAAAATACTCAATATTTAATGACTGTAGATTTGGAGTTTTCCAAAGCTTTTTAGGGGTTTAACTTGTACTTTCTGTCTGACACTCATGTCAATTGCTTTTAAAATGGTTACACAATCCTTACTAAATAAGTATGGTTTCTGTGGTCTTGGTTTTGCATTGGCATTGAAATCTTCCCACTTTATAGTAATGATATTTGTTAGGCTATGTATCAGTCTTTATCAGTTCTTCCTATTGACTTGTTTCACTTTTACATGTGAAAGACTATTAAGGTTGGAAGAGATCTCTAATAGGTTATTTAATCTCCTTTTAACTGTAATAAAAGTAATTTCCCTAGTGTAGACCATCTCTAATCCATGGATATCCCAGTCCAGGATATTGCCAGGATACTACTAATATGCATGATACCTTATTCCTAATGCTATGTGTTGCTGTCATTATTTCACTGTATCTTTTCATGAATTTGATGACAAAGTGAGTACGGGTACTTATAGATCTGGTCTCACATTTTCTCCTGAACAAGCAGGGTGTAATTTAATATTTTCTATAGTGTTTTAAACACCTTTTTTTTTTTTTTTTTTTTGCTACATCAGCCACTTCAAGTCTAGTATTTGGACTGGAACATAGGTTTGTGTTTGCTGTTGACCTTGAAGATAACTTTTATTCCTTGTAAGCTACTGTATCCTACTTGCGCCTTCAAAATTTTGTCCACCTATTTACAAAATGCATTCATTTCTCACAGTTTTAAGGTTTGTAGGCCAAACATCAAGTATGGAGTAAGGAGGTGAGATTATTCTTACTTTGATTGAATATTCTTTTCAAATGTCTTTTCTTTAAACTCCATTTCTGCAGGTCTCTTACATATTTATATACAATAATCAAATATGTTTTTGAAATGTAAAAGATTCTCACAAAACTTTGAAATTATTTCCTTTTATGTTAAGGTATCCAGAACAGCTACTGTTTGTGTTTTGCTCAGCCAGGGTCTTTCTCAGGTCTGAAAGACAGAACTTTGATACCCTTCTTTCGCTATATCTAAAATAGCTCTCTGTCCATGCACCATCAGTAGAAGAATATCAATGTTGAGATCTGTGATACAAATGTCAGAGAAAAATTTGCACTAAAAGCTAGTACAGAAGCTACTGGAGCTGTAGAAAGTTTCCATGGATTTGTATTAATAATCTACCTTTGTGCATAATTATGCTGTTAACCTGTCAGCTTAATATGAAACATTTTTAGCCATTTGCATCTTGTCCCTTACTCATAAAAGTCATACTACAAGTAATGATTTAAAGGCCTGTCTTAAGATGATACCACCACAATGTTTCTAGTACCGTACCCTTTTCCATAAAGTTAACAGGCACTTTTATGAATCTGGAGTTTTCCACAATTAATTTCATCATAATACAAATAAGTGTAGGATTCAACCCCATTCAGGGAGAGAAAATCAGACAAGTTATGCTTACACTTGTTCTTCTATTGGGAATACAGAGCAGGATGGCTGCACTTCTTTTTTTCTAAAATAAGCTAAAATTTCTGTTTAATGCTGAATTCAAGGGTTGCTCAGAGCATTCACGTACAACAGAACAAGCATTATGTATTTCAGAAAGCTGTAAATCCTAGTGCTGGACTGAAAAGGAGCCCATGGGAACGTAGCCTTGGCTGGCAGTGCCTCTTCGGGCTGACAGTTCCTCTTCTCGGAGAGAAGGAGCAAGCAACTTCCAGTGTTTCTCCTCTGGTTGTAAACTGTGGGGTTAGTTAGTATGCTGCAGCTGTGCAGATTTTCATTTCTGATAAAACTTAGCCTGAGAGGTATTTGCTGATGATTGTCAACAATCAAATGAATTATAGATGATGTTGGTAAACAAAATGCCGCCTTGATGAATGATGAGTTGGCTATACTATGACATGACTGTTAAGTCATTCAAAGCACTGATTAAACCCATTACAGTAAAATAATCACCATCCATTACCTTTAATGTCGTGAACTGACAACCTAGTTAAGGCAGCTGATGGTGTCAGCAAAATGATTTGTTGGTCCTCATGTCCAATGACAATAAATCACTTCGATAAATCAATGAACAGTAGCAATAAACCAATATATTTTCATTTTTCTTGACATTCAATTACAGAGTGTGTATACGGACTTATTCTTAAACACTCAGTGATATGGCAGGATTCAGCATCCACCAGCAACTAATACATAAAGTTGTTGAGATCTTGTTTTGTCCAATCACGTTTTTCCCTTAGTTTTGTTTTCTGCTGCATCTGCTGTTGTGATACATCGCTCGTCTTATAGAGCCAGATTCATTCTCAGGTATAAAAGGTAGAATTTTTATATTCTTTTTCACTACAGCTGAAGAAGTTTCTTCCGAAGAAGTTGTTTCTTCTTCTAAATGAGTTTCTACAGGTGGTGTATGTTTTTCAAAACTTCAAGGACAATGGTAGCATTCCTGGTTTTTCTCCTTGCCAGTAAGGAGCTAAAAGTAATGCTTTTTAAAAAAAGTGAAGCAATCACTTTTTGTATTTTCAATAGCTAAATTATGAGATTGTTGTACCTTATTTATTCTAAGCTAATAAAGTCTATCATTTGGCTTGCAGGCTAAACAAAAAGTGAACTAAGCGTTTGATCAGCCAGAACTGAGTTCAGGTTCCTGTGCTGCTCACGAATAGAGCAGTCGATGACACTGCTAAAACCCAACTCAGCCGGCAGCCGTCACCTTCTCTCTGTTCTGCCATCATCATGGTGGACTGTGCTGAACGCCAGTCCTGGCAGGCAAACAAAGAGTTTGGGGACCATCAGATTTTATTTTAGAAGTATACGTCTGTATCTACCCATTTCTCTCTCTTGTCAATGAGATGTTCGTGTGTGTGTGTTGTTATCAAATTTTGGGCATGCATCGAAGTACCAATCCCTGGAAATCAATGATACGATCCTTGGAAATTATGAAAGGCAAGACACCTCCCAAAGGCTTGAAATTATGATGTACTTTTATTAGGTAAGGCCTTATGCTTTTTATCTAAAGATTGACAAGGCCAAAATCCGTTTTTTTTTTTTTCTTTTTGGCTAAAGAAAAGGTTGAGAGTACTAAAACATTTTTCTCTGGATTCCTTCCTCTGCCCCACCCATGCGCACACACTTCACCAGACTCTTAAAATACCCTGAGGAATTCACAGGGCATAATTTTTTAACGTAATTCTGGTAACATATTACCCAGGTGGGTAATAAGAAGACAGAGCTGGAAAACCAGATGGTTGTGGATCCTCTGTACTGAGCCCTCTTACCATTCATGTGCCCCGAGTCTCTACTTGGTTGGACTTGATTTGTTTGTGTCACACTTGCATTGTAGGAAGTTTGCTATCAGCAG
>NW_008824051.1:1372904-1417365 GCF_000699105.1 Pygoscelis adeliae
CATAGGTGCAAAGAGAAGAAGAAGTATCTGTGGTGGTTTTTTCCCAGTATAGTCTCAGAGGTTGAAAGGAAGACCTCTGGCTGAGGAAGCAGGTAACACATATCACATCTACATTGACTAATGCTTAGAGGTACAGCTTAAGTTACTTCAGCATACAGGCCCTTGTCTTAAATGGTAATGTTAAGCAAAATAGGAAGTTCTAAAGATATACATCAACTGTTACATTGCTAATCTTTCACTGATATAAGTTTGAAAATCATGGCCAGTGTGCTTTTCTGCACCACTAACCTGGAGAGGTCACTGAGCTGGGGACATGGGGTTGCACGGGTTCCCAGGGTCAGCTCCTGTGCAGTACATCAAGCTTCTTCTGAAAATAAGATTCAGTTTTGATTTGCTTCTGGACCCAGCTCAGTCTACAGAAGCAATTTAACATGGGATCCGTTTCCCTGAGCACTTGCCTGCTGAAGACCCAAAGATCGTCATGGAGATGAAACTTTTTCTATGTGGCTATATCGCATGGCATATGAAAGATTTTCTCATTTCTTTCTAAAAATGGATCTGTCAGTAGAGAATGATTGGTCTCACTGGACATATGGGCAGTTAGAACTAGAAAAGCTGAATGTCACTAAGGGATGGTAAAAATGAAATATTTGACTATAAATTATTTTTTGTGTCATATTTAGATTAGAATGTAGAAAATGCAAATAGTCAATATGGCTTATGTAGCAGACACCAGAACATGTCAAGAAATGCTCCATTTTTTGATGAAAGCGAACTATGATGGAGACCCTGCACTGACTTTGCAGGAGGCATAAGTTGTTGATACTTACTCCAAAAGTAATATCTGCAGCAAACACTTCTGAAATGACAACTTTCAGAACATTGTGGGATATTTGCTGTGTAAGGGTTATTAAGTGATCATTTGAGATCATTTGAAATCTTCAATTTGGTTCTGGAAAACCTCAGCAATTGCTTCAGAAAACAGGCAGTAAAGCAGACTACTGTCCTGTATCGAATTGTCTGCCTGCGAGATCTGTACAAGCAGTTAAAGTTTGCAAAAAGTAGAATTCACAGAGCTTTTGTGAAAACGTTGAGTTTTCTCAGACTTTCTATTAAATGCAGGGGATTACTTATGTTATCATCAGTGAGAACTGGTTTCTTTCCTGTAACAGTGATTCATTTAGCTGATTCATATCCCACCCTCCAAACTCTGCACATGTCTCCATGTGCAACCTCATTGCCTTTTCCAGGAACTTCTTGGCACACTTGTGCCCTGGCTTGCAAAGCAGAGTGTGTGCCTTTTATCACCAGGTATGGTCTGACCTAGAAACTTGCATCTTTGAGCCCTATTTTGGCTGGTTCATACTTCATCTTAATTTATCAAGTCAGCTTCAAAACGGTCAGAACAGGGCTGGAAGCATGGCCTGGAGACTGAGCTTCCTTCCCTGCTGGCAGTGGGGTACTTGAGCATCGTGGATCAGTTGGTGCTCCCTCCCCGTGTCATGCTGCTGTCGCTCCTGCTCTTGAAAGGGGAACAGGCCCTCTCTTCTGTTGCCTAAAGTTTGGACCAAAACCTGCGGGAGAGCAGGCTCAGGTGTTCCCTCATTCCAGCCTCACCTGAAACACAATGCCAATGGCCTCTGGCAGGGTAGTTCGCTTTTAAGTCAGGGCTGAAATCAAACAATTCTGCAAGTGTCGAGGTGAGCAGAGTGCTTTAGAGTCCTCACCAGAGACTGACAAATGTCATTTGGTTTCCAAGCTCCAGAGCAAAGTTAAGATGGAATTTCATTTTAACCTGAATCAGCCTGGCCATCTCTAAGTTTGACTCGGTTATGTGGTATTTCAGTTGGTAGAGACACAGACTATTTAATAGGCAGTCTGCCTGTGGGGAGCAAGAACATCTGTAGAGCATTTTTCAGGATATGCTATTCCATACCTTGCTAAAACTGCAAAGCACAATAAGAAAATGGGTGATGCACAGTAGATAAACTTTAAAAATAACATTCAGCTGATAATTCTTTATAGGGTCCTAACTCCATCTGAGGAGTTGTGTAATGCTTTTTAAAAAAAGTGAAGCAATCACTTTTTGTACTTTCAACAGCTAAATTATGAGACTCTTGTACTATAGTAGTACTTACGTACCGTACCTTTGGAAAGCTTTCATCACTGTGTACTGTGTGTGTCTGAGAACATCTACTTGAAAGGATTGCGTGAATAAAGCAAAGAGGCAAGTTGTTACAAAATTTACTTTCCTACTATTCATTTTAAAATTTCTAGAGATCAGACTTCAACATTCCTGTTATCATTGCCTTAAGGTTAACAAGAATATGACACAATATATTGATTTATAATGCATATTTCTACATAGGTATTAACATTTTAAATAGTTTTAAAGTTGTCTATCAAAATTTCATTCAGTATATATGAGGAGACCCTATTACATGACAGTCTGTGGTTCTTCTTGACTCAGGAAAGGATGAATATATTAACCTTTTTTAAATGTCATCTATAAAATCCGTGCAATTAAATAGTTAAGTATGTAAGCTCCATCCCAATCAATATTTATTTCTTGATAAAACTGGCTCTGCAGCATATCTTTGCCATCTCTATAAACATTTCTATAGCAACCTTAACAATTGTGTCTGTTTCCTTTCAAAGCTGCTGTAGAATTTTTGAAGGTGTCCTAATTTGTTAATAGCACAAATATTGGAAGTTGACCCTCAAGTTTGCCTCCCAAAGTCCTGGTCTTCCTCATGGCTGCAGGAAATGAAAAATGAAAGACTGAGACCCCACAGTTCCTGTCATCCAGCTTGAAAAATATAATAAACCCTAGTGATCCCTGCAATGCATCATTCAGTATTGCTGCATGTGGCTCAGAGAAGACTGGGCAGATTTGGTTCATTATTGGTAAGTGCAGTTTGAAGGCATGCTCCAAAAAAGCGGTAAAAAAAAGAAAAAAATGAAAGCACCATCAGCAGATGGAGAGAGGATTAAAAAAAATAGTAATTAAAAAAAAAAGAAAAGCAGTGGGCAACATCTGAATTTTAGTTAGAATGAGGTTTTTGGTCACATTCTGTCTCCTCACAGGCCACCGCCACCATCGGAGCAGCAGTGTGTGGAGTGACTTGTGACACAGCTGGCAGTCAGCAGCGCCTCGGGGCTCAGGCCAGCAGGGACGCTGGCTACTGAAGCATCCTCTGCTCTTCAGACAAAGAGTGTCTCCACGGACTAGGACAAAGATCAGTCTAACGGCAGTGAGGGGAGAGGAAGGTGGGAGAGGAGGAGTACAAGCACATCCAATTTTTATAACTCTCAAAAGTGCTTTTCCTTTGTCTTTGACACCTGCCCTAGACTACATGCAGCACACTGCTAAATAACATCTTGTCGCAAAGACCAAAGAAATGATTACACTCTGACTAAGTTATTAAGGCAATTTTATTTCAGACTTGTCTACTAAGGTATAGTAAGTAACCACACGGCAAAGATGATCTTCTGGGAAGAGAATGAGAGGTTCTTTAAATTGTCCTGGTTTTTTAATATCTTGCCATTGAAACCACCAGAGTGCCGTACTGCAGTCATATAATAATAAAAAAACCCAACCTTCTCTTTGTTAGGAATGCATTCTGTGTCACTGCTCACCAGCAGTTTATCAAACAGATTTTCGATTTTGTCAGCTCAGCATATGGTGTTCAAAACCTGATTTTTTTTTTTTTTTTTTTTAGGGGGTGGGGTAGAATGAGGTAAACAGCTATTAAAAGCATGCTTCCCATGACTTGCTGGGAAAAAAAAACCAGTAAAACGTTTCATCAGTTTCATGTTTTGATTAAAAGGTAAAAGTCATTCACTTTATTTCCTTGTAAGGCTCCCCCATTTGCCAATAATCTGGATTTATGCCTTCATTTCTCCAATAAGAAGAATGTATTCAGGCCTCGCAATTTGATATACATTGAGAATATATTTGTATCTGAATTTTGAATTAGTAAATTGCAAAGATTTTCAAAATATCAGCAAGATTCAGAGCAATTTAATTATCAAGTGAAAATACAGGGATAAGCAAAGTAATATTTGTGTATATACATCCTATCTTGCAGAATGTCCTCCAGAATAGCTTTTATATTAGACCTGTATTGGACTATCTCTCTCAATGGAGCCTAAGAGCACATTTACCTTTCTCATGGCTGTAGCCAATTGGTCACCCATAGTTTCTGCAAAGTCTATTACATTCTCGTTATTTGCACTCGTCCTGGCGGCTAGACACCATTTAAAGGCAGAAGGAGGAAGGAGAAGAGGATCGTTTCAGAGTGTATGGTGAGTGAGCTCTCTGAAAAACATCCTCCAGCAAATCTAGCTGTATCTGTGCAAGATGCTCCTGGCATCCGCTGATTCTCTGTAGCTGTGGTGCTAGGGCAATCTGACAGAGACGTCTCAAACTTGCATTTCTTGCACCACTTCATCTTTGCTGTTGGGAATCTAAATTCATCAGTAAGTTAATAAACCAGCGCTGCTGTGGCATGAACACACATCCCACTGAGCCACCCCTGCTTCTGGTCGGTCACTTTTAGTAGGAGGACACTTCTGTGACATCTTCAGCCAGCGAGGTTCATTTATCAGAGCCTGGAGCCTGTCTTCGCTCTGGCTCACTCCTTGGGAAAATGATTTCTGTGAAAGCGCCTGATGAACAGTTGTTACCAGTGTGGGTGCGCCACGAGGCTCTGCTTACAACCTCTGGTTACAAAAAGCATTTAGCTGACGTTAAACAGATTGCCGAAAGAAACAGACTGAAAAAATAGCCCTCTCTTTTTGTTTTACCTGGGGGAAAAATTTCATGCAGCAGGACTCTCAAGTGGTGGGGGAGATAACAGTTCAGCAGCTCTGTGTCGCCTTGTTACGTAGCTCTGTGGGAGGTGGTGCCCCCTCAGTTGAAAAAAACGCTGCTTTCCACAGCCTAATGAACAAACTCCTTCATAATCTGCTCACCTAGCACTTGGGGAAAAAAAATCTGAAATTGAATGTTTTGTTAGTGTTCCTGAAGTGAAAGGGAATAAAACATTTTGTTCGTGAGATATAAGACTTTAAATTTTTTATGTCTTATTTTGTTGTAGGACATATCTGTATCAGGAAGGGATCTGATTTCTCTTGTCTGAAAACAGGCTGTGATTAGTAGAGGGTTCTGTCAATATAAAGAAATGCATCAGTATATTCTCTATCTTTGCATTAACCAGAAAATAAAAATATTTAAGTTTTCTTTTTTTTCTGACATTTATTTTTTTGGTGTTTTTTTCCTAAATAATCAGCATGAATTACAGTATTTGTGTTATTATGTCGTTCCTTGCATAGCCTTGTCCAGCTGAAATATTTACAAATCTTATAAAACACAGGGGATCTCACACCAAATGTTTATTTATAAAGGGAGCGACATTATCTGTCTCAATTCACACAGGTTATGTTTTCTTTTTCCTGGTGACCATTCTGTCATACCACACCAACAGCAGGGAGTAGCAAACAGTCAAAGCAAAAGGCTTCACAGATCAAGCACGTTTCCTCTTCTAATGTATTTTCTTCCAAGGTATCTGGCAAATATTTGCAAACACGCTCAAGGACAATCAGGCTTGTTTAGGAAAACCAGTCGTGTCCAGACTCTGACATGACATGGTTGTGGGCTGGGAAATGCAACACAGATGTGGCCCAGATATCCAGCAGGTTTGTTTGATGACCCAAACCATTAGCACTTTTTTTTTAATCATCATGAATTGCATTAGCACAAAGCTGATTGTACCCCCCTTCACTCCATCCGACCCTGTTCCTATTTCTGTAATAAGAGCCATTTTCAGATAACCAATTAAATGCATTCATGGCAGGAAAGAAACATAATGGTTGAAGAAAGTTTGATTTTTTTTTTTTTTTAAATGAATAACATGGATTACTCTTTACCTGCTTTGCTCTGATCGTTAACTAGACGTATCGAGCTCCAAGGAACGTTGCGAGAGTAGATGGGTTTGTCAATGACATCCTTAGTACTCATGACCCAGGAGAAGTCCACAGGTCTCCATGCAGAACACCTCCATGGGTAACAGAATATAATTTTTTTCATACATATCTGTTTCATATTGTTGTTTCATATATATATTTGAATTCTGCATTGTGCTAATGCTCGGTTATTGGGGGTTGCTATGTTCAGCTAGTAAGGATAGCTCTTGGGAACTGAATTTTAAAGATGTTTCTGTTATAACTGCTAGAAACAAGTTACTGCATGGTAATGAGAACCGCATGTTACACCATGAGGAGGAGTTCAAAGTCAGTGCAGAGTGAAGCAGATTTCTGCGAGACTCGGCTTCACATGTTCTCTGAAATCTCTCCTGTCAAGCAAAAAACATGGCATGACACCCATCCAGCATTGCTTCATTGTGATGATGTAATGATTGAGTACAGGAGTCTGCAATTTGGTAAACTTGTTAAAACAAATCTCTAGTGTGCAAACATAAAATGTGATGTAAAGCCAAAGTAAAAAGGACTTTAATTCAAATACATATTCACAAAGAAGACTCCTGAGTATTCGTATTGAAGGTGCTTACCTGGCTATCTTGAAAGATACCTGCAAGTTTATGAACCATCCACATAGTGACACCAGAATGAGCTGAATCCTGCTTCAGAAATTGCAAAGATGCTATAGCAAACTGGTATCATCACTTATGCTTGTACTTACTAGATTATGTTTACACATACTGTCTTTATCATTATTTTTAAGTTTTGCAGCCTCTTTAACCTAAGTAAATCAGTGAAGTACTTTCACCATCCTCCTTCTATGACTCCATACTAGATCCAACATGCATTTGTGATTTAATTAATGGTTCCATTAATTAATCATTCTGTGAAAGGCCTGAAGTTTATTTGTTTCTAATGTATGCAGTCCCTGTGGTTATTAATCAACTAAGAAATAAATCTGAAAATAAATAAATAAATAAAAATAAAAAAAGCAAAAATTTCTTCAATTATAATGTAAAAGTGAGGCAGTCAAAAAGCCAAAGAATGCTAGCAGACACTTTATTATGAATTGTCAATAAATATAACAATAAAACTTTTAAATCTCTGGAATCCTAAGATTACATCCTCTTCCTTTATAAAAGGGATTTAGTACCAATGAAAGATACACTGCAAAATGATGCTGCCTTCATGCAAGATGGATGTGCAGTATCAGCAGTGAGCACTCCCACACTATTTAGGTGTCAAATGGTCTGTAGCCTTGTAAAACTAAACGGGTTGTTTGTGAAGAACTCTGTTTGTAAAGGTGCCACAACTGCAGTAAGTCAGCCTAGGAGCGGCTCGGATGCCTTGCCTGGTGCCTCCAGGAAACTCTTCTGCAGCAAACAGTTGTAACACTCTACTTACTGTACTACATCTTTTTTCCCCACAGAAATCTTTGTAAATTTTGGGGCAGTTGTTCCTTGCCTTTTCCTAATTGCTGACATGAAGATTACTAGTTCCTAGGCTGTACTATGGACACAGCTTTTTTCGGCACACCACCACATCCCAGTATCTCTTAAGCCTGTGATGGCAGAAGGTAATTCCATACAGTAAATGGGTAGGGACACTGCCTAGTCCTTTGGCAGTGTCTTGTTGGTCTTCTGGATTTTTCACATCCTTTTGTAGTAATTCCTACATCCAAGCTGAAGTTCTTCCACGTTTTCTTGCCACTGGCGACATTCACTTAAATATTTAGCTAAGGGAGATGAGTCCTAAAGCCTCCACTGCTGCCCAGAGTCCATAGCTGCTTCATATAGACCAGTCCCATTGCAGTTTACCTTTTGCCATTGTTTTGAGTAGCTGTTTGGACCAGACCTGACCTCTGCACACAGTGTCTCCCAGTCATCGACACCTCTGTAGCCAGCTGCTGGCTTTATACAATACTTCTGTAAGCTAATGTAAACTCTAAACAAGATCGTATTTTATTTTGTGCAGCTTTTAGCCACAGCCTGCTCCTGCCAGCTGGCCTCAGAAGACTTATTTTCCATCACCTGCAGTTGGTCACACTTGCCCAGTCTAAGATTGCTGCTTATCGTTGTTTTAATGATATTGCATCTGGCACCACAATCCAGCTGGAATCAAAACAGTCATTCATTTAATAGTATAGCTGCAAATATGGCAGCTGAATGATAGGTGACTGACTTTGGCTGTGCATACGCTTTGAGAGTCCTTGCTCTTACTGAAATTGCACTGCAGACATCATCCTCTGAACTAAAGCCCTCTGCATCCTTGGTCTGTGTATGCACTGCTCACTCCTTTCTTCCTGAAATAGCTGCACAGCGTTGGGGATTACAGATGGCTCTATTTCACATCCTCCTTGCACCCCTCCCTCTCTCATTCTTCATGGTTGTCTTTAGCTTAAACCTATTTCTTTGTGCGTGGGTTGGTTTTTGTGGGATTTTTCCCCCGCAAACTGTGGTTTTGCTGTTTTCTCTAATCATTTGAATGGCCCAAGTGGGGTGGCAGTATTTGGGGGTGCCTCCCTGGAGGGAAAGCATTGCTCTCTCAGCAAACTCGCCCGTAGCTGGGATCCTAGGTTGGTAGGGAGTCATCTCCAAAACTACAGGTAGATGAGAAAGTTTTCACTCCTGAAGTATAAAATTCCTGCTATTTATTTTTGTGCAAGTACATGCTAGGTCTCTTCTGGCTTAGTTTGTTTGGGATCACGTGCTTCTTCAACACTTCTGTTTGACATCTGGTGTTTCAGTTATTGTTTTTGGCAATAGCGTTTATCTTACTTTTCCTTTTTTCCTTCCCAATGAGATGGCTAAACCCCCTCTTTCAGTTCTTTATCTTTTAGCAGCCATCACTAGTTCTGTATACAGACTTTGTTTTCCCTGAATTTATTTTTGTGCCAGATTCTTTGTTAGAAATCCAGCATGGCCAATGGTCTGAGTCACTCTATGCTAATCATCTTCTCTTCCTTGCTGTGTATCTCACTAGACTGCCTCCACCACATTTCACATACCACATGTTGGCTCATAAAACAAGAGGGTTTCATGCTGGTAAATCTAAGTTGCTCTTTATTTAATGGATTACTTCAGAGGTGCTGTAAATTCAGCATAGACTCCACCTACAATAGATGGGTTGATGTTATGGTTCTTCCCTCAAATTCTTCCTCTTCTTGCATTTTATACGCTTCAGGTCTTAAAAGGGACAATATCTCTAGGGCAGAGACAGTGGTTTAAGCTCCATTTTCTGTGAGTATTTAGTACTTTTACAAACAGCATGCTTACTCTTTCTAAGAAAGGCTTTTCACTATGCACCTGGACAACAGTCTAAGTCTATGCCAGACAGGCAGTCATCCTTACAAATCCCACATCAGTGCGAGTGTGCTCCTACAGTTGTATGACTGTCGTGTATCATTTTTATGTTCTGGGAAAATTTTCCATCTTTTTTCCCACCCACTGAAAAAAACCCACCTTTTTAATAGGAATAGGGTTTTAAAATTTGTTTGGTGAGAGATAGTCTGGATGCTGGACTGAGATGTAGGAAGCCTGGGTTCAATCCCTAGAGCTGCTGCAGACCTTCAGTGACCTAGTCCAAGACATGTATACCCACCACTTACTAGATCTCCTCTGTAAGGTGATTACTAGACATCATTGTCTGCCTTACCTATCGTAAGTGGTTTGGGTTAGGTGGTCTTATTCTTTAGCTACTAGAGTAGCAAAGGGTCAACACTAGCCCCTTCAGCTTTGTATAAAATGTGCCCGGACTGAAAAAAGTCTGCCCAGACTGAGGAGGGATCATGTTTTTCAGATGGGGTTGGAGCTTGACAGAAGTCAGGGGACTGAGCTTGCCCCATGGAGAAATTTTGCTGTACGCACAGATTGTGCAAAAAAAGATGACTGCTCATTTGACTTTTTTTTTTTTTTTTTGTGCCCATCAGTACTGCTCTCCTCAACTTCAAAGCTGAAAGTCTAAAACAGTATTTTCAAAATGCACTTTTGATATACCAGAGAATGTAACAAAGCTTGTGTGGTACACAAGCCCAAGTATGTTTGAAGAACTTTGACTTACTGAACTTTTAAGCCACAAGTTTCAAGGAAGAAGTTCATACACAATTATAGTATTTATGTTATGTATGCAATGCAATATTCACTGATCTCAGGGCCTCAGTATATGAGTGCCGCACAAACAAAAAATGGCTTTTGCGCTAATCCTGTAAATGAGAAGTACTTTTCTCCCTGTTATAAAGCATGGAAGTTAAGATGCACATGGGTATGGAAGTTATGCAGAAGGTCTGTGATAGATTTATTATTCTGCATCTTACTTGGAAACTGAAGTCAAACAGGAGGAAAAGGGAGAAACAAAAACACAATATGATAGCTTGAGCACTGTTAATAGAAACCAAATATTTAAGAATTTCAGCCTTTTTTATTTTAACTAAATGGTGAATTTGGTTATACTGCATATGCATTTTTTTTATTGCAGTTGTAGAGTTTATGTATATCTTAAAATGAGAACTTTAGAAGAGGGTCAACAAAAATGGCAGAGTTCATGCTGACTTTTTTACTATACTTATATATATTTTGTGTTAAGTTGCCTCTGTTTAGTTATTTGCAACTTTTCTTTGATTGACTGGAGAATTCTCATCTTACTCAACCTCTTACTCTGTTTTTTGGGTTTTGACTATTAAAAAACTTTCGATACTGCTATCACAGAAATAGATGTAATATAGCATTCTATAAAAATGTAAGCTGTTGTGCCAAAGTAGCGCAAACTGTCAGGCCTGGGAACAGGTCTGACAAAAACAGGGGGTTGGGTGTAGCCATATGTAGAGAGCTGCTTGGGATTCATCATCTTCAACAATTCAAATCATTATTCCTCATTGTGGATAATCAACAGGGGAAAAAATTAAATATGCAGTTTTATTTAACAGAAATGTTTTGAAGACGTATGGAATTCTTTGTGAATAATTCATGCTCTTTAAGATCAGAAGCGTTGAAACAATAAAAAGGTGGGGAATTCTGCTGGGATGCGCCAGTTTAGAAACAAAGCAGAACTCTTGCTACATGTAAATGCAGCAGAAACAGGATGGCTGTAATATTAGGGGGAAAAAAATCTTTCCTAAAAAGTATATAGCAGTATAGATGATCTCTTCTTCAGAAAGTAAATTATTCATTTTGTCCTTGATCAATTCCAGTTAACATGTATTTGTGGCTCACAACTGTTTCTCTAAAACATGAAAGTGACTCATGGGGAAAAGAAAAACCATGCTTGGGAAAAGAGAATCAAGAAAACCCTGCCACAATGTAGCCTCCATCTTATGCCCCCACCAGGCATCTCTGATTAAATAACCCTTTCAATGACTTTGGCACTAACAAGCTACTTAAATTTTCCTTGCCTCTCTCAGTACATTGCTCTACTTATTTTTCTACCAGATTAGACACAAAATTGAAATGAGAAAGGAAAAGAAATATTGGAATGCGCTTTTGATTTGGGGCACTTGAACAGCAGCGGGTGTAGTGTGGATTGTCCAGTGAAGCCTCGGAGGGACGGGTGACATCTCTGTCACCTCATGCAAACTTTCTTATGCTCCCTTTTGTAAGCCTGCACCAGCAGACTAATGTAGGTATTAATTAATACTTATTTTGCCATATCTGCAGACTAAAGTCCCTAGTCTTGCAGTCCAAACTGAAGTCAGTGGGAATCTGCTGGTGCTTAAAAATCGATTCTTCTTGTTTGAAGAACTGTGACTTTGTGGCACACGCAAATCGTCCCCCAGCTACTTACTGCAAGGTATGCTGAGCGGCTTGCCACTACTGGGAAGCCCCTGTCAATGGACAGCCTTACAGCTTTCTTCCATTTGTCACATTCTAGCAATACTTTCTGTTCTCCCCATTACAGGGAACACATGAAGGAAAGCGTTCTCCAGAATTTGTGTTTCTGGCTGTTTTTCATGGTGCTTTGGTGACTTCTGGATCATCTGCGGCTCCTTCCTCTAACATTTTTAAGTTCTGTGAAAACTGGATGCAAACTGTTTAAGTTCAGTATCCAGAAGGTGAAACACTTTTGTAAATGTTCCTGTACACAAGCAGAGTTCTGCTTCCCATATGTGCACTGGATATTAGCATATCTCCTCTCATTCCCAGGGTTGAACAGGACAGGACACCTTTGGCTGCATAGGTGACTCAGACACGGGGTAGCAGCATGATGTGTCCAGCTACACCCTAACGTCAGGATATTTTCACTACCTAGGTTATAAAATGACACTTGGCTGAGAAGTCAAACGGAACAGAAATGTGTCAGTCTTTTAAAATATTGCTTTACCACCTGTTTGTTACTTTTTTCCAAACATATATAAATAAAACTATAGTTTGGTGGTGAGGTTCATACAAATCAAACTGTCTGAACACTAAGCCATTTTTGGAACCGCCACAGCATGCCCTGAACCACTTCTTTTCCACTTTACGTGCATGCAGAGAAGGTCAAGCAGTGAATTAGCAGACAGCTTTGATGGTGCCAAAGACAACAACCTGCTTCAATATATTATCAAATAATAGACTATAAATTATGTAAGCACTGAAATGCCAAGCAGCAAACAGCATTTCCACTGCTAAATAGAATCACCGAATTCATTAGAAACTGCTAACCCTGATGATGTATTTATTTTGAGGAGTCTGAACATTAACTCTTTGCCACCATCCTTGCTTTTCTTTCTGCCTCTCTATCAAATGTGTTCATTTTTTGATCACGTTCCCTCATTATGTGATTGTCCATCAAGCCCTGCCTCCAGCATGCAAAAACTGTGTTTTGATTCATGTTCAGACCAACTCCATAAACTGGCAGATGTCTAAGGCAGCTCTGGAGGGACACTACATAGGAGCAAAAATGTTGAGTATGCAAAGCTCAGGAGTAAAATGCCCCAAAATGGAGCTGGAAACATGGAGCTTTGATCCTCTTTGTGCTGTTTAGCTCCAGAGTTTCCATAAGCAGATGACTGAGAGGTAACAAAGCCAGAGGCTGTGCACACATCAGTGTATTACCTCCTGACACAGAGATCCTGCAGCCTCTGGGAGATGGGAACTCCAGCTGGCCAGGGCTTTGAGCATCTGTGGTAGTGAGAAGGTCTCAAAGGAGATGGAAACAAAAAGAATTAAAGATGTAAAAGGCAGATTTTATTAGAAATTAAACTATGATTTTTTTAAATAGAGAAACATCAAAGTAAATAGGATAGAAAAGAAATTCTAAAAGTTTTATACACAGTTCTTCCACGTCCTATGCCCTTACAAGTTGATCTGTATTTCTAGTCTTGGTTTCTGTTACTTTATAAATAGCAGCAAACTCTGCCCAGCCTCTTCTGTTTCCTGGGCGTCTTTCTGTCCATGCTGGAGCTGGACTGGTTGCTTCCCATCTCCTGCTGCAGCTGCTGTATGTGCTGCAGGCCTCCAGCCCTGGGCTGTGCTGCTTCTCTGTTGCTGCTGCCGTACCCTGCGTGTCGCAGCCTTGTCTCCTGGAGCATAGCCAGATCTTCCCCAGGGAAGACATCATCTCTCCTCCCTTCAAAATTCTCTTAAAGTCCTGCCTCCTTACAAGATCATAAAACATAATTGAAAACAACAAGTCAGATGCTCACCAACCAATGTGCTGTGTGGCCTGCACCAGCTTTTTGCTGATATCTCCCACCAGCAGTGACGTTGCTTGCGGTACCTGGCATGCTTTAATGTAAGTGAGCCAGCTTGTGGCAGTGGGCATTACAGCCCTAGGGAAAACAGTGTAATCCTATGCAAAATAATTTAATGCAGTACCCTTAGGAGGATGTACAGCTGCACTAAACTGGAACTTCTTATTCCCAATGGCAAGTTTTGAGCATCTTGGTTTTAGGGAGCAAAACCACTTTGTCAGTAAGAGCTTGATGTATCCAAGTCAAGAGAGTTTTCTAGAACCGGAAGCACCCTTAGAAAGGGTAGGATTTTATATGCAAATTTTTTTTATACAGTTTCCCAGAGACTGTGGCCAGATAGTGTTCTGCTAATACATTTCTTAGACACACAATGGCAAGGAGTGTCACATATGCAAAATACCATCATCATTTATTGACAAAATGCCTCATAGACTCAATGGACTAAGTATAAATTAGGTTAAAACAACAAAAAACAGGGTAAAAATGAACAAAAATCCATAGTCTAGCACAGTAGTTAGTCCCTGTTTAGGCTTGGCAAATGGCATGAACATTAGGTACATAGCAGGACGCGGAGGCAATTGCAGAGCTCTATAGGGAAATGTACTAGTTCATATACTGTTTCTATACAGACTGCTATCAGTATATTATTTTGCAGAACCACTAAAATTCAGTGAATCATTATCAAAGGATAAAAAGCATAAAGTTAAATACACCAGAAGTACTGAATTGAGGCAATTTAGGACAAACTAGTTCTACCAAAAAAAAAGCATCTTTTTTGCATTTTATTTCGATATTTCACTGAGCAGAGAAATTTTGTCAAAGCCTCCAAAGTAAAGACAATTTGCAAATTAATTTCTCTACCAGTCTGAAAAAAGAAACCATCAAAAGAGCATGCCATGTCCTGTGGCACCGTGTTTCTGTAAGAGAACCTAGGGCAGGGGACACATATAATTATGTGTTTCATAGCTCTGATGATTTCTATGTTCGTGATAATTTGCTAGTAATATTGCTTAAGGCAGGGCTGTGGTTGTTCCACATCTTAGTTCAGGTGGTCTTGCTTCTTTCTTCTGCAAGAAAACTTGAAGTGAATGATCAGAGAAACATCTTTTTTTCCTTGTTTACTCCATGCACCAAGAGACCAGAGGTGGTCTTTTAGTTATAGGTGCTCAGAAGTAGATTAGCTTAACAAAGGAGAAGGAAAAAGGAAATACTTTGATGCATTTCTTCAAAACAGGGGAAACTGTCCCTTGCCAGTGGAAGCCCCCAGCTGAGGAATAGTCTCAAGCAAGTATCCAAGTTTAAGCATGAGCTGTCATTTTGATATGCATGAAACAATTCAAATGCATAAAATTAGACATGTACTTGGCAAGCAATGACTTCAACTCTTAGTAATGAACCACTGTCCTTACATGAATCTGGAGGCAGTAGGGATATATGACTCAAGAGCTAACTACTAGAAAGTTTCATCCATTTCTAGAATTATCGGTACCGGCATATTTTAGTGCTGTAACTTCTATACAAGACAGTGAGTATGTCAGGGAGAAAACTTAGGAGATTAATGTCAATACAGTATTCCAATTAACATAGTAGAAGGTCCTGAGCTATGTAGAAAGCTAATTCTCTTTAAGTCAGGATTGGCCATTGTAGGGTCTCACATGCCTAAAACTGGTGACAGTGTTCACACCAAGGATCTGCTATTCTGTCTCCAGGAGTGGTCATAAATGGACATCAAAAAAAGAGACTAACACTAGACAGAGGTGTCTAATCAAAACACTACCAGAAGCTGCCATTTGGCAGCATCACGAGGTGGTACCTGGCAACATTAATCCTCAAAGAGCAGTCAGTAAAGTCCTATCAGTGATCTAGTTGTCTGAGTGATTGGCTTTGAGGGGGGCTGCTTCCCTCCTCTAATATTGTCTCAACCTCCAACTTCATACAGCTCTGAGGATTTCCTAAGACTCTTGTTGCTTGTCCATTTAGCAACCCTAAACTATGTCTCTTCCAGGTATTCATCCAATCTTTCCTTGAATCAGTGTCCACTCTTGCACCCACAATATACTTTAAGAAGGAATTACACACGTCTGCTATCTGTTCTGTTAAAAAACAGCTCTCCTGGCTTCATTTGATGTCCCTTAGTTCTTGGAATGAAAGAGATGGTAAAAAAGTTGATTCCCATCCATTACTTCCATGCCACTCCTTATTCTGTAGACTTGTACCAAATTCTTCTAAATCAGCTCCTTTTTCCAGCCTCTTTGCTTTGACCTCTGTGTCCTAGCTAGTTTTTTGCCCAGGTCAGAATTGTCCTGTTTCTCCCACAGCTGTTTGGCTTCCTTAAAAGCCTTTGATGAAGGGCTTTGTAAAATTCCCTTTTGGAAATACAAATAGGCTATATCAACTAGATCTCCCTTTTCTGCAAGGATCTGTAAGGCAGGATTTCCCTTGCAGTTCCTCACAACTCTGGCATTTTTCCATGCTCTGTAGCTGCATCCTTTATTACAGTTTCTGCTAATTTGCCCATCATGATTAGAGGCCTGCGATTCCCCAGGTCTCCCTGGGACCTTTTCTTAAGGATTGACATTACACCCATTCTTTAGATTGAAGGACGTTTTAAGTGGTTAATATGCTTACATATTGCCATTAGTAACACAACTACTTGACTCTTGAGTTCTCTTAGACCTCCTGGGTGCCTGACGTTTGGTTTTTGCAATAGGTTACCGCTCATCTGGAGCTGAGGTTAACCAGTGCAATTGTATTGTCTGCCCTCACTGCCTCTCTGATTCCTCTCGGCACAGAGCAGTCACTGTCACCGGCCTCATAGGGCAGTCAGTATTAGAGATGCTTCCTAAGGCATATCCTTACCACTAGATGGTCCATGGATGTGGCCCACTGTGATCATTTCCCCCTCTGCCTGTTCTGATGATGTTTCTAGAGCTAAACATCCTCTGCAAGCCTCTCCCTATCCTCTTCCTGGAAAGAAGCATTTAAAAATGAACGCTGGACCTTTCTCTGCGTCAGGCCTGACCCTGCCCCATGCTGTGCCATAGTCAGTTCTTTTTGAAGGTGGCAACCGGCTTCAGAATTAAGTTGAGCTGAGAAGCCAAATACAGTTGGGACTCTGGGATCTATTGTTTCAAGCTTTTTGCAGAATGGGGTAGATTCAGAGTTTTGTGTCTGAGAAATGTTGACTTTTTTTTTTTAATGAATCTGTCACTCTCATCTCATCATGGGATCTGAAGACTAAGCAGGAGCAAACAGTATTTACTCCTCTGCCTTGTCCGGCTGCCAGAAATGTGCCACATTGCCCTCTGACAGATCAGTTGGAAACAAAGAAGAAGAAAAGGGATGAAACAGAAGCTATTTACAGATGCAAGACTTAACTTCGGTGCTGTCACCTTCATACATGGCAGAAACATCACCTTCTCCTACACACGTTGGAGAATGCTCCCTACAACAGCTGTGGTCTGTCAGTGACGAAAGCCAGAGTTTGTAGTAGGATGTGAAAGTGTGAATATTGGCCGTGATCAGCCTTGGGAACTTTTTCCTGCTGGAGCTGGCATGCTTTCTGCCCAGAAGCTGGATGACTTTCTGGTGCTCTGTCAGCTGATGCTAGCTTTAGATTTGGCCAAGTACCCTATCTGAAGGGTACATCTGGGCTCGGTTTCTGTTTCCCCCAAAACTGTGACTTTATAGACCTTTATAGTGGCTCATGCGTCTTGATTGTTATTAATCTTTTTTCTTTAGGCACATGTGTGCCTCCTGTTATGCCACTATGGCAGGGTTGCATAAGAACCGTGCAGAGGCTAAAGATTTTAATTTCTTAAAGTGCTTCTTTTCCCCCCAGAGAGTCTTTTTTAGTAATTTTCTTCCTCATTCAAAATTCAATCCTTTTCCCACAGTTCAGTGTCACTGCTAGCATTTGATAAAATCACTCCTATAATGAATTTGAATTGAGATATATTAGGGTGACCAGTGGCTTAATGGCTCAACTGTAACTACTCCTTGAATCAGCTCCCAGGTAATAAGCAATGTAAGAATAACTCCTCATCTTGTGTGCTACACTACCTGAGGTTCCTGTGGGCAATCATTATTACGTGCTACTTCCATACACTGTTTGGCCAGATAATGCCTTGCAATTAGGCCTTAAGAGCAAGCAATGGAAAGCTCTCCATAAAAGCTGATTATATTAGAGCCCAGCAGCACATCCGTACCACCATTCTCAAGATTTGTTGCCTTTTTGATGTCTCACTGTTGCTGCTCTGATCCAGAGGCAAGCTGTTTATCCAGACTGCTGCAGGCCAAATCTTCAGCAGTGGTGCTCTGGCGTAGCTGCACTGAAGTCAAAGGAAGTATGTCCTGGCTCCTTCTCACGTATATCCCCACATATTCCATAATGGTAGTTGTATCCTATTGGTATTTTTCCGTTTCTTTTGTTGTCACATTCATCTTCAACTGGTATAAATAGCGTGTCAACATTAACTCAATGGATCCATTGTTGGAATCAGGTCTGCTTCATGGTTTTTGCATAGATGATGAAATGTTTACAGGGGCTGTGGGAGATAGCACAAAAATAGAAAACCTTGAGAGTTTGGTGAATGTCAGTACAGTTTAGGAACAAATCTTCACTAACCCTTGTAGTTTCACTGCCATGCATGGAAGGAATGGACAGCTCAAATTGGTCCCAATGATAGCTCCATGTCCTGAGTAGATGGAAACTGCTTTGCTCATGCAGAGCAGCAAACAAGCATAACTGGTTCCTGAGGTCAGCACTGCAAGCCCAGGTTTAACAGATTATGCTGGGGTGGAGAATCTTTAACAATTAGGGAAGAAAGGAGATTTTCAGCCTTCCTGCATTCTGTAAGAGGCATCCACATGTGGCCAGGAGCCTTCTGTCCACTTCCCAAAGCTGCTGTGGTTTGGGAGGGTGCAAAGCAATTTTCTTTTGCTTTGCTTTCAAACAAGCAACAGTAATCTCCCTGAGGCTGGGAACGTGGCACTTTCTCTCCAAGGGCACACCACATGTAATTTTGCAAGCAGAGGCAAAGTCACTTTGCCCACATGCCAGGCCAGTCAGGAGCTGTATGAGCAAGATTGGTTAGCACTGAGCATGAACTAATGAGTCCTAATGAAATTTCTGCTCAGCTTGGAGTACAAACGGAACAGGCTTGTAAAATACCATGTAGATACTTTTTAAGAGACACAGTAGAAAACCTCACCTGTGAGGTCTCTTTGGTCTCCAGGCACTTTGAACTTCACCTGGGGTAGCAATAATTAGCCAAGGTGTGGTCTTCATCACTTGGTTTCGCAGGGTTTAACAGTCCGTGCTTTGCCTTTGCTGTCCATCTTAAAAACAGCAGAGAAAGGTGATCATGAAAGGTAAAATAGTCTTGCAGCCTTCTACAGGCAGTTTGGGTTGTTGCACCTAAATTGTTGTCAGCTTAGTCCAAAAGGTACCTGTTTTTTTCATGTCAGACAGATGTAACACAATAGGACATGTCATTTGTTGATAAATTATATCGTGCTAAACCATGTCATGTGAGTCAAAAGGATAAGGAAAATTGTAGCAGCAGTAAGAAAAATGAAATATGTTGGTGGAGTATGGCTTTTCTTTCTCCTTTGAGTTTACAGTGTTCAACAGATTTAAACCTTTTTTAGATATCTAACGCTTTTCTCCTCTAACCCATCAGTGAACCATATTCCAGCAGTGTCACAAGGGTGGCAGCAGCCAGAAGAGCCTTTCTGAGTGGAAGACATAATCTGCCAGGGTGTGCAGGTGGGCAGGCTAACAGAAATCCGTTAGCACTTTTTTTTCCTACAGGTCAGGATCTTCTGGTACACTGGCCAGGTTTCAGTTTGGGAAGCTATACATCTGTCAGGACTTGAACTGTGGCTTGTAAAGTTTGTTTGAATCCTTTGAATAGCAAGTAAGTCCTACGTGAATGTCAGGTGTGATGGAGTCTTAGAGACAAGGTGAAGTTGAGGTGTTGACTGGGATGTGAGGGGGAACCTCAGTGCATCTCTGTCCTTCCCCAGGCTTCCCCCAATGGATGCCAGTGAGTTCCCCAGGGCGCAGGCAGCAGCGTTGCTTCTCCATTGCCAGGTCACAGATGGATGTGCAGAGAAGCACAGTGCAGATGCCAAAAGTGGCTGTGGGTGGGCAAGGGAGAGGTCAGGAGTCCTGCATCTGGGTTTGCAGTGTAGGGCCCTGAAGCACAGCTTCCTGGCTTGGGCACATCACTGTGGGGTCACGCTTGTGTTGTGCAGGCCTGCTCCTTGCTGGGGCCTGCCTCCGGGGATCTCTGCTCTGCACCCTGGTGGATCCACCCACCACCAGGCTGTGGATGTGCCAGTAGTTTCCCTGATGCTTAACCGGCAGCATCTGTAAAATGATGCTAGAAGTCTTTCTGTGTTATAGAAGTGGGGACAAAAATGGGTATTAGAATTGCGAGGTGCTTTGATAACATCGTAATGAGGACTATAAAGTACCTAAGACAGAAAGAGAAGCTTCCTTTTCATCATTTGGAGAATCTCATTAGTCTACCTGCCACTTCTTTCTTTGCCTTAAGAGCAATGGCAGGACCTTATTCTTCTCCTCCTTTTGCAGAGAGCTGTGACTGACCTGCTCCCTGTGCACTGAGAGCACTTGCAGGCAGGTCAAGAATTGGAGGCTCCTCTCTGTCACCTTCCATGCAATAATCTGCTTCCTGGCAGAAAAAGTGTCAAAGGAAAACTATTCCAAGGAGGAATATATTACTGGACAGTCCTATAGCACCAATTCAAGATTGCTGAAGCAACTGGAAGCTGCTCCTTTTTTATTTTGCCAGGACTCCAGTTGCATAAAGACTTAGACGTGCCCAGCTTTCCTTTCAATGCTCATTTGCTTACATTTAAGTGCATGTGTCATTTTTCATTATTTTATACGCTAAGGGGCAGATTCTGAATTTTTTAGTCATGTTTGGCAGAACGTTGTTCCATAAATAATCTTATTAACTTCAGTGGATCTGTTTGTGGAAAATAGTACTGTTCAGCAGCAGCTGAGGAGTCCCAGCGGGAAGAGCAGGGAAGAGTGAAAGAGGAAAATGGCTGCCAGAGATCAGATCAAGATTTAAGTTTTAATGTTGCTCCACCTCAGTCACTGAAGGCAGTAAAATATTTTTTTTAATTTGGTGTAAAAGCTTCAGCAAGAGTAGGAAATACCTTGGATGCCCTTCTAGGGGTGCTTTAAAACAAAAGTGCAATATTCATTCTCAATGTACAGCATTAAAAAAGGACTCAGTGACTCTTTGGTTCCTAGTTACCACCTCAGGCAGCTTATTTAGCCTACCTGTCAGGAAGGTAAGAAGTATACAACACACTGTAACTCTTGCAAAGTAATTGGGTCACTTTTTTAGCCTTCCTCTATCAATATTAATAACCTGCACTAATTGCACAATGCTTTCATTTTTTTTCTCCTTTTTCTTCAATCTGCTACAGGGATTAGTTAGTCATTTGCATCTTCTTTAGAGGCCTTAACAAATGTTAATTTGTCATTCTTACCTCTCCTTTTCTTTTTTTTTTTATTAAGTGTCAGAATGAAATTAATTTCCCGGAAGGATATTTAGTGTCTTTCATGTATCAATCAGGGCTGAGCTCTTCCTTTTCTCATGCGGAGATGGTTTCTCCTAAACTGCATGAGGTCAAGAAAGGAGAAGATACAGTTTTACGCATTGCAGAGTACCTTGAAAATAAAGACATAAGAAGTAGAAAGTTAAGTGACCTATGGTATGCTGTAAAGATATTTCCATTTCAGACCTCTTTAATATATTTCAATGCCTGAAATGCTCATCCAGTCTGAATGAATTTCAGCAAACTTAGTTGCTGTGGCCAAACAACAGGTTGCTAGCACTGTCTATGGGCAGTTTGTAAGTACTAGAGGAGTTAAGCAAGTTTTCTCTTTACAGATATCTCCATACTTTAATCCTTGAAATTCCTCACGTATACTCTGCCAGGCTGCTCTCTCTCTTTAATAGGAGATGCTAATTACATGACATGTTGTGGAGGCATCATTAGGGTAAAGTTTCTTTAATTCATTTTATTTCATAATAAATTGTACTTGAAAGTATTAATGGCCTCTTGAATTTCAGGGAGTGAGAAGTTTAGGTTTGCTGCTAAACTGCATAGCTTCCCAGATGGCAGGCTCATGAACTTGGAAATGATGGACAGGAAGCATTGCCAGCCTATTTTTTCATGCTGACGAACATTTCTCCTTTATTTATGGATTAAAGACTATTAGCTGAATAGTACATTGTAACCATGCTCAAAAAAACCTGACAGTGTAGGTTTGAGGAAAAGCATGAATAGTCAGTCTCTATTTTAAACATCCTAGGGAGATTTTTTTTCTGACCCATAAGTAGAATCACAAAAGAATTCAGGTGGAAAAGGGACCTTGGGAGGTCTCTGGTCCCACCTCCTGCTCAAAGTGAGGTCAGCTATGAGGTCAGACTGGGTTACTCAGGGGCTTATTCAGTCTGGTCTTTTAAACCTCCATGGAAGGAGACAGCACAACCTCTCTAGCAACCTGTGCCACTGCTTGACTGTCCTCAAGGTGAAAAATTATCTCCTTGTAGCCAGTCTGAATGTCTCTTGTTCTGTTGCCTCTTGTTCTCCCACCCCGCACCTCTGCAATGAGCCTGGGTCCATCTCTTGATCACCTCCTCGTAGACACTGGGGACTGCTGTTAGGTCCCCACAGGCCATTCCTTCCCCAGGCTGAACAAGCCCTGGTCTCGCAGCTTCAGCTCACAAGGCAAGAGCTCCTGTCCTGACCATCTTGGTGGCCTTCCCTGAACTCCCCCCAGTTAAATGACATCTTTCTTGTACTGGGGGTCCCAGACTGGATGCGGTACTGTTGATGTGGTCTAACAAGTGCTGAGTAAAGGGAAATAATCACTTCTCTCATTCTACTGGCAGAGCTGCTCCCCAGCCAGGCAGTGCCCAGCCTGGATTGCTGCAGGGGGTTCATCCTCCCCAGGTTTGGGGCTTTGCATTTGTCCCTGTTGGATTTCATGAAGTTCTACTGCTGCTAACATGAACAATGTATGGTTATCGTTGTCCATAAGCAGATCTACTTGACACTACAGTTAGGCAAGGTTTCTCTTGCCTCACATCTCTGGCCTTCAGATACGCTTTGCTGGCTGGGAAAGGCGTCGGGGAAGAATATATGATGCAAAGTGTGATTGTAGGCAGGCTTCAGTGTCTCTTGTGCATTATTTTGGTCTAGTCAAACCCACTCATGGACAGTGCAAAGAAAAAGTACTTCTATAACTGTCCTACAGACATGTGATAGAAACCTAGCAGATGGGCTGCGTCTTTTATTATCAACGGGGGACGAACAGACCCAAACCTGGGGAGCAGTACTAGATGGGGTGGCAAAGACTATTGTCTGACTTCAGTGTTGTCTCTTGCATATGTCTCCCATGGTCCAAAAATACATGAGGTGCTTATATCCTCAGATTGCCTCTGAAAAATCATATAGAGAAAGGGCTGGGTGGGAGCTTGTCAGCCATAAAAGTATTGGGTCAGAGTGAAATAAAGAAAGTAATAATTCCCCTGCTCCCCCAGATCATAACACAAGCACATGCTCACTGCTGAGAAGTGTCAGCAAAAATGTTAGAAGTGTCCGAGGCCCTTCTGCACCAAACAGTGTCCTTCCCTAGTTAAACAGATAGGCAGGGCCATTTACATCAGATGTTAATTAGGTTTTAAGGAGGGGGTGGCGTGGAGGGAGGAAAGCAAGAGTCACAGTGTGGTCGGTTACTGCTGCATTAAACACAATGCCATGCGGCGTGCTGCTCTGCAGTCTGCAGACGTGTTATTTAATAAGGGAACTAATGACAGCCAAGTTTTGAAGTCAAAAGCCAGACAGTCACGGGAAATCTGCGTGAGCATAATTCCATACAATTTCTAATCCTTTCCTTACACCAGTGTGTTTCCTCTTCTCGAGTGAATGCACTCCCTCTGGTGGCTAATCTACTATCTCCATTTCGCTCTTTAGAGTTAAGGTTGCATGCGAGCAGCTGTGCTAAAAGAACTGAGAGAGCAATAAGCTACTGCTTTTATTAGGCTAGTTTAATGTTTTATGCTTTCAACACTAAGGGCACAGATAATGTCTGGCCATTCAAATGTATTCAAAAATAATCTGTATTCATGGAAAAAGATGAAGCTAAAAAAAAATCTGTTCAGAAAAACTATTTCTGGAAAGAAGCTGAAAACATTATGTTTTTATCAGAAAAATGGTCTGTTGGCCTCAGTGATCTGTTGTTTTAAAACCCACGTTGGTCATTCACAAAAGGTAAATCAATGATGTGTCAAACTCCCTGTTATTAATTTCCTCTTAGGTGTCTATCTGTTACATCTCACATTGCAAGCTTTTCTGGATAGAAAACACCTTTTTCTGATCATAGCGTGGTAGTCACGACAATAGATGCTATTGCTGCCTGTAAACCCATAGGGAGAACCTATGTGCTGGAAATAATCAAAATAGTGAGAAAACTCCACTCTTTGAAGGATAAAATTCTTTTGGATGTGGTTTGTATGTCACCTGTTCATATAGGTGATCTATTTGCCTACACATTTTTATAGAACACTTATGGTTAAGCAAAGCCAGTGTTACAGTGGCATTCAGTAATTAAACACTATTATGAGGCTGGGAAACATCAGCAGAAAGAGTATTTACTTAATTAGCTGTCATGTTGTGTTTCAAAAGAGAGAAACACAAGCAGAAACTGCTGCGAACTTGCTTGCCCGTAGGTGGATACACTCCAGCACCCGGTAAGCTTCCTGCCTTATGGAAAAGAGCTGTTCCCACACCTCCGACAGCTGGATTTAGATGCTGAGCTGACCATGTCTGCACTGCAGTGGAAGGGCTTAGAGTCATTTCGGTATATTTGGAGCAAGTTTAGTGAGGACAAGAGGGAGAGAGCTGGGGTGATTCATTTTACTTTCCACTGTAACCCCATCAATCCAGGCGACAGCGTGGCCCGGAACAGGCACCGCTGCTTGATCAGAGGATGGGATCTGCAAAACCCCTCAGTTCCTCCTGCTCAGTGCTTGCAGAATTAGACCAATGCTAATTTTAGACGTCAGTGGCAACTTTAGAGGCTGGTCCTATCAACCAGACTCCTTTACTACTGTCTTAAAAAAGATCCCTTGGTGACCATATAACCTTAAATTAACTGTCTATCCCAGAAGCCATCTAATTACATAATCTATAATATCATCATTGAGTTTCTGTCATAATTCACTTAATTGCATGTCTGTTGCTACAGTGCTTCAATTTTGGGAAATTTCTGTTTCCTTGCTAAGGAAAACAGTTTACACTCTCAAGACCAATTTGCCAGCTGGAGTATAGTTCTTCTGCGAAGGGACACAAAGATAAGGCTCTTATAAATATCTGAAAGCACCATCATCTCTGCATTTATACTTCCAACAGTATGTATCTCAATGACAGTGCATCACAGTCAGCCATCTCCACGAGACAGCTCCTTACTCCTAGCACGTGATGCTCTGAAGGTGGCAGAGTGCCTAGCTGCTGCAGGTCTATGGAGGCATGAGTTTGCACCCTGCCTGAGATAGAAGCTACTGAGATAGAAGTATGAAACCCTGTGATGGCACAATGACATAAGGCATATTTATGACTAGCTTTAAGTAGCTCTCATGGATCCCCTGCAACAGGTCTTTTGGGTTTTCAGGCATGGCATGGTGGTAGCTCCAACCTGGTGCTCAAGGGCTTGCAAGTACAACCTCCCAGAAAGAGACCAGGAGGTATCTTGGCATTTTTTTCCCCTCCTTTAAACAGATTTTCTTCCTGAGAGGAGACAGTTGTGTTCCTCAACTGGTAACACAGCTGTTAAGAGAGGATCATCAGCTGATTAATCCATCCAGAGGACTGTAGTGATGTGGCTGTGTGTCATTTGGCAGTCATGAACAGAAATCGGGAGAGAGATTCCCACTTCACAAAATTAATAGACAACAGAGCCTATTCTTCAAGACCTTAGATCATATATGTAAAACAACTTGGAAATCCTTTTGAATCTCCATTTATCCTCAGATAGTTTTAGTGTGGTCCCGAATTAGTGTTTGCTCTAATATGAATGAAATGTCAGTTCCATTTTTACATACTAGTCTGATTTTATTGAATTTAAAGATAACTGGATATTTCCTTAAAAGTCTTACCTCCATAGTATTTCAAGAGAATCTTGGGGTTTGGGGTTTTTGTATTATTTAATAATTGGCATCTCACTCTAAACTGTTACTAATGAAAGTGGAGCAATGTGTACTGTACTGATAAAATGGCCTCACCAAACAAAAACAGGAAGGAGCCAACCTCCCTCTTTTTCTTCCTTATGCTCATGATTTGCTGCTGGGCCTGACCTGAGGTTTTAAAACATCTATGTTTTACTAGTTGTATTAAAATAAACCACGCTTGGTATAGTTTTGAAAGTCACTAATAATTGGAAAGATCTCTTGTAGCCCTAGTGATATTTTTTAATCTCCTGACTTTTGCATAGAGAAGAATTGTTACTACTTCTGAAACAAATTTTGGAGTTTGATATATAAAACCCAAGGTTAATCAAATTGCAATGTCTTCATATTGGTGCAAATTATTTTGACATTCAGAGAATGTTACAACTTTTTAAACCGTGTCATAAATATTACTATCCATTTCATCAGTATAACATGACCATTTATATTGATGTATTTCAGGATGAAGAGATATGACTTACATTCCTTTGTAACCAAATGTTCTTGTGCCCTATATATTCCTCAGTCTTCACCTTTTGTTTTTTTTTGGGGGGAGTTCAACCTACTTTCAGTCTACAGCTGTAGAAACTAGAGACTTGCTATTGAAAAGACAAAAACAGGAAAGCCTCAAATGAGTTGTCTTCCTAGCATTTGTTTAAATCCTGAAGTGTCTAGTTAGTCCAACTTGCAGTGGACTATAGCAATTTTTTACTATATGGGAATTTCTTTGACCTACTTCTGCAGTTTTCATCCCATTGAGTATGAAGGAAGGTAAAGGTGGTACTCATTTCAGAAGATCTTGTAGGTCTAAGATCTTTCAAAGGAATGAATATATATATATAGGAGGGAAAAGTCACTAATATTTTAGAAAACCTTTTTTCTGGAAGTCACTGTCATTCTCATGAAACTTACACAACACCTTAGCAAAATGGGGTCTGTTTTACACATACAGCTAAATGAATACTCTTACAATTCATTACCATTGTTTGAAAGAGATTGTCACAATTCTTTTTTACCTTTTTTATGTAAATATCCCTGTTCTCATTTGAGTAAGTTTAAGTGAGTGGGGAAAAATAACAAATATTGGGTGAGATTTGGTAAAATTAGGGTAACTCTTAAGGTAACAAAGAATCAGTTGGATTAGTTTTGAAAAGCATAATTAGCTCCTTTCAGAAACATCTACATTTTGATGCTTATTTTAAAGGTGAGAATGGCAGAATATTTCGGCCAGCACACTTCAGAGAAAAGATGCTGTCTTGTGTTTCATTATGTTTGCTTATGCTTTTTGATTATGTGAGAAGAAAAAAAAAAAACTATTAAAAAAAACCCAAAGAACAACCTAACAGCTGCTTTTAACAAGATTAAAATCCTTCCGAGCAATGTGAAGGATTGAATGTGAGTCAAGTTCAGCAGAATTACCCATGGCAATCCAGCTCCAGCACTCACTTAAAATGCATATGACTTAAAAGCTCTGTGTGTCTGAAACAGCTGTTTACAGTTTAAAAGGAAAAAAAACAAACCCATAGAAACAAATAAACAAAAAACCAACAAAAACCCGAAACCAACAAAAACCACCAACTTTGTATCTCAAAATTCCCATTTCAGGTGTCTTGTAGACAAACCCTGGTTCCAGATGATAGTCTGGTGCAGCTTGACTGAGTGCTAAGAAAGAGTTAGCAAGGTCACTTCCCCAAGGATTAATATTTGTAACAAGAAAGATATTTTAGCTCAGTCAAAAAGTAAACAAAAGAAATAAGGACTCAAAGACAGGATTCGATGTCCAGGCCTTATGATGGTATTCTTAAAGCTGTTTTCCTCCTGTTGTGTCACAAATAGCCATTCTGCATATTTCTGTTTTTTTTTCCAGCTGACGAAATTAGCTTACCAGTCCCAGGGGACCATTAGGAATGTGGCATTTTCTCCTGTTCGGGTTCCTATAAAGGTGCCAAGGAAAAGAGCAGATGAATCAGCAAGTGCATGAAAAATAATCACAGTTGAAAATAAAGGTGTGTTATTTAGCTCTGACTTTAGGACTGTATAGCTTTTAACCTATCAAATAGATTATATACCCTATAAAATACAGAAATAACACATTTCTTTTGCCTAGGAGCAACACAAAAGCAGGGGCTCTTGGATCCATGAAGGGGAGCATAAATAGTGCCTCTCCTTCAGGGACAAAAGTCCCTGGGCTATAGAAAGTAAAAATGCTTTGTTGTCCCTTGGTCTTACCAAAGAAGACATGCAAAATAGAGTAGCTGAGAAGGAAGGACCTTTTCCCAGTGCAGATACCCAGTGCGTCAAAAGCACCCTGGTTAGTTCGGCTAGGGCCCATGATTTCAACACCACTTAAAATATAAAATACTTTTGTCATGGAAAATCATCATTGCTTCTTTCCATCCCTTCTCTAAGGTCATAAACGATCTGGGGCCATGAACTGAAACTTGCTGAGAAGTCATCCCCCAAGAGCCACGTGGTTCGTCCCAGCTTTTGGGGCGGATCTTCCATTCAGGGAGTTGGGCTGGGAGGTCTATGCATTTCTCCCTTTCAGATGAAGGAGACGGGCACAAATGTGAAGGCAGAGATGTCTTCAGTCCTCGCCTGTTTGCTGGTTTTCCTGGCGGGCTGCTCGGGATGCCAGCACCACGCCTGCCGCTGCGCGGGCAGGGTCTTCATCTGTCAGGAGAGCAAGGTGGTCCAGGTTCCCTGGGACATCCCTGCCAACGCCACCGAACTGTAAGTAGGGAGAGGGAATGGTTACAAGCAGCAGCCTTGTTGCTGACTCTCAAAACAAACTGCTGCTTGGCAAGCCAAGGGTCAGGTTTGTAGGGAGTTGCTCGGGAGACTTACACCAGCTGTTTGGAAAGCACAGCCTGTCCTCCGAAACTCGCTTAATTACATCTTGAAGCTCCTCTTCGTTACTCTGATTGTGCTCATTTTAAGATCTCTGTTAAGAAATTATATGGTACATTATAATGCAAAGCACAGACTAAATTTTAAACAAGCTTCCTTGGTGCTGTGACAGTAATTTGAAGCATAAAGCCTAAGCTTTCTTTACAGCTTGCTTTAGCGTTGTCGAAACGTGTAGTGTAACTTGTCTGCCCCAAACAACTTGATGACGAGTGCTTGTATTTGTACTGCGGGAGCTTTCCAAAGGTTTGTGCTTGTTTACCAAGAAGCAACTTAATGTTTTCTTTTTGAAATCACAAAGGCATTACAGAAAGGACTCTGATAAACATTCAGAAAGCTACCCTCTATCAGAGGAGCAGCACGACTGCAGTTGGAGAGAGTGAACCACATAAGGATACCGTACTGCGTTACTCAAGGAAGAGTTTTATCTATCTTAAAGCTTCTCTTTGTTTTCCATAAAGTAACATGAGCAGTACTGTAAGACAGATGTTTTCTGTGTCAGTAGCACAGGCGAGCAAAAGAGCTTACGCAATGGCGAGTATGTAACTGTGCAAATGATTGTTTTCATTTTAATTTTTTTTAAAGCAAGTTATATCACCCCTTGCCTACACCCACAGCCATCTGACATCATTAGGACCTAAAGCAAAAGTGAAAAGAGTAGTCCTGGATAAGCCCTTTGATTAATAAGTGGAGTGGCAAGTTTGGAGGGAGGATACAAGGATATGTCACTAGTTGGAAAAATATACCCCATCCCGATTTTAGACACCACCATATATCCGTGGTTACTATCTCACAGTTTTCCTAGGGCAGAAGTTATATTTTGTTCAGAAGGAGGGGTTGTTATGCTCACTGAATAAGTAGACCATGGTGAAAACTTGAGAAAAATGTCTGAATTAACCACAGAAGGTCAGTAAAAGTTTAAATCATTCTCACAACTAAAAGGAAAAATAATCCATCTGTGATTTAGGTCATCTAAATCCTGAGTGAACCATGCTCCAGGCATACACTGCTAATTTTGTTTAATTTTGCTTTGATTCTTTCTTTAGATTACACAGTTAAGGTCTGCCTTCTAGGGATTAAGCAAAAGCAGTTCATAATTATTTCTGCAAAGTAGAGTTTTATGTCACCAAAAAGCACCTGTTAGTAAAATGGGATTTGTTTGCAGCAGATCCTTGTTAACTTCTCGAGGGTTTGTTGAGGATGTTAACTTGTGGGTTCCTCAGCATGAGTGTGTATTCTCTGAAACAGGCTGACTACAATGTTAGTGTGACTGAAAACAGTGAGTGAATCCTTTCTTCTGGCAGCGTCGTAAAATAGTGGAGTTAGAATCTCTTGACTTGACTCTCTTCCCACTTACACCAACTTTTGGTTCCTTGGGAGGTAATTCTGGTCCCATTAAATCAGTATAGACCTGGGACCAATTTCAGCATGGCTTGAGAATTTGTCCAAGAAAACTCTGTAGAGTTGGTTTGAATGTACCAAACGTTAATGTTGCTAAAGCCAGCTACATTCGCTGAAGAGCTGTTAAGTGACACATAACCTCAGATTTGCCTTCAAGGTCAAAGGGGGACTCTAGAAAGGTGCCTTCCTACACACCTCTCCACTGAGTGCCCAGTGGAGTGATTCAGGTGACTAAAAGAGACTCCTGCTCCAGGTGTTGTTGCAAATGCACTGTTGGTAACAGAAAAAGCTTACTTTATGTTTCTTAAAAAAACCTCAATGAGTCAAAAGGGTTTTAAAATCAGTGCAGCAACTTGAGCGTAGATGGCCATGGTGACTAAGGACCCTGTATAGGAGGACACAAGCACAGACTTCTTCTTGCTAAGCATAGCTCCTGCAAGGTACTTTTTTCACTTAAGAGCTCATTCTGGGAGTGCTAGATGTGGTCTGTTTTCATTTGACATAAGGGGGGAGCGGGGGGGGCATTCGTCAGTACATTTAGAGCTCTTCACCTTCTCTTACATGGTCTTGATGGCTTTCCTGAGCTATCCTAGTGTCCTTTCTTAGTGCCTTTTAGATGTTGAATAACATGCTGGTGAAAGTTTTGGAGAGAAAACGGGAGCCTGATAAGCCTCAAGCACTTCTGTTGCTGTGTGTTTCTGTTCTACTGCAGCTGTTTCTTAAGTCGGGACACTGGCATGTGGCAGCCAGCTCTGTTACTTGGTAAGAAAACTCAGGATGATGGTAAAAATATTGCCTTCAACAACCATTATCTCTGTTCTTTGCCATGGCTGAATTTTTTAATTATTAGTATTATTATTTTTTTTGAGGGTTGGCCACTGACACATGCTGCCATGATGGGTTTCTTTGTGGCTGGTTTCCTGACAGTGAGAGCTTATGCTCCACAGTGAACAGGAGCTCTGTGGCATGGCACAAGAGCTGGGGTTTTGCTCCTGGTTGGATTAGCATCTGCTTTAGCAAGGCTGTTGCAGAGGGGAGGGCTGGCAGTCTCTTACAGTGAGGGATTTCGGTTTGTACTTACCATGTGGAAACAGAGCAGCGATCAGAAACCACGGGTTTTCATTACTCTTCTTGCTGGCACATCTACTTTTTCACTTACAGGCCAAAATCTCATGAGAGGATAGTTACAGCTTGGTTTGTCCATTGCTCCTTGCAGATTTGCAAGCACTCTGCAGTTGGCATGCTCCGAGTTTTTGCAGGGGAGGCTGTGGTTATTAGCTGTTTTGCTTTATAATCTTTGCCTGGAAGAGGAGCTGGATGGAAGTATTCTTGGCATTTTTTTTTATAGATACTGAAATGCCTGTGAGAAATGTAGATGGCTGTGCCTTACAGCTCTGGAGGTAATCCATGAGAAATCAGAGGTCGAAAGTTCAGATGGGAAACAGGTTCATTTGTGTCGAAAGTATTAACTATTAATTGCCTTGCAGAGTGAGAGAGGGGAAGCAACTCAGTAGTGACCTAAGGCAGTTTACTCCTTGCAGATTTAAAACAGTTTTAAAATCCAGTGTCAAGCTTTGTAATCCAGCCTCAGTATTCACTAAGATTTCTTTTAGTCATTAGAGATCTTGCTTTGAGAAAGAAATGCAAACAAAAATAACTTGTTCTCAGAATAGAAGGGATCCTTCTTAAGATTTAGCAAACTACTTTAAGGGGAAACATGAATATGAACTGGGAATACAACTAGAAACGCCAAGAAAAGCTTACTCATTCTCTTACAGTACCCTTCCTTGCTTTTGGGTTTCTCATCTCAGCAGTGCTTGAAATCACCCTTATGGTATCCCAGAGAAATAGAGAGCTCTACCCCAGCAGCTAGGTGCAACCATTTGGGCAGTAGACTATACCTCTGATTTGACAAAATAAAGCAGCAGTACAAGGCAGCTTAAGAAGGGAGGTGAAAAAGGATGCGTGGTCCAATTCTGCTTGCAATCCTGCAGAGTTATGTGGAAGAAATAGCAATATCAGCACTTTACCTGCATCCTGTAACTAATGCTGTGATAAAAAGGTATCAGGAAATCAAATTTGGTCATGTTGTATTTGTTATAAAGAGAAACTGCCTCCGACTCAGTTACTTTCCTAATTTTCTCCTCCTCCTAAACTTTACTCCCCTGATGATTAGCCATCCTTAGCTGGCATACAAGTGAAGCAGCCCACAGCAGTATGTAGATTTTGACCAGTTGGTACCTTCTGCCTGACTGTTTCTGCACTGCGGAGATGATATAAGAAACATCTCTTGAGAATGGAGGCTCCTCAAAGAAAGCTTGCAAACTTGGATGTGTGACTCAGCTAATTAAAAGGAATTGTTTAACGTGTTAGCGTGCCAGAGGTTTCAGCAGGCGATTGGTGCCAGTTTTAGAAAGGAGCAACTGAGACAACTGAAATAATTGACGACAGGGATGGTCCATCATTTGGCACCCATCTGTCAAAGTGCTCTCTAAGAGAGAGGGAAACTGCAGGTAAAATAATTTAGGCCTAGGCTTGAGCACACGGTGTTTCGTATTTTAAAATCTGTTCTCTGGCTTCACTAACCAGTTTAGCCATTGTCAGAGCAGTTTGGAGGTATGTTATGTAGAGCATCTGCAAACTATAAAAAGTGGGGTTTTCTACTTGCTATCTGCATAGGTGTTTTTGTACAATTGCTCAAGGATATTTATTTTAGACTATCAAGTCAAGGCTGAGTAGATGTCTGACCACTAAAACAGTGGCTGGCTTGAAATAACAAGTTCTGTGTTCCGTACTAAGTGAGTCAGATGTGCTTCCCTGCAACAGAAGCTGCGAATGATGTGAACAGTAGCTGCCACACTGTTATTGACAGCTGCAATTAGGATTTTTTTTATGCTTTCACACTTAAAGTTGAAACTACATTGAAACCTGCAAACAATTACAGTTCTTGCTCAGGTGTTTATACTGAGGAACTGACCTTAATCTAAGAAAGACAGGCTGTGGAGAGGATAAAGTAAGCTAACAAAATGAAGACCCATGGAGCTTTCAAGTCCCTGTGTTACGGTGGTTAATCATATAGTTAATCAATAAACCCACATATTATCAGAAGGGGATGAGAATGTTTGCACAGCAGAGCGTACTGAGAGCATATTACATGCTATCTAAAGCTTTTTTTTTTTTTTTTTTTATTTAAACCAGCTTTGCTTCCATTAGGGTAGAAAAAAGTCTACAGTTAGTGCTACATTCTTCTCTTCCTGAATTTACGATCAGTTCATACCTTGAAGCAGAAAGAACCTACAGAGGTTGCTATACGATCACTGGCTGTATATCGGTGGAGTGGTCCAATGCTTATGCTGGATTCTATATTTGACATTTTCATTGGGAGGATAAAAAGAAATAGACAGAGCATAAGAAAGAAAAAAGAAAAGGAAGAAAGCGACACTAAAGAAGGATAATAAACTCTGCAGGGCAGATCCTCAGCTACTATAAATTACCAAGTACATATCTCTATAGAAACATTCCATTTCCAAAGCTTCAGGAGCTTTTCAACACGAGGAGGTATGCTGCACGCAATAGGAGTTGTTTTGTAGTGCAGTACTCTCTGCTGGCTTACTGGTGATATTATGGCGATAAATACATACGCATGACTTTCACCCGAATTATAAGGACTGCAGCTTGATGCATCTATGAGAGATGTATGATTGAGTCTGAAGATGTACAGATCTGTGCATAGGTATTTAATGTATCTTTGAAATGAAAGTGCATTCACTGAAAATTTAGTGGGAGGTATATGACTTGTTAAATCACTAAGCTTTTTCCAGGGAAACACAGTGAAAGACAAGACTTGATTTTGTTTGCCTGTGGCACTGAGAGGGTACCAAGGTCTATGCCAGCTGATGCCCTTCACTGCGATCAGCTACAGAGAGATTCTCCCGATGTAAAAGTTCTGGCTTTTCCGGCAGCCTCTGTCTTGCATACACACACGAAAAACAGAGGGTCTGTGTCACATCCCCACATGTCTGATACCAGGCAAAATGGGTTCCTGGGGCGGGTCAGCTCCATGTCCCGAAATAAAGCCTTTCTGTTAGACATTTTAGGTATATTCTGCTTCACTTACTACAAAGAATCAAAATTTGCCTATTGAATGAGATTTTCATCAATGTTTTTCTAAAGTGTTTGGAAGATTAAACTAGTCATTTGGAGGTGTTACATTTTCTTGTCTCGAATATGGTGTCTCCCATCTTGGGTGTCTCCCCATTCAAATCTTGTTTCATACAATTATAACCTAGGAGAGTTTGACAGTAATGTTATTCACAAGATGTGAGCTGGTAAACACCAAGGTTCAGTGTAGAGGCACAGCAAGAGAAAAAAGCCCTCGTAAGATCAGAAATAAGTAGTTTTAAACTAAAATGTGGTTAAAAGGGAGAAGTCGGTAAGCCTAGGGGACATTACAAAGCAGAATGGAGGTCTATCTTTTACTTCTCCAACAAGAACATGAATCACACAGATTTGAGGAATCATGAATTCACCGGTGTCATGCAGCAGTTAATTTCCTTTGCTCTGAATGGTGTGCCATGCTAAACTCTTCAACAGTATGGATGATTTCCTAGCTTCATTTACTCCCCTTACTACAGCTTCTCACAACTCATCAGTTTTCACTGCACAGAATTAAAACGCTGTATTTTAGACTTTGTTGCCTTCTCTTTTCTAGTATTAAAATGTATTAACTTCATCTCTCATCCCACCCAGGGAGGCCAAGACACTTTGGCCGAGGGAATCCTATTGATACTCAGAAGTGACTATCGCTAGCTGGGAGGGCAGAGCATAGTCAGAGCTCTAGGGGAAAATTTTGAAGAGTGTTTTTAAGAGTCTGAGAGACATTAAAGTGCTCATGTGTTTCTGTTGCAGTTGTTCAGCTTCGCTGAGCTGCCCTCCCATCCCTTACACAGGGAGCTCAGGTTATTTTTACAGGAGGGGGATGCAGAAAGGGGTGTGTGTGTCCCTTATGCTCTGACTCAGCAGGGTACAAGCTGCTATACTGTAAGAGCCATGGAGCCAGGACAACTCATCCGTTATCCCTGTATCTGCATTTGTCCATGCAACACGCTTTCAGCTCCTCACTCAGGTTTATAAATGACAGCTTGGGAATTTGAGTTAATCGTTTTCTGGATCTGGCCCTTAGCAAAGTCATAATCAGCATTGCAGTCCTGAAAAATAAAGCTTATTATCTCCCTCAAAACCCAGGCCATGCCTCTTAAATAAAAAAAAAATTTAAAAAAAAAAAAAAAAAGCTTCTCAAATACGTGCTTTTCCCAGCAGCATTTCTAAGATGTAACGGAGAAGAGATCTCCAACGGAAGATGTCTTTAAAAGCTCCAAATTGAATTCTTCTAGAAGAGTATCACACACGAAATGTGTCACCTGATAAGCCAGCAGGAGAAAGTCTGCTGTGCAGCTCAAGGATTTCCTTCACAGATGCCAAGAGGGTCTCACCAGGCTGGTGTGTCGCTGAAAATACTGGGTATGTGGAGAGCTTAATAAGGGTGAAAAAAGAGGGTGGATGAGGAATGCAACAAGAAGAGAGAGAACAGTTGCAGAGAAGAGAGATGCCAAGTGAATATGCATCCCAAAGGGGATAGCTGCTCTAAGCGCCAGCAGTTTGTATGCAGGAGGGGGTCCTGCAAAGCCAAACCGAATTATCTAGCGTAGCAAAGAAAAATAAACAAACCTGTCAGACACCCGACTGAGGCGTGAAAGAAATCCATGCAAAGTTCAACATCCCTCACTCTCTTCTAACTTGACGGCTTTTTAGTTAGTTCTGCTTAACTTTCCTGAGTGTCCTTGTGGAGGCAAGCTAAAAGATAATTGGGGTAGGTTCACGGATAATTTAAATTGTCATAGCTTCATTAACTTCAGTGGAAAGAATTAAGTTCATTTTCACTGTCTGGCGATGGGGACCTCTGTGAGCCACGTGTTGTTCATTTTGGCAGCAGCTGATTGGTAATTAATATATGTGTGTGGTAAACAAGATACTTTGGGCACAAAAGACAGGTATTATTTTTCATAGCGGTCTATTAGTTTTCAACAGCAAGGGACAAGCACTTTGGTAGGAAAAGTCACTTTTCTTTCTTTAAGACTTTGACCTTTTCAGACAAAACCTGTAAATTATTTCACACTCTTTGCCTGTAGTTTGATTGGACTGCTCTTATTAGCAGTGAAATTTAAGTCATTAAAATGAAGCTTATTTCAAATTGTAGGTCCGAGTCAAGCCTGGATTTCATATAAGAGCATAGAAAATGATTTCTTCTAATTGTCTTGCATACACTGTAATAAGAAGCCAAATTTCTGGCTTTACTCAGGTACAGCTTCCTTGATTTTGGGGGTCTAGGGTCAGGAAACCTTGTGATTTGTTTGCTTTTGCTTAATGTTTTCCTCCAAACAGCCTTAGGTGTTCCAGGAGCTCAGCCTGGAAGGTATGGATGCTTTTTATCTCCCATTACCTTATCAAGCCACTCAGATGTATTTGCTCCTTGTTAGCTAGAGGAGAATTTACAGACTGTTATTATATGCAGAGAGAGATAAGTTTCTGAGTGAAATGAAAACAGTCTTCAACCCAACTCAGTATGAAACAGTCTTTGTTTTTCGTAAGCGTATTGAGCTTTCTGAGCGTCTGTCTTTGCCTGGATTAGCTAAATAATGCTATGTCCTTGAATGTAACATATTCAAAACTTGGAATAGACAGCGCAGCCTCAACTTTAAACATGTACCCACTGGGTGAGCCGCGGGTTGAAGCTTTCACCTCTGTCTGCTCCCTTATCTGCACAAGAATGCGGTTACTAGTCAGCATTTTAGCATATTTGCCTGGAAATCTGTTTTGTGAACGCCTATGGAGCATTGCTCTTGTAATGGTCCTACTGACATAAAGTTTCCACATAGCACTCATGAGGATGTACTTTCTGACATGAATCCTTGTCCAAATATAGTTAGTTAATTGGAATTAATTTGTAAATATTTATTTGTAAGACATCTATGAATCTTCAGTGGTTTTCCAAAAACACTACGTGTGTAAACATTTCATGGGGAAAACTTCCAAGTTTTCAATGTTTGATTCATCTTTTGTTTGCAAGCGGAGCGAGTAGGGAATATACTTTCAAAAGATGGTCAGCAGATTTTTTTTTTATTTGAAATAGTAGTGTGCAATGAAGAACTGGATTGACTGTGTGAAGTCTGGAAGAGAAAGTGGCGCTTGTTTTCTCAGGAGAGTTTCTGTTGTCCTGTATTTATGTTCTGAACATAAAACAGCGGGATGCAGTGGGATGCCCGTAAAGCAACCTCCCCTCACCCTTACTCCAAGGAATGAAGGGAATAGCATGCGTGCGCACACCTGCGCATGTGCTCGGAGTGTCAGTGTGTTTAACCTCTTCCTCTACCGGTTTGACTACAGGCAAAGAAGATGAGAATGAAAAGCAGAAGCGTGTATATGTAGCTGTAACTGATAAAATGGCCAAGGCTCAGCTGGGAGATAGTAGCAATGGAAGGAGGGACTGTCTGCCTGTCCCTTTTTCCCAAACCAGGAGCATGGGATGGGAAGAAGTGATAAGTAGTTATTTGGGTTTGGTTTTCCTCCCTGAAAAGGATTGTCACGTGGGCAGGCTGAGGATTATAATGGTTTTCTTTACACACCTTCTAAAAACCTTTTAATGGTTTTATATTCTGTGCTATGCCTTGTTCTTAGAAATGATCCCTGGTGTAACACTCTTGCCTACCCTTGGCTTTGAGAAGTTTGGATTTCAGTGCTAACTTCAGGGTAAGCTTTGATTTCTTTTTTCACTTGTACCATCACATGATATAAATATACTAGGCTACTGCCTTTAGTTGCCCAGTAAGCGTGTTTGAGGACAGAGCCTTTGTCAAAGGGCACCCTATTCAATGGGAAGCGCTCATGACTGTGACAGCCACGGACACTCACCGAGGTAAGAAAGCAAATCTGGCTCCAGCAGTGGAAGCACTACCTGTGCTGCTTTCTCTGGCGTCTCCAGTCTCTTCACTGCTGCAAAAAAGGAGCACAGATCAGCCAAATCCATTTTTTTCTTCTTGTTAACTATTGGAAAGCAATCAATTCTGAAGAGTTTTTCCTTGGAGTCCAGTCTCCCAGCAGGACTATTTATAGACATACAGAAATTTCTGAACAAGCAAGGTATAAGAAGAGGGGCTATAAACCCCCCTGCTATGGGAAGACAGCAGGTTGATGCTAAAAAACCTGCCGTATCCCTGAAGTTTTCTTTGGCCAACAGAGCTGCTATGGAAATTGTTGCTTTTCTTTTTTTGGCAAGTGGAGAGTCATAAAAGAAGTACAGACTGTGTCAGAAAATGACAGCAAAACAAGAAATGCCCTGACAGAACAACAATTCTCTCTAGGTGGAATTACTGGTTTGGGGAAATACTCACTGTGTCCAAACCCCAGGAGCTGTAATTTCCTATCTGTGGTATATTGTTGCCATGGCAGATGAAGCCCAGACCTCATTTTTCAGTCCTTTGAAATCAGCGTTAGTGGCCCCTGTGAGGGAATACCCTACAAGAAAATCTAGGGTTTGATTCCACTGGCGTTCGTACGCATCCTAATTGCTTGCCCAAGCATCTCCGCTGCCTTCCGGTGGGACGAATCGCAGGTGTGAAACTACCCATCTGTACGTATTTGCAGATTCAGGACTTTGTGCTATTGTGGTAGACAGGAAACCACTCTAGGGAAAAATAAAACGTGTGTTGAAATCACAAATTAAATATTTAGCCAACTGTTTAAATTTATTTTAAATTATTAGGGGAGATTTTAATTGTTTTAATGGGCCATATGGAAATGATAAGATTTTCTTAGGGCTCACAAAGTTTTCTATAAATATTAACAGATTTCACAACATTCCTGGTAAGTATGTAAACATAATTTTATCCATTACAGAAACAGCAAAGATATAGGATGTAAAGGACAAGCAATTTCCCAAGAGTACAGGGTAACAAATCAGCGGTTTAGCTGGGACTATAGCCCCTTCAGGACCTTATTCACCAGACCGTACTCCTGTGGCAATATATTTCCTTGTTCAAAAGAAAAAAAAAATAAAAAAAAATTACCTCTTGCACAATTATATTCTATTCTAATAACTATTTCTCATCACAGGAAGGCCTTATGCTCAGTGGCATGAAGCACATGCCTGCTGCTTTGAATCTCCTAAATAAGGCAGTACAAAGTCATAGCTCTACTATTTTTTAATGTTCAAGTGATGTGTATACAGTTTCAGGGTTTTTTCCCTCAAATATATTTTTACTGACATGGTACCTCTGCATCATCACCTTTTCCACTTTCTTCATGTCTGTACTTTTCTTGTATCGGTTTCTGTCACTGTATTAGAAAAACAGCATTTCACAGTAGTGTTACAGTCAGTAATTTAAAGACAGCTGAGGTGGAGATTTTTGTGGGCCTTTCAATTACGGATAACTGTTGGCTCTGTTATGGTCAGCAGGGCTGGCGGTGGAGCACTAATTGGAAGGTTTTCACCCTTTTATGAGTTTAGCTACTATCTGTAGATGTCTCCTTAGCTAGAGCCCTTCATAAATATAAGAATGATGCATCTACAGGATTCTTTTTTTTTTATATACAGTATTCATGTAGTGAACAATATTACTTTGGCTTCCTTCATTTCTGTACGTGTTATTGCTGTATTACATCGGTGCAGCTCAGTGTGGGCCCACACCCCAGAAATCAGGTTGTTTTTTGAGCACTTTACCCTAAAAGTTGGAGCACGTCCATCCAGGGCTTTACAGGAGCACTGCACGGGCTGGACACGGAAACATGAGTCTCCACAAAGCGCCCGTCGAGGAGTGCTTGCCCTTGGACCTACTGATGCCCTGGTCTGGCGAGGACAGCCTTGTAGCTTCAGGGCTGTGGACCAGCAGCAGCTAGGGCTTGCCATTTTGTTTGTCCGTCAGAGGCATGAACGCTGTCTGGAAGAAACACTCCGGCGGTGCTAGAAAACAGGGAGACTGGCTCTTTGTTCAAGGCTTTGAAAGACTTTATTTTTTTTCCCCTCCGCATCAGGCTGCCAAGAGGCGGCCTTGGTTCTAGGTGTAGATTCATCTGTTTAGTGTCCTCCAGGCTGAACACATGTAGTGGTGGTTATCAGCTAAAATAGGGAATGAGGCAGGGAGTGCTGCAGAAGTTCCTGCTTGCATCGCCTTGAAGATTTTCTGCATTCCACAGAAAGCTTGTCAACCTCTGCTTTGGAGGGATGGCAGGCTGCTATTTTCATTAGCAGTGCCTGACTTGCCAGCTAGAGTACATCTTTGCAATGTTTATCATATAAAGGAGTTTATACATTTCTGTAAAGCACCTTATGCTAGTATCCTACTTTTATGAACAACAGCTTTGGGCTTCAGCCTTTGTTGCATAGAAATACTCAAGAGTTTTGTTAGCCTGAACTCAGCTGATTCAGGTTGGCTCTTGACCCTAGAAGCCCGCAAGTCCCAGAAGCCAGCCTTAATCTTCAATATGATGTCAACTGCTTTTCTTAAAACACTCTAAAGAAGGAAGAAGGTGCACCTAGACTATATGGAGTTCTAAATTTCACCTTCACCATCAAGTATAGCATCACTGTAGGAGTTTCCATGATGTTGAGTTCCACAAGTTGAGAAGTCCTTTTCCAGCATCATCTGTATTTCAGTAGCTGCTGTAACAGAACCCAATGACCATGCTTCCTCTGCTAGCCTGCCTAACAGCATGCTTCCAAGTTATGCTTGGCTTGTATGGTCATCCGAATGTTCTTCCCTCTTGTTCGTCTTATTAAAGAGGTGATGATGGAAAATACTTTCTGGGAAAAAAAGGTGTCAAACCGATCACTAACCATTCCCTGCTATCTCAATGCTGAAATAGCAATACTCACTATGTCAGAAGCTACTTCTGCCAGATAAAGGGATAATCAGCTGAAACATCTGTGTGTTTCAGAGGATTACCCTTGAGTGAAGGAGATAGGAAAATCAGAAAGCATACACAAAGGCAGAAAGTAAGCTGGTTGTGTTTTTCTGTACTTTCATTGCATGTTATTTGCTCTTCTGTAACCAAATATATGGGCCCTAAATATTGTTTTAGTGAACAATAATAACAGTAGCACTTTTACAAACCATGACTTTTGCCAAAAGCAGCATAAAATAATCTGTTAAACGCTTCAGTCTTATAAACAAAACCCTAGGAAATAAACATCCTTTACGACTGTCAAACTCAGAGCAAGCGTTCATTTTCTCATTGCCAAAAGTGTGCCTTAATCTGAGAGAGAGAGAATGACCAATATCATGCCTGCTGTTTGAACAATCTATTTGCAGGAATAGATATAGATGTTACATTTTAAAAAAGAAAGGAAAAAAAGTGATCGGGTAGTGAGATGAAATAACCAAAAGCGCTGAAAGCACTACATCTACCCAAACAGTTCAAGGGGTATAAAGTAGTGGCCCATTTTCTTGACAAAGTAATCAGCTACAAATTCATGCATTCTCTCATTTTTTGCAAGGCCAACTCATCTTTAAAACTTAGGAGACTTTTTACCATGTAAAACAGAGCAAAGAGTAAGAGTTCCTGCAAGGAAGCTGCAATTAGAGGAGATCTTAAAGTAATGATGCGGACCTTTGGAATAAATCTAAGGAAAAACTTAATGATTCTGGAAGGGTATATGTGAAACTTTGCAATGACATTTCAGGTTCAGTGGTGACACTGACTGTCACTTTTACTGGCCCTAAAGCAAAACCAAACATGGTTAACCAAGCCTCTTGCAGCGAATTCTATCAGCTAGATAAGACGTGCGGCACTTAATGTACAGTACTTTGGCTGATTGTGGATGTCGCCAGAGAAGAATGTGAGGCCAACTCATTTTTTTTTACAAACTCTGATCGGGACGATTCCATCTCCGCATAAAGAGATTATCATTACGTCGCTGATTGGTTAACCTCTGCTCCCATTATTCAGGCTTATGCATGCGATAAAAGGTCCATCCAATACACACTGCAAAATCCGTGGAAGAATTCCTACTGATTTCCATTAGATTGTGCCGTAACATTGGACCCAGTCTTTCATGCTTTAGCACTTGGTCATCAGTACTGAAGTGCCAGCTAACAAAAGCCACAGAGCTGTGGCAACATTTTTCTCATATGATTCGTGAATAGATGTGTATATAAAATGAGAGCATTAGACAAAGCCAAGTTCTTATACAATTTATACCCCTTTAATTATCTTCCGTCACAGCAAGTTATCATTGTTTTTAATTAAGCAAACATCCTTAGATTGGCAAGATGTGCTGCTTCATGCTTTATCCCTGCTGGAAATGTTTATTTCTGGTTTGAAATTTTAATATGAAATATCAGGGAGGTGGAAGGAGAGCAGAGGTTTCAAGCACCCTGACATCCGGTACTATATATTATGTTTCCCTAACTCTGTCCTCAAGGTGAGCAGTCAAGATAAGCCAATGATCTGCAGCCCATCTAATTTGTTTTTCCATCATTTTCTTAAGTTGTCTTATGTGCAATAATCATTACAGTGTAAGTGACACTGCTGGGAAAATCAATTCTTCCTCACTGAATAGAAAATAACTTACACTACACCTGAATCATAATTGGTATTTTGTTTATTTTGTCGGACTTGCAGTTAACAGCTGACTACTTTGGTCAAGAAAGTTCTGTGTCTTCTGGCAAAGGCACTGCTTGCTATAAAACATTATGAAATCTACTTCCTATTGCAATGTAATAAAAAACACTTATGGATCTACACTGAATTTTCTGTCAGATGTTCGATATTATGTCCTTGAAGAATAAAAAGTCTCTGAATATTTATTAGCAAGATAGAAGGCTATTCCAGATAGGCTTTGAACCATGCTCATCACTGGAGCATGTGAATGACTTTCAGTAGTACATCTGTCATATATTCTATTATTATAAGATTATTATTCCCCTTTTGCTGTTTATCTATAATTCCAAACACAATAATGAAAAAGACTCTTAGGTGCTATATGTGGGCACAGAGCCCACGTAATTGATGCCAGCTTTTCAACCTGAGGATGAATGGGAGTTAGCAGAGGTTATCAGCACTGTACATTGTTCTCACACCTCTACGGTGTCATGTGGTGTGCCAAAACCCTCTTCAGCTATACTGTATTTGACGAAATAAATTCAGGGCTGGTAGTTTGTACTTGTCTTAATTTTAATAAGAAAGTTACACTGGAGGGGGGGGGGGGAGGGGGTTTTTAGGGATTTGGTTTCCTGGGCAGCACTTGTGCTCCAGAGCTGATGCTCGGGGTGTTTGGGATAAAACCCCTGAGATGAAAGAGGAGCTCATGGTGATGTCCCAGTGATGAAGTGTACAAGCACTCCACATGGGCTGGTGACCTGGGGTCTAACTGAGACTTGAAAAGCTGTTTGGAGCTGCAATATGCTTTTCCTGGGTTTCTTTATTAGGGGAGGAGGCCACTATGAATGAAAACAAGCTTATCTGAGGTAGGGTCATCGCCCTATGACCCCGAGTAAGGAGGCAGCTGGGATTCTCCATTTTCTCTTACCCTTGTAGGTGGTGTGTTGTGTTGCAGGAATGTCTGTGTGCTGTACCCACGACAGATCTGGAGACCATCTCTTGCTGTGAGCACCCATGCAGCTGTGTGCCCAGGCAAAGGCACCCCGTGCAAGAGCAGGTACCCCGCTGCTGGCATGCTCCTGCTCTGCTCCTCGGTGACCCGGCCCCATGTTAGAGCAGCTGGCCCTGCAGTGAAACATTGCAGCTTCCCTGGAGCAAATTCCCTCTGAAAAAAAAAAAAAAAAAAAAAAAAAAAAAAAAAAACGAATAAACAACAACAACAAAAAAACCACAAAGAGGAAAACAAGGTGCCTGTGTGCAAATGTTCCCTCCCGTTGCCAAAAACCTGATTGCAGTTAATGACATCCCCCTCGCTTCCCTCCAGTGGATAATCCTTGGCTGACTATTTTGGGTAGAGAGAACTCCTGAATGCTCTCCATCACCCCTTCCTAACTTAATATGTGGAAAGACACTTTTCCAGTGATTTGAACAAGAATCTCTTCACCTGAGCATTAAATCCCATGTATAATGAAGGATACTTTGTGCTTTTTTGTCTATTTAGTTCCGTCCTCCCTGTAAATTCCCACATTTATCTTCAGGACAAAGGATTCATTTCCTGATTTATTTATTAAAT
>NW_008824051.1:1417397-1428701 GCF_000699105.1 Pygoscelis adeliae
AAAAAGGAAAAAGAAAGGGAGGCTGTGTTTGTGTTTGGATAACCAGGAGCATTTTCAGGCTCTGTATCCAACTCCACGTACAGCTGTTCTGGGAGAGATACTGAAAAGCTGCAAGTGGATTCTTGTACCACCTTATCTCATACAGACAAGAGAAGACACCCCTTGGCTTATAACGATAAACTACAGCCTTAATCGATTTGATCTGTGCTTTTGTCCTTCTTCATAATTTGAGCTATTGATTCTATTTATTAAAACTAATTTAAAAAACACAAGCCCTGAGTGCTCTGCTGTTCCAGATCAGGCTGCTCCAGGCAGGCTGATCTGAAGCTAATCCATTCACTGCTGATTTATTTTCACTGTGTTTTCAAGCAGAGTTCTGTTCTGTGTTTCATTTTTTTTGTCCTGTGTTGCTCTCTGAGAAAAAAGACATTTAATTTCACACCTCCAGTGAGAGCAGGGGGGTCTAGATACCTTTTTCTGATATATGAAGTGAGCTCAGGAAAGTTTACCTGGCTCATATTCTTGCAGGTTTTGCTCAGATGGTGGCCCACTGTGTATTGTTCTCTATTGTCTTTAATCAAAGCACTACCTTTATGCTAGAAAAGAAATCTGAGTATTTGCTCAAATGTACTCATCTTGCCATACTGGAGTTAACAGGACTTACCGTGTTCCTGAATTAAGGGCCGGCAGAGGAAATCCTTTTCCTACTTGTTCCTGGGAAGCACAGGTTTGTCTAAGGGCTGGGGGTTAGTTCTCTAAAAATAAATACATTTATTCAGACTTAGAGAAATCAAATAAAGCCCTTACTATTAAAAACAGATGAAAAATAAAACCTTAAGGAGCTAGGCACTTTTTAGCACCAAGCTGGATTTGAGTCTCTGGCCAAGGATCAGCATTTAGTAACTTAGTGGTATTTATTTACTGTCGGTGCATTTTGCTGGTGATGCTATTGTAGCCTTCTTTCCCTTAGTTTAACACACTTGTTTAAATCTTCAACCTTCAAATTCTTCAGCTGGGTGTCCTGCTTGTGCAGGGACTGCATATCATGTCTACTGCATCTCTCTGTGTTTGCTGCTGTAATGTATTCTTGCCACAGTAAAAAAAACTCATAGTCTGTTCCTAATTTATCCTGAGGTCTGCTTGGTCATCCTCACAGTCTAAAGCCTGTGATTTCTTCTGCAATATGTCATAACTATCAGCTGGAATCAATCAGACAAAACATAAGCCTAGATATCATCATAAAGAAAACAGGCATAAGGTAATAGTCTCCGAAGCCTTGGTCTGCTTTTAAAAACGTTACACTTCACTTCAGATTCAATATGGACACAGAAAGATGGAGTCAGTATTACTGAATATTTCTTTGTAGGTTAGAAATGCCTTATGTAGTGCAGTAGGAAGATATATTTGTTTTGACTTGAGAGCCACAGGTAGAGTATTGATTGGATACTTGCTACAACCAACATTTAAGCAAAACCGCAGCTGTTCAGATATGGTAAGAAAATGAAGCCCCCCCCAGCTTCTTAACAATGCAATCTTGCCCCAAAGCTTCACAGAGATGTTGTATAGCCCAGCATGGATCTTCTATGAGTGGTCAGCAGCTCAAATTTGGCCCATCAGCACCAACCAAGGGCATGCTAGATCCTGTTTCCACAATCCCCTGCCTTGCCCCCAGGCCTCCACGAGAATAGCCCAGCAGAGGCAGATGACGATCAGTTTTTCCTCTGTAGGAAGGGAGCCCCTCTTTTGCCTGCTCTCTCCCTGCAATATAAGCCATGGCTATGGTGAGGTGGGTCAAGTATCCTGTGTTCAACAGGGATTCTTAAGAGCTGCTAAGGGTAGAGTAAGAATAGGGCAAGCGTTTAAGATGTATTACCACAATACTCCTCCATCCGCCAACTTATTCCAGCCCAGGGGATTGCCTGAAATTCTTGTTGTTTGTTTAGTAACCCTAATTTATCTCTCCTCAAATTACTTGTACATTCTACCCATGAGCTCACATCAGCTTCTTGCACCCAGGCAAGCTGCCTGAAGGAGTTCTGGCAGTCCATGTGCACTGTGTGAAGAGCCAGGTCCTCTTGTTTGCTTTGAATCTAGCTGCCTCTGGCCACGACTCTTAGTATTTGTAATGGAAGAGCTGATAAAGCAGTCCTTGCCCACCCTCTCTGAGTCATTTTGTAGACCTCTAGCATCCCTTTAAGCTTTCCATGCTGAAAAGTCCCAGCCAAACTGGTTATTCCTCTTATGGAAGCTATATCATGTCTTTGATCAGCTTTATAGCCCTCCTCTTAACCTTTCCCAATACTCATATACCCTTTTTGAGATGAAAGGGATCAGAACTGCACCCTCTATTCAAAGGCTATGTGAACCACTGCTTTTTTTAACCATAGAGAAGGGGGAGGAAGGTTTTAGAAAAAGAGTGCAGCAAACAAGTGACACAAAACCCTTAAGCATTTAGAGTATTATGAGCCTGAGTCTGCTTTATAGTCCACCTCCCAAAGTGGGGGTGGAGAGGACAGTAAGGGACAACCTGAGATTTTGCAGTGGCGGTGCATTTCCCCTGACTTTACAAACATTATCAAAATGACCTAGTGAAAGAATTTGTGGAGAGCTGAAACATTCTTTTGATAATTTTATTATTAAAGAATGCTGAAGCATTCTTGTCGCATTTATTTTTGGAAATGTCTCATAGAGCCAATTCTGTGCAATGAAATAGGAGTCTGAATGCGGTGCTGAAAACTACCCTTGATTCAGTTTTACCCTTTGATCTTCTGGCAAAGGGAGGGGACTAATCCTTGAATTGTTTTAACGTAAGGAGCAACCCCTTCTTATGCAGTGTACAAAAACTTGCACTAGCTGTAAATATTGAAGAATACTTCAACACTTCAATCTAGACAGACATCACCTGTTTCAAAGAGTGCCGGAATAGGTGGTGTTTGCTTGTGCTGATCTGGGTATGTCTCCCCATTTTGGCAGAGCTGTCCCAGGCTGGCTGCAGTGCAGGCTCTTTGCTGCTCTGATGTGTATCTCAGCAGAGAGACGTGTACCTCTCCAGCTCTGCCTGGCTCAGGGACATCTTGAGTAGAGTGACATCCTGGTAGTCAACACTCTTCACATATTTTGCTTTCATGTACTTATCCATTTCTTCTTGAATGTCTACCATCCACAGTGTCCTGTAGCAAGGAGTTGCATCGTTGAAGTACATGCTGTGTGAAGACTGAACTCCTCCTGCTTTGCAAATCTCACCCAGCTCTTGTCTTACCACCCTGGTCATCATACATGTTTGTCACCTTGCTCCTCACTCCCCTTCCAGATCGCTTATGACTATGGTATGCAGGCCCCATGCAGGTCTCTGTGGGATGTCATTCATGACCTTTCTTCACTTAGATGATTGTTAAATCTGTCCTTGTTTCTTCCAGTCAAGTTTTATCCAATTTTACACAAGAAGATGCCTATCACAGTCATTTAGAGAGCTGATGACACAGTCAAGTCAAGGGAGCTGATGGAAGGGAGTGTAGGAAGGGGGCAGAAGTCTAGGTTTCATCCACTGAGGTTAGATGTTGCAAAGGATATATTTTCCCAGGCATAACTGCTAAGCTCTTTCCTAGAGGTCTTTCATAACCTGCAGCTGTGCCATGAGCAGGTCAAGTTTCTCCCACCTCTATTCCACTGTTCTGTCACCTTTTTTAAGAGGACCGTGTATGTTTATTATTTTTGAGTGCTCCATAGGGGGTTCATGTTCGAGAAGCACTCTGAAGGTGAAAGCACTAAGCACATCTTTATTCTGAACATAAGCTAGTGTTTCAGTTGCCAGTGTGACCAAGCTGGCATCTTTCTGAAACAATAATACTCACTTTCAAATGCATTAAAGATCCGTGCTTTACACCAGTGCAAGCTTTGCCCTGTGTGTTACTGGAAAGACAACCTGTCAATATTAAAAGAAATAGTACAGTTAGTATTTTTAAGGATACTGGTACACTAGCTGCTGTGTTGTATTCAGGAACATCATTTTAACATGTGAAAGTAAATCTGTGGCTAGTGGAAGGTAGATAAATAAACTCAGCATTTGCAGCGGCAAGCTAATTCTTGCTAAAATAATAGGAAAATGTAATTATTTATTTTTTTTAGTACAAGGAGAAGTAATAAGGATTCCTTGTCTTGTCATTCCCTTTCTATCAAGTTGGTGATGTCTATGGGGAAGACATCTCAATAACAGAGAAAGACTGTGAGGGAGAAGAGATGCTCTCAAGAGAGTGCAGGATGAAATTGAAAGAATCCATCCACCTGCAATCCCTGCAAAAATATCCTTGTGAACGCTTCCCACAGCAATCGCTAATAGATGAGCTGAGAGAAGTTCTTGACACAGAGACTGTGTGGCTAGGAAGACCACCAGTGACGTGGGAATGCATGGTGAGCAATGGCAGTAAAGGGGAATGTTTACAGGACTTGAATAAAATGTGCAAAGTGCCTTACAATGGAAGGACTACGAGCTCTCTTACACACGCAGGAGCCTGTTGCTCACATTAATCTTGTGGGTGCTCCCATTCTCAGTGTGCTGTGTGGTTCATCCTCTTGCACAGGCAGCAGCAATTCCAGGAGCCATCTCCTGTCCCCCTGGAAATAGTCAGCGGAGGCATTCAGATTTGAGGAAGGCATGACCAGAGGGGATGAGCAGGAGGCTTTTTTTCTTTGCATGGCACTAGACTAACAAAAGGCGGGGATTTTTCACCTTTGTTACTTTTTGTGTTATTTCAAAACATAAGTATTTAAAATTTAAATGTGCACTTCAGTATGTAAAAAGAGGGAAACACTCCACTTGCCACAGTGGGAGAGAAGTGGGAGCATATGGCATAGACCCAGCATATTTCTGTATTTCAGTATAGTTATGTTAGCACAAGTCTAGCTGGTGCCCTGAGAGCAGTGGAGTACATGCCGTTTGCATCCAGGACCCCTCCTTTGGGAGATGCTGTTTTCCCAAGACTGCCAGTTGAGTTAGCTGTGTTTGGCACTCATGCTGCTCTTTGGAAAATACAGCACGTATTAGACAGCAGAGAGAATACTTACTTTTACAAAGCTCATACTCGGATCCAGAGGAAAAAAGAGTACGATCAAGTCTCCAAGTGCTATTCCTTAACTGGTTTCTGACTGCCCTGACATCAAGGAGTATCAGATATCTCATTACAACTTCAAACAAGCCTTTGGATGTAACCAAATTAATCCAAATATTTGGTGGGGACCCTGTTACTTATTAGGCTGTGTGTGCTAATTAGGGACTGTAACAGTGAGTATCTTTCTTCCTTTTTATTTTATTAATATTCTGTGATATTTCAGCTGTGTCCCATTAAGCATCATAGGTATAGTGCCTATGAGGATATGAATGAGAAAGGAGGTAAAAAGCATGCTAGCTCTTTCTAATGAATTTGTCAAGCAAGATAAAGTGACAGAGGTAAGTTATTTGGTGTTTTGTTAAACAGCGATGGTTCAGCAAGACATTTTGCAGAAAATTTTTCTCTTTCTCTTTTACCTTCACTAAGGCATTCAACGTAGAACTTAAGGAATTTTGTCCCTGGACAATATGTCTCAGTCAATAAAAATAGCATCATGTATGGAGGGCCTGCCAACATAGCAAGTCCCAAGGTCTTAGAGGTAGAAACACTACCTGTAAAGAACACTTGTGACCTTTCTGCTACGACCTCAGCTGATGAACAAACCACTGTTCTCTCCCTGCTGCGGAATAAGATCTTTTTTGACACATTCTTGGGACAGGAAAAGAGTTGAAGTGACTGGCTGTGAGTGAGCAGGATGGCTATTCTTGCTCTGAATCAAAAGAGAGGAAGAAAGTTTTGAAGACAATAGCTAAAAAGCCCCCATCTGGTTGGACTGTGGACAATTTCCATAACCTTATTTGCCTTGACAACTTGCCTATGGGAAAGAACACAAAGTAAAACGCTCATTGTGCAAGAACAAAATACCCAGTACTTGTACAATGCTCCTTTTGTTAGGAAAGTATGCAGAGATATTAATATAAATAGATGCAACACTGAGAGTGTGCTCAGAGTGAAGGAATTTTTAATGGCTCCTCACCATAAAGATGGTTGCAGATATCAAGGTCAGATTTTAAGGAAGTTGCACATTTATCACATGTACATTTCTCAAAGGCCCACATAAGTAAGCTGTGAGGAATGAGGATGTGCTCTTCTAAAAGTAGTGTAGTGTCTTACAGGATAATCAATACTAATAAAGTACAGCTATTTGTAAAAATAAGGCAATCACTATTTTCTGGCTCTCTGTAACCAAGATGGGATAACTTCATTCACTTGTGTTATTTATCTTACACAAAACACTTTTCACAGCATGCCTTTGACATTAATAGAAGCAATCTTAACTGTGCTTTCAAGCTTACTGCTGGCCTTTTTTGTGGGTAACTCATTCCTAGCAGTTAAACTCTTCCCGGATGCGAACATGATAACTGTGATTCTGCTCATAGGCCTAAAGAGGACTTGTTTGTTGTCGTAATTTGTGCTCGGTGGCAAACCTTTTTTCTCTGTGTGTACGTACTGTAGAGGAATCCGGAGCTCCAGCTTTGCTTTGCTCAAGCTCTGGACAAGCTGAAAGAATGGAGGAGATCCTTCCTGCCAAGACAGCATTGCTTTGCTGTCTGCTTTATCTGCTGCAAGGGTGCAGGACGCAAACTTTGCCCTTTGACTTGGCAGCCACCCAGATCCACTGAAGGGACCAACGTCCTTGTGTCAGAGGGTGCTCTGCACTAAGTCTGCTCAGGGCAGATGTCATTTGTGTTTGTTCCATATCTTGTGCGTTACTGCTACTTGCACTAAATCTTCAACAAAATCGTTTGTCAGACACTTTGCAAAATCAGTTAACACACACAGGCAACTGGTCTGAATAGTCACAACTCTGTTCCTCTCCAGCTTTATCTCAGCGTAAAGCAACCCAGCCTAAGTACAGTTAAATAATTGCATTAAGTGTAGACCATTAAACACCTCAGATCGAGTAAAAGTCCTGGTGTTGCATCTCTTTTTCTGATTCGGAATTTTGCAATCTTCTCTTTTTTTTTTTTCCCTCCATCTTGTTTTTTTTTTTTTTAATCCCCCGTCTCCAGATTCATCCCACCCTATTCAAGCAGAGGTATTTAAAAGCTTTATTTTTAACTGCCTGCACGTGTGACCTCAGAAAGAAGCTATCTGCAGCATCGTGGGGGGATGTACAGCGTTACTGAGGACAGTGCATGCTTTGTCCAGAAGTGAAAAGTGTATCAGTGCTGAGACTAAACATACTTTGGAAAACCAAGGCAGGGGGGAGGGAGAGTAAGCTTTACAAGCATGTTGCTTGACCATTTTTGCAGTCTTTTAGATGCTTTTTTTTTTTTTCCTCACAACAATTTTCTGTCCTTCCTTATCTCTCCTTATCAGCTGTTAGCTGCTGAGGGGCACTGTGTGCAACTTATTAGCTGACCTAATCAAGGTCCCGGGGGGAAAAACAAATCCCATAGCAACTTCGCTGTGTGCCTGTGTGAGCAGCATCACAGCTCTGCTGAGGAAACAGGCATTTTGTTATCCATGTTTTGTGGGCACTCTACAAGTGAAATGCCAACAGGACATCTGCTGTGTGATCTTAAAATACTTCCCTTCAGCTTTTTTGTGGCTGGATGGCATTATTACGCCGAGCAAGTATTCACTAAATTTAGAATAGGAATGCCATCAGTACTATTCGTTATCCTTTTAATCTAATTCAAAAAAGAAAAGGAAATCGATTTTTAAGGGAGCCCACTGGTAAAGATTAAGGAGTGATTTTTCATGAGCTACTGCACATATTGCCTTTTAGATTCAGACCTGCAAAGAAGAGGGACATGGCTAATAACTTTACCATCGCAGTTCTAATTGTATTTACTTTGTCTGTACATTGCTTTGTTTAACAGTGCACAAACCAAAATATTTTCTTTCTCAGAGATGCCCCTTACATCATTCCCAGACCTGAAGAGATTCTCAAGCAGCATACCTGAAAGGAGAATGTGCACCCTCCCAGGGTTATCCTGCATTTTTCAGTCAGAAGGAAGAATGTTTTTCCCTTGTATTGCTGAGTATGACTTTATACAGTATGGAATATCTCCCTGGTTAGTTCAGGTCACCTGCCCGGTTGTGCCCCCCCCAGCCTATAGGCCACCCCCCAGCCTATTCACTGCAGGGGGTGAAGTGAGAAACAAGAGGTGGCCTTGATGCTGTGCAAACACTGTTCAGCAAAAGCCAGAAGATTAGTGTGTTATCAGCATGGTTTTGGTCAAAAATCTAAACCACAGCACCATATGAGCTGCCATGAAGAAAATTAACTCTCTCCTAGCCAGGCTCAGTACAGCCTGAAACTCGGGAGGGGATCTTTGTTTTCTGTCTTCCCCATAAAATGTATATTGCCTAATTTTTCCTTGGAATACTCATCTTTACTTGCTTTTATTGTCCCACAAAAGGAATAAACCAGCTGCACAGTCTAGATAACTTGTCCTTTCACAAGCATTTGAAGGGGATGAGCATCTGATTTAAGCACATTAGGTGAATGCAGTGATTAGATGCTTTAAGCCAGATTGTGCATATTAGCAAGCAATTACAGTCTCTCATAATTCAATTTACATGTGTGTAAAGTAGGGGCTCTGAGACTCTCAAATGCGTGGATCATGTCTCGGTTGAAAAAAATGAATTGCAAAGCTCTTCCTCCATTATTCAAGTGCACCTGTGCCATCAGGGTCCCCTTTTTGAAATGAACCTGTAGTTACATGAATAGTCATTATTGAAAAAATATTCTGCTTAGCTTTGGTTTTCCCTTAAAATGATGGTGTAGCTCTCTGAAAAGACGAGCCAGTAGGATGGTGGGAGCAGTGTTTTGTCACTGCTGGTGCCGTTCCTCGTGATCCTGTCAGCCTTATGAAGTCCCAACCTCAGCACCTCCTGGAATTGAGGCAACTAATATAAATCTTTCTCTGTTTTTAAATTAAAGACTCATGAGTGTTGAAAATAGCTTTGCAGCATGATATGAATGCACTCTAAAGATGTTAAAACCAGAAAGCAAATAAAACCAATCTTTTTGCGTTTAGCTTGAAGGTTTTTGAAGACTGATGTTTTAGCATCCGATTTATGAGTTTTGGACTCCTCTCCGCCTGCTGTTAGGAAAGGGAAACCATAGCTATGTCTGAAAGCAGCTACAAACTGCTTAAGAGATTACAGAGATCTTCCACCTAGGCAGCTGATGAGGAAAAATACTTTCATGTTCATGTACATCTGCATATGCCCCTTCCTAGTGAGATGTTTACTAGAACCAGACCCTAGTCATAGTGAAGTCGTATGGCAATATGAACCTATTTCAATGAGCTGGGGGCTTACAAATGTTCTTCATAAATTTATATTAAATTGCATTTAGCTCAAAGGAATCTCATGATTCATTCCAGTGAGAATTAGGACAAAAGTTTAGGGCCAAAATGACACAGCTTGATTGATTTACACCATCTGGGACACAGTCTGCAGTATCTATTTGTCTCCTATTACAGCATGAAAAGCAAAATAGTCCTTCACTGTTGCATTGACTAATCAAACAAAAACAGAAGAAAAATGGGGCAGGATTTTGTTGATTTTTGCATTTAATCAAGAGCACACTAAATAATAGGTCATGGCATCATTTTGTCTTCTCCTGATGTAAAGCAAAGACTCATCTGTTGCTTGTGCTGGAACCTCCAGCACATCTCCAAAGCAAGAAGCAAAAACAAAGAAACAACCAAAAAAAATTACAGAGAGTAAATTAAATTTCACTGTAAATCTTTGTTTGACAAAATACACATCGCTGTAGAGGATTAGAAGGTGATAACATCAGTCTATTAGCTCAGAGATTAAAGTAAAATGTTCTTCAAAATCCTCTCATTTATTTCTTTGGAACTGAATTTGGTGATTTAGCATTATGGTCACCGAATCTTTTTGGCTTTTTATTTTATTTTCCTTTGGTCCTTAAGTAATAAAGTTTATAGTATCGGCTTGATATAGTTCATTTTAGCGTCATGAATTTGCAATTTACATAAGCCACGGAAGATAATTCTACAATGCACACACTTTCTGATTAACTGTGTGTGACTTAAGTAGATCTGAGAAATGAGTTTTAAAGAGTGTTTTGAAAGATCTAAATTCAGCCATGCTTTATGAAGTAGAAATATTTTTTTTTTTCCTTAACTAGTCTAATTTCTGATAGTCAGTGCAGTCCTTTGTTGTGCAAGGTTATTGCTGGTGGTGGTGGGCGTTTGCCAAGGAAGGGGGCTGGGAGGAGGCGGCACCAACACAGTGCGGGCGTAAGTGGTGGAAAATTTACGCCAAGGAGCATCTTCATAGTTGTTCAAGAAAAAGCTTGTGGGACCAGGGTCTGAGAACTCATTTGATGAATATGCAAAATACATCATTTCACACATAAATGGCTAACCTCACAAAGACAGTGTATTTACATTGATTTGCTTAATGTGCACACTTCACATGTTTCCTATGCACTTTTTTTTAGAGACATTTAGCAGAAATGACCCATATGGGTCATTTTTTATCTTGTAATTTACCACAGTTTTTTAATCACCCATACCTTGGGCACCAGATACTTGAATAATGACATCCAGTCCTCTATCCCTTCGTGGTGAGGTCGGTCTGATTTCTGTCACTGGATTCATGTGGGGCTGGATGGAAGAAGAATATTAATTTTTCTGGAGGGGTTTTTTTCCCTTCATAGAATCATAGAATAGTTTGGGTTGGAAGGGACTTCTAAAGGTCATCTAGTCCAACCCCCCTGCCCTGGACAGGGACATCTTCAACTAGATCAGGTTGCTCAGAGCCCCGTCCAACCTGACCTTGAACGTTTCCAGGGATGGGGCATCCACCACCTCTCTGGGCAACCTGGGCCAGTGCTTCATCGTCCTCAGCGTAAAAAGTTTCTTCTTTATATCTAGTCTGTATCTACCCCACTTTAGTTTAAAGCCATTCCCCCTTGTCCTGTTGCAACAGGCCCTGCTAAAAAGTTTGCTGCCATCTTTTTTTATAAGCCCCCTTGAAGTACTGATAGGCTGCAAGAAGGTCTCCCCAAAGCCTTCTCTTCTCTAGGCTGAACAACCCCAACTCGCTCAGCCTTTCCTCACAGGAGAGGTGTTCCAGCCCTCTGATCAGCTGGACACAGTACTCCAGGTGGGGTCTCACCAGAGCAGAGTAGAGGGGCAGAATCCCCTCCCTTGTCCCGCTGGCCACGCTTCTTTTGATGCAGCCCAGGATATGATTGGCATTCTGG